>NW_020174046.1:5404897-5559776 GCF_003031525.2 Neophocaena asiaeorientalis asiaeorientalis | reverse complement strand
AAAAAAAAAAAAAAAAAAAAAAAAAAGGAAGAGGGGAGGTGTGTGAGAAACCAGGTGTGCAGAAAGAAGCAGAGGCAAGAGACGGTAAGAGAAGGAGAGGACCACCTGTGTTCCCGAGGGATTCACAGTTCTGGTGCCTTCCTAGGTCCAAAGTATATTCCTGTAACCATTTGTTCCTTTTTCCTCAAACTGCATTGGTTTGATTTCTACTACCTGCAAGGTAAGAGTCCTAATTAGAACTAGAGAAGAAGTAAATGTGCCTTTCATCTAGAATTCTTTCAAGTAAGTCTGGAAGTCAAACTCTGTCTAGATGGCCAGAGTCCCCTGTTCCTGCTGGGGTCCGTGTCTCATCTCTGGACTCCGGAGGTGAGTAGCTGTGGAGTCTACTACCCTCAGCCCCTGATTGTTTCAGTTGTTCCATACCCACACTTAGGTTTCCATGGGAAGCAGGGGGCAGTTGGCTGCTTTGGGCAAATCACATCATTACCCAAGCTTTATCCTCTCCTTCCTTCATTACTGACCACAAAGGCACACCCCATAGATTATCAGATGTGGAAGGAGCTCAGAAATCATCTGGTGCAACCCCCTAATTTAATAAATAAGAAAACCGAGGTTCAAGGGAATGAAGAGGCTTATTCAACATTACGTGACAAATCAGAAGCAAAGCCAGGACCAGAACCCTCCAATATGTCTCCTCCCTGTATACCACCACCTGAAGTGAGCATCTGTGTTAGGCTGCAGCCAAGGAAAGGAAACCAGTGCTATGGGGAAATGGTGATGAACTTTATGAAAAACAGCAGTTTTCCTCAGCTTTCAGCTTCTTGGGAGGCAGCTTAGAGTTTTCGTTCCTGCTTGCGGAGCAGAGGATTCAGCCCTGCTCCCACAGCACTCAACTTTTCACAGCTTTCATTTTCAGGGTCAGTATAGTAAATAAGAGAAAAGCTCTGCACTTAATTGGAACTTCGTTTGTAAAGCAGAATGGAAGGGTCACATAAATGTCAAAACATTTTCCAGTGATCTGGGCAACTTACCTTTCCCTAATGCAATTGACAAATTTTTCTGCATGACATTTGCATTGTAGAAAGGCTTGCAGGGAATTAGAAATCACAACAGGCCAGATTTTTTTTTTTACCCTCTGCTCTGATCGAAAAAGGGGATTCCTACAGAGGTTTTGCAAATATTTTGTTTTTGTTTCTTTCAGTTATTTTTTGGGCTTAACGTTGGTTTCAAAGCTTTTTTTTTTTTCTTCTTCTTCCATGAACCATACTTTTCCTATGTAGAAATTGCTATCATTAAAACACCCCAGGGAAGAGATATGGGAACATAATGTGTAACTGATTCACTTTGTTATAAAGCAGAAACTAACACACCATTGTAAAGCAATTATACCCCAATAAAGATGTTAAAACAAAAAACACCCCAGAGGGCTTCCCTGGTGGCACAGTGGTTGAGAGTGCGCCTGCCGATGCAGGGGACAGGGTCCGTGCCCCCGGTCCGGGAAGATCCCACATGCCGCAGAGCGGCTGGGCCCGTGAGCCATGGCCGCTGAGCCTGCGCGTCTGGAGCCTGTGCTCCGCAACGGGAGAAGCCACAGCAGTGAGAGGCCCGCGTACCGCAAAAAAAAAAAAAAAAAAAATCCCAGAATCAAATTTCAACAAATTACAGAGTCAAATTTTTTATCTTAAAACAGTCAAATTAATATTCATTATCAATAAAATTAATACTCAAACTGATATCAAAGCCATATTCATGGAAATGTTTTAATGGATGGTAACATATGCACTATTTGTTTTGTTATTTTAATTAATGGTTACTGGTATACATTTTAAATTAATCATTCCCTACCTTGTAGATTGAAAGAGGACAGTGAATTTAGTTGAACTCTACCGTTTCAGGACTTGATCATTTAAGGTAATGTTAGTTTGAGATCTGATATTTAGCTTGCTTGGTAAAAATCTTACCAAGTTTACAGCTCCAGGAGAAAGTTACTCCTGGAGCTGTAAACTTATAGTGCAAACAAAGAGTCAGGAAAAACAGTTAAAATGCTTACTTTGTTCTCTCATTTCCTTGTCAGAGCAACCCTATAAGATAGGCATTATTACCCACCATAAACTCCTTTTACAGTTGAGACAAGGGGGTGGAAGAGAGGTTGAGAAACTTAAGATCACACAGGTACTGTTTGACTCAGCTGGAAAGTCAACCCAAGTTTTTCTGACTCCACAGCCTGTGCCATTTTCTTTGCCAAGGTGCATCCAACAACCATTCATCAGCTTATTTATTAATTAATTCACTTACTCATTAAGCATTTACTGAGTCCTTATAACACATGGACCAGACAGGCTCTGGCAGTACCAAAATGACCCTAGCCTGGGGGCAGGAGATGATCACTGAACAATGTGGCCAACTCTGTCACTGAGCTCTGTACACAAAGTAACCACAAAAGATACACTTATTTGCTAATAATGAATTTTACTTATTGCTCTACCAAAGTCATATTGTTGGCATTCTTTGAGTTGCTTTGTGTAATTCAAATAGTAGAACTAACTTCATTTCTTTAATAGCTTTCAGTAGTTCAGATTATACTATTTAAGGCTGGCCACTCACCAAGTAGCCCAACATTAGTTAGGTTTCACCTTATATACCTTGTTGATTTCTGAGAGAGGGATACTGTAAAAGATACAGCAAACAAGGCTGACATTTCATCCAAAGGATGACTTAGGTTCCGAGTATGAGTCAAGAAACTTTTTGTGTCCTCCAGGAAACTAGAAAGCCATACCCTTGCTGCATCAGTATTTCACCATATGCATTATGCTTGCAAACACTGTTCTTTGAAATCCCTTAAGTAAGATATAACTTTAAAAGTGAATTTTTTTTTTTCTTCAGTTTTATGTTTTTTCTAGAAATATTTATTGAGCTTTTTCTAGCTTTCTGGTACTGCTTTCAAATACATTGGTATATGCAAAGAGTAACATTTATTTGAAAAAAGCCTGTTTTCACTCATTATAACAAGTCATTTCACTACCTATAAATTGGAGATAAGAGTTGTACTGAATATTTAGGGATGTAAATGAGATAAACTTAGATAATATATGCAAAATTATTTGGGAAACTCTATCAGGTAAATATAGTAGCTCTTGTAAAAGTAGACTTATGTGCTCCAAAGTATGTAGTTCATAAATTGCAAAGTATGTGGTGTGGTTTAGGTGGACTAAAGGATTTTATTTTTGAAACGAATTCTAATTGATTAAACATCTTAGTGGTGCGAAAGACTTCCTCTAAAACTTTTGTTTTATGGGTTTAGGCATTGAAATTTCTCATAGGACACACTTGCCCTTCCTTTATAAAGCACATCTATTTTAATGGACTTCTGTTTTATGTAATACCTCTGTTTCAATACAACTAGAAGCCAGTTTGATCCTTGTATTTTTGTTTTTTCTAGAAGTCCAGTGTTTCTCAGATCACAACAAAAACAAGTGAAAGCTTTTCGCACAACCAGATTCAAAGTCTGAAACCTTTTTTAAAAAATTAATTTATTTATTAATTTTTAAATTTTTGACTGCATTGGGTCTTTGTTGCTGCGCATGGGCTTTCTCTAGTTGTGGCGAGTAGTCGCTACCCTTCATTGCAGTGCACAGGCCTCTCATTGTGTTGGCTTCTCTTGTTGCGGAGCATGGGCTCTAGGCACGTGGGCTTCAGCAGTTGTGGCACATGGGCTCAGTAGTTGTGGCTCACGGGCTTAGTTGTTCCGCAGCAAGCATGTGGGATCTTCTGGGACCAGGGCTTGAACCCGTGTCCCCTGAATTTGCAGGTGGATTCTTAACCACTGCACCACCAGGGAAGTCCCTGAAAGCTTTTTAAAATCAGGGTTTTAACTTTCCACAAAGCTAGACCCCTGGCTGTGAGAATAACACTGATCATAGTCCCAGATCTGTCATACTGTACTTAAATGCTGTTACAATTTGCTACAGAAAGTGCATCAGAATCAAATGATTAAATTTGAGCTTTGCCTGCTGTGAAAGTTTCAAACAACCTCACAGAAGGAGATGGGCTTGTGCTGTCAGCACCTACAGTGCAGCATGAAGGTGCTGAAGGAGTGGGTAATTAATGATCTTGGAGAGGTTGGAGGGCTGAGTGAAAAATGGTTGAGGGTGGGGCTGCCCCTCTGGCTGGAGCTGGCTGGCGTTAGTGAAAGTTACTCCTGGAGCTGTGTATTGCCTCTGGGAGCATGTAAATACTTCTTCCTAATTCAAGTTACTATTTCCAAAGTCTATAAAAGGAGAGTCAATTTTGTGTGGGCTGCCTGAAAAAAAGAAAGCAAAATACCCAGTGGGAAACTGGTATTATAAAATTACCACACAGAATGCATTTAAGAATGAGTAGAGGGCAGGGGAGACTTATTCTATTTCCAGCTAAATGGCAGAGTCTGGCAATAAAATTTCATTGCTCATGAAGTTAGAGTGCCTCCTGTAACAGTTCTAAGAGAAGTTTAGAATGCCCCGGATGAATTCTCTAAACCATAGCCACCAACCGTGAGAATACATTGGGGGCAGGCATTGATGGAAGGCAGGAAGAGAAATACTGGGAACTCAGGTTTGAGGATCAGCTGTATCACTCACCCTGCAATGGTTAACTCTGATTTCAAAACTTTTTTGAGATTTTAATTTTGTCATCATATTATTTTTTAAGTTCAAAGACGTTTTTTTTTTTCTCTCAATGTTCTTAGCTGTATAGTTTTTTGGGTTTTTTTTTTGCGGTACACGGGCCTCTCACTGTTGTGGCCTCTCCCGTTGCGGAGCACAGGCTCCAGACGCGCAGGCTCCAGCGGCCATGGCTCACGGGCCCAGGCGCTCCGCGGCATGTGGGATCCTCCCGGACCGTGGGCATGAACCCGCGTCCCCTGCATTGGCAGGCGGACTCTCAACCACTGTGCCACCAGGGAAGCCCCTAGTTTTGTGTTTTTAATTTGTGGATTAAGTATACTACTATCTTACTTCCCTGAGGGTTTCAATTACAGTTTATTCAGAGTTCCTCTCTGCTTACTGCAATATTTTTATTTCTCCTGAGTTACTTTTTACTTTTTCGATATCTTAACTTCTCTCTTTCATGTTGGAAACTTTCCTCAAATGACTAATGATTCTTGACTTCCACTCATTTTTAAGAATGAGGCAATAAAATTTGGTCAATCACTATGTATAAATGGGAAGTGTTTATCAATGGGTGACTTCTCTATTGATGGACCCCACCTGTCAGTACATGCAAGTCTTTTCTTTTGGTTTGGTCATTTTCCTATCTGAAAGTTATAAGCCTTTCTATCTGCATTCTGGAGGAAATGAGGAGGGCTCTCACCATTTACTTAATGCCCATATTTACAATGTAACACACAGACCCTCAGTTCTGCCTATGCTTTGAGCTCAGAATCTCTCTGGTTCACTCGTTTTAGAGAGTAAGACCTCCGTCTTCTGTTGGGGTGGGAGAGACCTCTGGGGTTCTAAATGCATTTTGTGCAGATTTTCAATTTATCCTCTTGTTTTTATAGCCCATCTGTACTCTCACTCCCATGTAATAGGCTGCCTCAATTCCTGAGGTTTTCTGTGGATCAGCCTGGCTTCTTCCCACTGCTGGTGGTGCATCACTTTTCTCAGCTCTATGTCATCAATTACCTCTTATCCACCAGCTTTCTAGTTTCCAAAGTTGTTTCGCTATTGTCTTTTTTCTTGTTCTCTTCTTCTTTGTGAGTTTATGCTCTTAAAAAAAGAATCTCTCTACTGTCATCCAGTGTGGTTTTGGGAAGGAAGTGATAAACACCATGTGTAAGTGGTCTCAGTGTTTGTTTTCAATATTGCTTTAAAAAATCTGGAACTAGTTTCCCCTGAGGGCAAGCCTATTAAAAACAGAGCACTGGGATATTTCAGAATGGTTCCTTTTCTCCTTCCCTCTGCTGGAAGCCTGAGAGGGTTTTTCTCTGATGTTTTATGAGGGAATCTGGTCGGGTTCCTGGAGGTAAATACCCCTATGACTGGGTTTCAATGGAGATTTTTAACTCTCAGGCTTGTCCGTGCTGAGCCACCATCAGTTCATCAATTACAGTTCCCAGCTTCCTGCCCTGCACTTGGTTCCCAAAGGTAGGGTGGAGAAATTTAAACTGTTCGAGAGAATCCAACTGGCCTCATCCAACTGGCCTCCATGAGCACTTGTGAAAGAACTTGGAACTTGCACAGTGAGCATCATGTGGAAGGTGTCAGGAGGGAGAAGATGGCTGTTGCCAGTCATCAAAGTGGATTCTGTTGGAAAACACTACTGAGCTCAAAAATCACCAGGCCTTGATAAGAAAAGATACAGAGTTTCTCCCCAAATTTTCACTAACCTCGCTGTAATCTAACAGTAGTTGCACCTAAACTGCCTAACCAAAAAGGAAAAAAACATGCACTGAACCATTTGAAACACATACAGTTTTCCATCAAATTCCAACATGCTGGGAATGTTTACAGTCACTGTGTATTGGGTAGAGTACACTCTGGTAGAAGTTTAAGGACTGGGGGCAAGATATTTTTGGCAAAGACAGTCTGTTTCTCTGAGACTTGTTCTCTAGTTTTCTTCAGGAACTTGGGTGTAGCAGGAAAGGAATCTTAGAACTGCTGGGGTTGCAGAGTAAGAATGAAAGCATAGGAAATAGTACAAATATCTGTTCTAGCCAGCTAATTATCATAAATATTTTTAAAAACAAAAATAATCTACCATTGGACTCTGGGAGGTCTCATGCCAAGGAGTACTTCCCAGAACTTCTGCTGTCAGTGTCCTTGTCCTCGCGGTGAGCCACAGCCACTCCCTGCCTTTCCAGGAGACTCTCCAACACAAGCAGCCGTGTGGCTGACAGGGTCTTAGTGCTCCGGTCTGGTGTCAGGCGAGCCTCTGAGGTGGGAGAGCCAAGTTCAGGACATTGGACCACCAGAGACCTCCCAGGGCCACGTAATATCAATCCGTGAAAGCTCTCCCAGAGATCTCCATCTCAATGCTAAGACCCAGGTCCACCCAACGGCCAGCAAGCTCCAGTGCTGGACACCCAATGCCAAACAACTAGCAAGACAGGAACACAACCCCACCCATTAGCAGAGAGGCTGCCTAAAATCATCTAAGTTCACAGACACCCCAAAACACACCACCAGACGCAGCCCTGCCCATTAGAAAGACAAGATCCAGTGCACCCACCAGAACACAGCACCAGTCCCCTCCACCAGGAAGCCTACACAAGCCACTGAACCAACCTTACCCACAGGGAGAAGACACCAAAAACAATGGGAACTATGAACCTGAAGCGTGAGGAAAGGAGACCTCAAACACAGTAAGTTAAGAAAAATGAGAAGACAGAGAAATATGCAGGAGATGAAGGAGGAAGGTAAAAACCCAACAGACCAAACAAATGAAGAAGAAAAAGGCAGCCTACCTGAAAAAGAATTCAGAGTAATGATAGTAAATGTGATCCAAAATCTTGGAAATAGAATGGAGAAAATACAAGAAACGTTTAAACAAGGGCCTAGAAGAACTAAAGAGCAAACAAACAATGAAGAACAACACAATAAATGAAATTTAAAATTCTCTAGAAGAAATCAATAGCAGAATAACTGAGGCAGAAGAGCAGACAAGTGACCCGGAAGATAAAATAGGGGAAATAACTACCACAGAGCAGAATTTAAAAAAAGAGTGAAAAGAATTGAGGACAGTCTCAGAGACCTCTGGGACAACATTAAATGCACCAACATTTGAATTATAGGGGTCCAAGAAGAAGAAGAGAAGAAGGATGGGTCTGAGAAAATATTTGAAGAGATTATAGTTGAATTTCTCTAACATGGGAAAGGAAATAGTCAATCAAGTCCAGGAAGCTCAGAGAGACCCATACAGGATAAATCCAAGGAGAAACATGCCAAGACAAATATTAATTAAACTATCAAAAATTAAATACAAAGAAAAAATATTAAAAGCAGCACGGGAAAAGCAACAAATAACATACAAGGGAATCCCCATAAGGTTAACAGCTGATCTTTCAGCAGAAACTCTGCAAGCCAGAAAGGAGTGGCAGGACATATTTAAAGTGCTGGAAGGGAAAAACCTACAACCAAGATCACTTTACAGAGCAAGGATCTCACTCAGATTCGAAGGAGAAATTAAAACCTTTACAGACAAGCAAAAGTTAAGAGAAGTCAGCACCACAAAACCAGCTTTACAACAAATGCTAAAGGAAATTCTCTGGGCAGGAAACACAAGAGAAGGAAAAGACCAACAAAAACAAACCCAAAACTATTAAGAAAATGGTAATAGGAACATACATATCGATAATTACCTTAAGTGTAAATGGATAAAATGCTCCAAGCAAAAGACATACACTGGCTGAATGGATACCAAAAGAAGACCCATATATATGCTGTCTACAAGAGACCCACTTCAGACCTAGGGACACATACAGACTGAAAGTGAGGGGATGGAAAAAGATATTCCATGCAAATGGAAATCAAAAGAAAGCTGGAGTAACAATTCTCATATCAAACAAAATAGACTTTAAAATAAAGACTATTACAAGAGACAAAGAAGGACACTACATAATGATCAAGGGATCAATCCAAGAAGAAGATATAACAATTGTAAATATTTATGCACCCAACACAGGAGCACCTCAATACATAAGGCAAATGCTAACAGCCATAAAAGGGGAAATCGACAGTAACACAATCATAGTAGGGGACTTTAACACCCCACTTTCAGCAATGGACAGGTCATCCAAAATGAAAATAAATAAGCTTTAAATGATACATTAAACAAGATGGACTTAATTGATATTTATAGGACAGTCCATCCACAAACAACAGAATACACTTGTTCTCAAGTGCTCATGGAACATTTGCCAGGATAGATCATATCTTGGGTCACAAATCAAGCCTTCGTAAATTTAAGAAAATTGAGATCATATCAAGTATCTTTTCCAACCACAGCGCTATGAGACTAGATATCAATTACAGGAAAAAAACTAAAAAATACAAACACATGGAGGCTAAACAATACACTACTAAATAGCCAAGAGATCACTGAAGAAATCAAAGAGGAAATCAAAAAACATCTATAAACAAATGACAATGAAAACACAATGACCCAAAACCTATGGGATGCAGCAAAAGCAGTTCTAAGAGGGAAGTTTATAGCAAAACAATCCTCCCTCAAGAAACAAGAAATATCTCAAATAAAGAACCTAACCTTACACCTAAAGCAATTACAGAAAGAAAAGCAAAAAACACCCAAAGTTAAAGTTAGCAGAAGTTAGCAAAAAGAAAGAAAGGAGAAGTTAGCAGAAGGAAAGAAATCATAAAGATCAGATCAGAAATAAATGAAAAAGAAATGAAGGAAACAATAGTAAATATCAATAAAACTAAAACCTGGTTCTTTGAGAAGATAAGCAAAATGGATCAACCATTAGCCAGACTCATCAAGAAAAAAAGGGAGAAGACTCAAATCAACAGAATTAAAAATGAAAAAGGAGAGGTAACAACTGATACTGCAGAAATACAAAGGATCATGAGAGATTAATACAGGCAACTATATGCCAATAAAATGGACAACCTGGAAGAAATGGACAAATTCTTAGAAAAGCACAACCTTCCAAGACTGAACCAGGAAGAAATAGAAAACATAATTAGACCAATCACAAACACTAAAATTGAAACTGTGACTGCAAATCTTCCAACAAACAAAAGCCCAGAACCAGATAGCTTTACAGGTGAATTCTATCAAACAGTTAGAGAAGAGCTAACACCTATCCTTCCCAAACTCTTCCAAAATATAGCAGAGGGAGGAACACTCCCAAACTCATTCTATGAGGCCACCATCACCCTGATACCAAAACCAGACAAACGTGTCACAAAGAAAAGGAAACTACAGGCCAATATCTCTGATGAACATAGATGCAATATCCTCAACAAAATACTAGCAAACAGAATCCAACAGGACATTAAAGGATCATACACCATGATCAAGTGGGAGTTATCCTAGGAATGCACGGATTCTTCAATATACGCAAATCAGTCAATGTGATACACCATTTTAACACATTGAAGGATAAAAACCATATGATCATCTCAATGGACCCAGAAAAAGGTTTTGACATAATTCAACACCCATTTATGATAAAAGCTCTCCAGAAAGTAGGCATAGAGGGAATTCACCTCAACATAATACAGGCCATATATGACAGACCCACAGCTAACATTGTTCTCAGTGGTGGAAGGCCGAAACCATTTCCTCTAAAATCAGGAACAAGACAAGGATGCTCACTCTCACCACTATTATTCAGTATAGTTTTGGAAGTTTTAGCCACAGCAATCAGGAAGAGTTAGAAGTAAAAGGAATCCAAATCGGAAAAGAAGAAGTAAAGCTGTCACTGTTTGCAGATTCTCTATGATACTATACATAGAGAATCCTAGAGATGCTACCAGAAAACTACTAGAGCTAATCAATGAATTTGGTAAAGTAGCAGGGTAAAAAATTAATGCACAGACATCTCTTGCATTCCTATACACTAGTGATGAAAAATCTGAAAGAGAAATTGAGGAAACACTCCCATTTACCACTGTAACAAAAAGAATAAAATACCTAGGAATAAACCTGCCTAAGTAGACAAAAGACCTGTATGCAGAAAACTATAAGACACTGATGAAAGAAATTAAAGATGATGCAAACAGATGGAGAGATATACCATGTTCTTGGATTGGAAGAGTAAACATTGTGAAAATCACTGTACTACCCAAAGTAATCTACTGATTCAATGCAATCCCTATCAAATTACCAATGGCATTTTTCACAGAAGTAGAACAAGAAATTTCACAATTTGTATGGAAACACAAAAGACCTCGAATAGCCAAAGCAATCTTGAGAAAGAAAAACAGAGCTGGAGGAATCAGGCTCCCTGACTTCAGACTATACTAAAAAGCTACAGTAATAAAGACAGCATGGTACTGGCACAAAAACAGAAGTATAGATGAATGGAACAGGACAGAATGCCCAGAGATAAACCCACACACAAATGGTCAAATTATCTTTGATAAAGGAGGCAAGAATATACAATGGAGAAAAGACAGCCTCTTCCATAAGTGGTGCTGGGAAAACTGGACAGCTACATGTAAAAGAATGAAATTAGAACACTTCCTAACACCATACACAAAAATAAACTCAAAATGGATTAAAGACCTAAATGTAAGGCCAGACAGTATAAAACTCTTAGAAGAAAACATAGGCAGAACACTCTATGACATAAATCACAGCCAGATCCTTTTTGACCCACCTCCTAGAGAAATGGAAATAAAAACAAAAATAAACAAATGAGACCTAATGAAACTTAAAAGCTTTTGCACAGCAACGGAAACCATAAGTAAGACAAAAAGACAACCCTCAGAATGGGAGAAAATATTTGCAAATGAAGCAACTGACAAAGGGTTAATCTCCAAAATATACAAGCAGTGCGTGCAGCTCAATATCAAAAAAACAAACAACCGAATCCAAAAATGGGCAGAAGATCTAAATAGAAATTTCTCCAGAGAAGATGTGCAGATTGCCAACAAACAGATGAAAGTATGCTCAACATCACTAATCATTAGAGAAATGCAAATCAAAACTACAATGTGGTATCATCTCACACTGATCAGAATGGCCATCATCAAAAAATCTACAAACAGTAAATGCTGGAGAGGGTGTGGACAAAAGGGAACCCTCTTTCAGTGTTGGTGGGGAAGTAAAGTGATACAGCCACTATGCAGAACAGTATGGAGCTACCTTAAAAAACTAAAAATAGAACTACCATGTGACCCAGCAATCCCACTACTGGGCATATACCCTGAGAAAACGATAATTCAAAAAGAGACATGTACCACAATGTTCATTGCAGCACTGTTTACAATAGCCAGGACATGGAAGCAACCTAAGTGTCCATTGACAGATGAATGGATAAAGAAGATGTGGCACATATATACAATGGAATATTACTCAGCCATAAAAAGAAATGAAATTGAGTTATTTGTTGTGAGGTTGATTGGCCTAGTGTCTGTCATACAGAGTGAAGTAAGTCAGAAAGAGAATAACAAATACCATATGCTAACACATATGTATGGAATTAAAAAAAAAATGCTTCTGAACAACCTAGAGGCAGGACAGGAAGAAAGACGCAGATGTAGAGAAGGGACTTGAGGACATGGGGATGGGGAAGGGTAAGCTGGGACAAAGTGAGAGAGTGGCATTGACATATATATTCTACCAACTGTAAAATAGATAGCTAGTGGGAAGCAGCCGCATAGCACAGGGAAATCAGCTCGGTACTTTGTGACCACCTAGAAGGGTGGGATAGGGAGGGTGGGAGGGAGACGCAAGAGGGTGGGGATATGGGGATATATGTATACGTATAGCTGATTCACTTTGTTATACAGCAGAAACTAACACAACATTGTAAAGCAATTTTACTACAATAAAGATGTTAAAAAAATATCTGGCTGTAAAAGTAACGTGTGTTATTTTACACAATTTTTTAAATTATAAAGTGTAATAAAAATAATCCAGAATCCTACTTTCTGTGGGTAATTAACATTTCTTGAAGTCATTTTTTTCGAGAATTATTTTGTACATAGTTGAGACCATTTTGTGTTATAATGTTATATCTTTTACTCAACACTATAGGAATTTTCCATGTTATTATCCAATTTGTTAACATTATTTTTATAAGTTCCATTATATTGATTTCAATATACCACAGTTTAAGTAGCCATATATCTATAACTGAGCAATTGGGATGTTTCCCTTTTTATAACATTTTTTAAAAATGGGGAATGAAAATCTGTAAATAAAGTCTTTTCTGTATTTGGAAATATTTTTAAGGACTAAATTCCAGGAAGTGAAATATTATTAAGGCCATTAACACATTAAAGCAGGCATTACATATTTTTAGCATTTAGTAGAAATTAAATCAGTAGAGCAGTGACCTGGCTATTCACAATTATCTGATATTCTCTTGTCTCCTACCATGTCATGAAGAAGCCAGAGGGTGGCTCCTAGCTATGTCTGGCTTTGCCTCAATCTCCATCCTCACCGCAAGATCCACCTCTGATATTTGTAGGGCCTTGGGTTAAAGAATGAATGCAAGCTCTCAACCCAATAGACTCCCACCTTCACCTCCCACATGCGACTGTGTCTTCGAATGCATGTGTGTAGGTGTTCCAGCTTCTTCATCCAAGTAAATCCACACCTTAAATAGTTTCATCTTGGGCATTTCTTGGGACTAGGGGTGTCTATACTGGCAGTGCAGCCCATGTTCAGGAGGAAAGACTTGGGGTCTCTTTGGGCAGGAAATATTAAGATTTCAGATGCCCAGAATGTGGTCTAGAATGTGAAGGGGAGGGCGTGAGCTCTCCATAGGCCCTTCTCCTTGACCCATAAACTCCTTGCCTTGTGAGGAAGGCTGCAGTCATTGTGAGGCCCCCAAAGTGCAGGACCCATGGCAGGGGCCCTAGTAACCTGGGTCTAAGGGCAGTGTTACTGACAGCCTATGGCTCACCATACTCCAGGAACAGTTCCTTCTAAACATGACCCGATTTAGCAAGGGATGAAGGCAGGGTGGGGGTCACTAGGGAGTGGCAAGGGTGGTAGAGATATGGGAGAAAAAGGGATAAAGTGTAGTATTTTGTTCATTTTTTCCAAAGAAGCAAAGATCGACTGATAATCTAACTCTACTACATGTAGTTCTCTTCTTTGTGAGTGAAAAATAGATTCCACCAAATATAATACTATAGTGGGTCGAATAATAATGAATCAGAGATATTAAGTCTCAAACCCTTGGAACTTGTAAATGGTACCTTAAATGGTAAAAGGGTCTTTGTAGATGCAATTTAATTAAGGATCTTGACATGAGGAGATTACCCTGAATTATCTGAGTGGTCCCTAAATGCCATCACAGATATCCTTATGAGAGAGGCTAAGGGAGATAATACAGACAGAGGAGAAGGTTATGTGAAGACACAGTAGAGAGAGCTGTGTCTATGAGCCAAGGACTGCCAAGAGCCACCAGAAGCTGGAAGAGCCAAGAAAAGGATTCTCCCCTAGAGCCTGCAGAGAGAGTGCGATGCTGCTGACGCCTTGGTTTTGGACTTCTGTCTCCAGAACCATGAGGAAATAAATTTCTCCTGTTTTAAGTCACACAGTTTGTGGTAATCTGTCATAGCAATCATGGGAAACTAATATAAGCACTATTAAATGAAAATTACCCTTATCACTTTCCTTTCAATCCCTAACACATGGGTTTCAAGATATAGAAAACAAAATTATTAGATCATGTTTTGTCTGGTCAAGGATTTTCACAAAACACCAGTTAACATTTTCATAGTCTGGAGAAGCTGACATTCAGGACAAAGACATGTTATACATAATTCCTGGGATTGTTGCATATTCCCAGAGATTAGTCCCCCCAGTTCTACTCCCCTAAGCAACACAATATATTTGGCTCAACTCTCAGCTGTACCACTTATTAGATGTGTGAACTTAGGCATGTTACCTAACCTCTTACCTCGGAACACTGGAGATAAACTTGTCCTAGTACCATCTTCAGAGACAATTCAAAGGAACCTTGTGATCTCCATGAAGATCTCTCCTCATCAAGTCTGAGTTTCATGTATGTATTCCTTTATTGCAGTTTGATAAGTCTCTGGGCATTCAGAGATTATAGTGTGGAGAGTGTATGTTTTTCAAAATTTGGATAATTTGGTTCATATAAAAATTTGAATGGTTTAACAGCACTCTTTAAAGCCAAAGGGATGAATATCTAATGGTAGAAGGTTATACATTATGACTGGCTCATAATGGTGATTTTTTAGTCAGAATTGCATTTTATATGTAAATTTCAGGAATAATCTATTGATAAATCAACCATTTTATATCAGTATTTCTTTCTATCTCATTAGCACAATAGGGCAAAAGGAGTGCAGTTATAAAAATAATGAAAAAGTAGGATTAATCTCCTTACATTATTATTGCAGTCTAGAAGGGTTTACACTTAGACCAAGGCTTATTTCCCTTTTTGTGGGAAAGAAATCAATTGAAACCCGCAATGGATAAACAACCCCTGTTATAGATCTTAAAGAGTGGAGTTGTGAACAATTTCCATGAAGAGCAGCAGACCATCCCTAACTTGTCACACTGAATTGAAGCCAACATTCACAGCTGCTCTTCCTTCTCAACTGCAGAAGCAGCTTATCTGAGGAATTAGTCTCACTCTGTATTTCTTTTGGGGGCTGTGCTCCTTTTGACTTAGTCTGGAATTAAAATATTCATTACTAAATGCTCACTTTTAAATGTAATCTTTTGAAAGCATTTTATTCCTCCTTTTGGAGGCTCTGTAGGTGGTGAGGTTGGGTTGGAAAATGATTGCAGTGATAATAGCTGTCACTGCTGTAGGAATAGCGTGAGTGATTATGAGATGAATTCTCCGATGTGTGGACCAGATGTGTTCTTGGTGGGAGATATAACAGCTCATTTTATTTGTTTCATTGTTGTTCCTGGTGGGAGACATAACAGCTGATTTTGTTTCATTAGTGTTCTATGGCGGGGGAGGGAAGGGGGGTGATTCCAAAATGGAAGACGTTGAGAAGCTGGAACTTGGTGATAGAGTGGCTGGTCAGTTCAAGAAGGACAAAAAACAAGGACATTTTGGCTGATGCACTAGGGCACCAGGGTCAGTGCTGTTCTGGTAGATGTTTAACATTCAGCTCTCTGGAAAAAGATCCTGATTTGAAGTATTTGCTAATGTTTATGAAATACATACCCCCAAGATGGCTGATTTTAAGCTACAACGTGATATCAATTGCCTCAAAAAATTTCTGGAAGTTTGACATTTGGCTCTGACAAGCTCTTAAGAGCCTGATCCAGCGCATCATTGGCAAGATACGGGCTGAAATGTGGTGGGTGTGTGTGTGTGTGTGTGTGTGTGTGTGTGTGTGTGAGATGGGATACTCCATTATAAACAGAAGTAGTTTATGTCTGTACAGTCTAATAGCCAAGGGTCTTGGGGATATTTGGACATTGGTGGGTCAGAAAACTGTGTGGCATCTCTGGTCAGTCTTTGACATGAGTTGTTGCAGGTAGCAACATTCTGAGCATGCGTTGGTGGGTGCAAGGTCGTTGTGAGTTTTGTTGACCATATGAATGGCTCTGAGGACTGGCCAGGATGGCATCAGGAGTTATGTGTCTCTGTGGCCAGTGACAGTGTATATTGTGTCCTGTCCTTGTAGAACAAGGTACCAACTTCTTTTTGTGCCTCTAGGGACACCAGTAGGTACTCATGTGCATTCTACTGTCATTAAGAATTTGTTCAGTCTATGGGGCTATAGACCTATTTGGGGTTTTGCATCTAGATATGCTTGTGGTAAGGATTCCCTCTGCTTTCGTTTCTGAGAAAGAACATTAGTGTGGCAATCTGTCAACAAATGGTGAAGTGTGACTGCCAGCACACACTGAACGTCAAGTGTTTCTAAGTTGTTCCAAGTGACAGAGGAAGGTCTTAACACATCTTCAAGGAGCACCAGGGGGTCATGCCTCTATGCCTTGAAGGTTCTATCATTGACCACGTGTGTTCCCCTACACTGGAATTGACTGTGGCTGAGACCCATTTTTGGAGAAACAGGGAAGGGACGAGGTCTTTCAGACTAGCATCCTCCTGGATAGAATGTTATACACGTCCATGCTGAGTGCAAACCAATAAAGAGCCTCATCAAAAACCACCATGAGTGTTTGCACTTATCCTCTAGAAGAGGGGTTGGCAAACCATGGCCTCCAGGTCGGATCCAATCCCCATTCCTGTTTTTATAAAGTTTGATTGTAACTAGGCCATGCCCATTCATTTGCATGCTGTCTGTGGCTGATTGTGCTACAGTGACAGAGACTGTACAGCCTGCAAAGCCAGCAACCTTTCCTCTCTGGCCCTTTACAAAGAATTGTTTCAGAGTTCCTCCTGTTTCTCTGCTCCACTGACCCACATCTTCATTTTCCTGATTTTTCTACTTCTGTGTTGGTAATTATGCAACGCGACAGAGGTGTTAGCTAACACTGTGTTGGGAATCATATTGCAATATGTAAATGTACCCAGTCAACAAGTTGTACCCCTTAACTTTACACAATGTTATACATCCATTATTATTTCAATTTTAAAAATTGAAGGGACTGAATAGGATATGTTGGATGGCATATTGTACCTCTTTCTTCCTTGGGCTTTAACTCAGGTTTAAGGACTTTCCATGATGTGAATAAGCACAGATGACTTCAAAAAATGAATGATGGTCAGTGTTAAGTGTGAAATGCTTCAATGTTAAGTATTTAAATTCTCTTTTGAAAAGTATGAGACCTTGTGTATAGGAGAAAACAGAAATATTAAAGGAGTTTCATTAGTTCCAATTTTAGAAGAAAGAACTGATTGTTCTTCCTTTTGAAAAGTTCCTCTTTCCCAGAAATTGGAGAAAATAAACCACGTACCTCTGAAAAAAGAACAGACCCTTCCTTCACTTTTTTTTAGAGAAGATCTTTCTCAGCAATAGTTACCAGGTATGTTCTTGACAAGAGACATGGACATCAGCTACTTACTCCTATAGTTTCAAAGGAAAAAAAAAGTCTTCCACAAGTCCAGCCAAAGAGCAAAAGTGTCATTTTTCTGGACATAAGACACCATCTAAATATTTGGATGAAGGTTGAACAACGGACTACAGAGACTGTATTAGTTTCCTAGAACTCCTATAATAATGTACCACAAGCTGAGCAGCTTAAAACAACAGAAATGTATTCTCTCACCGTTCTGGAGGCCAGAAGTCCAAAATTAAGGTATTGGTAGGGAGCCTCTAGGGGAAGATCCTTCCTTGCCTCTTCCAGCTTCTGGTAGCCCCAGGCATTTTGTCACCAGTGGAAGTATGGCTCCAGTCCCTGCCTCCGTCTTCACATGGCCATCTTCCCTCTCTGCCTGTGCCCAAATTTCCCTCTTTTCATAAGGACACCAGTCATAGTGAATTAAGGGCCCACCTTAAGGACCTCATCTTAACTTGATTGCATCTGCAAAGACCCTATTTCCAAATAAGATCACATTCATAGGTATCAGGAAGACTAACACATCAACATATCTTTTGGGCGGGACACAGTTCAAGCCATAACAGTGACCAAATGTTTATGAACCATGACTGGACACAAAAGAATGAATTGAGGCAAACACATTCTCTATCTTGGTAATCTGAAATCAAAGCAAAATAGGAAGTTTTTTCTTTTTAAAGGATGTCATAGATCACGACTGTGACTAGCCAAAGCCTTGTGCAAACTGAAATTGTAAGGGAGCAGAAAAGATATAAATAGGTGGAAAGAGTAAAAGACAGATGGCGTGTATAGTGAAACAGGGATGAACAGAGACAGATGGAAGGTAAACGAATATTTTGCACAGCAGCTTGAATTCTTCAGATGAGCATCCTTATACTTAAGGTACCTCTGCCCTTGGGATAACCCAGGTGGCTTCTTGTTACTTGGAAACAAAAGAGCAAAACCCTAACAACTGCCCATTGTCCACAAGATTCAGGCAGAGAGGCTCAGGTTGGGGGGTGACAAGAGGGGCAAGGAAGAAGGAGAAAGTAAGGGACAAAAGCTTCCAATTCCTTACTTTCCTGTTTTGTTTGTGCCTTGTTGCTTATCTTTGTTTTCTGCCATGGATTCTCATAGGCAGCATTTGTTTGTAAAATCACACTGGAACAAAGGATGAGGAAAAGCTCTTATTGGTATTACATCCCTTTATTAAATCATGCATCACTCATGCTCCTGGGCTCAGCTAGAGGAATAGGAAGATCAGTAACTACACACACACACACACACACACACACACACACACACTCACACTCCATTATTTCTGCTTCTCAAATTCACTTTTCAGTCTTGACTAAAATTTCCCCTTCAATGTATATTTTATAAAATATGAATTGTTTGCTGGGTCAGTAAAAGACAAGGTGGGGGAAAAAACAAATTTTATGCTTTTCCAAAGACACATGTTGACACTTTCTATATGGGAAGGCTTGTCTCAAGTGCACCCTAGACTCGCTGTTTGGGGTAGAGAACTCAGCCAGCTGAGGGCTCAGGGTGTACTCTTCCTTACAACCAGAGACGGGTGTCACTCTCTCCTGAAGAATATTTTCGATACTCTTGAGTGCAGTTGTGCTCGGCCCCGGGCGTCCCCACCAGCAGGACAAATCCTTGTGAGTCCGAGGAGGAACCTGTAGGGGTTGAAAAGAGAAGAAGGGGCAGGAGACGCGAAAGAATGGAGGCAAGACTTTTTTTTTTCCTTTTCTTTCTTTCAACATGCTTGTATCTTTCTTGAAACTGCTACTTTCTATGAGTTTCCTTTTCAGTAGCATTCTATGCTCACTAGCTCCATTTTTTAATACCTTGCTGATTCCATAAACACAATTTGATGTGTAGTATTCCATTGAGAGTAATTACTGAAGTCACAATCTCCTAATTGTAATGAATCACCTTATATTTAAAATAAATCACAAATATTTACATGCTTTCGTCTGTCTTCTCAAAGGAGAATAAAAACGCTTTCAAGACAAAGACTTTATCTGTCTGGTTCCTCACTGTATATCCTACATATCCTGTCTGGTGCAGAGTTGGTACTCTATAACTTTTCACTGAGTGACCAGGTAATCACCTAATCCAAACCAACTTTAATTTTCAGAGACTTCTGATAATAATTCTGCTCAATAGTAATTTTATGAGGAAACATTCTTTGAGGATTATCTTCCTCATCTTTCATTTCCACCAAGATTTCCAGTCAGCCACCAGTTTCTTGTTCTACAAACTCTCATATGTATACTTTTCTCACCTGTTCTTATTTCAGCATTCTCAAATGGGAAAATTTCAGTACCATAGCCTAGTACAGTATCCATGCCTCTTGTTCAATCCATCCTGCACTGAGCTACCAGTATAATCTTCACCTGAAACAAAGTTCTGGCCACACAACTCTCAGCAGCTTCTGTTGCTTACACACTAGAATTCTAAGCTCTAATTGGTCTTTATTGCCTTATCTCTGAAAAGTTTCCTATATGAAATTTATGTCCCAGTTAAACATTTTTCAAATCTACTCCATGGTTTTTATAAATATAAATAAAGATAAATGCCTTCCTAATCCATTTCTTCTGAAATTTCTTCTTCCCTTAGCTATCTAACCCATCTGTCAGGATTTAATTCAAATGTTACCTCCTTCAGTAAGCTCTGTCAGAGCTCCCCAAATGGAAGTGACCACTTTCACCTGTAAATCTTCATAACATTTTGAACTCTTTTCATGGTATGCCTCACATTATGTATTTATTCAACATATTCTATATATTTTTCTCTTGTTTACAAAATTATACATTGTTTGAGTGCAGGAATATTGTTTTTAATATGCTTTTATTTCCTTAGTGCTTAGCATAGCATCTTTTCCCTCCAGCTTTATTGTAGCATAATTACGTACAGTGAAATCCATTTACATGTACAGTTTGATGAATTTTGGTAGTTACATACAGTTATCGTACCATAATCAAGATATACAATATTTCTAATACTATAAAAAGTTTCCTCATGCATCTTTGAAACCTGTCCTCCTTTAATCCATAGACTTAGGTGATTACAGATTTTTCTGCAGCTATAGTTTTGCCTTTTCCAGCCAGAATTTATATGAATAGAGTCGTATAAGTTGCTTTTGTCTTTGACTGCTTTCATTTTGCAGTTTTCCACCCATGGTGTTTCATATTTTAATTGCTTCATGTATTGAAATTCCATTGTATTGCTGAGTATGAATATACCACAATGTTATGTTTATCAATTCACAAGTTGATGGACATTTTGAGTTTGTTTGGTTTTTTTTTTTTTCAGCTTTTGGGTATTGCAAATAAAGCTGCTGTGAACATTTATGTACAAGCTTTAGTATGAATACATGCATTCATTTTTCTTAGCTAAATCATGTTGTAGATATGTGTCAGGAAGCTGAGTGCAGCCAGTCCAATAAAAAGTCATAATCCCTTGCTCAGTTCTAGGACCTGAGCCAATTTTCAGATCTGGAACCCATTGACTAACAGGTGGCCTCATTCCTAGGAAGAAGGTCACAGCAACTTCCTGGCAATTGTATATTATAATGATTTCACAGTCCCTCCCCTGAAAGACCTAAGTCATTTACTCAGATTGCTACATACTTGGGAGAGGGAAATGCTCAGACATTTCAAGGACTATTAGACACAAGTAGAAAGTGAATTTGGTGCTTGGGGAACCAAAGCATCATCACGGTTCCCCTGCTAGAATACCGGTTTATGAAGGTAAGATAATAAATGGAGTTCTGACTAAAATCCAGTTTCTAATGGGTCTACTGGTTCCACGGATCTACTCAGTGGTCATTTCCCGAATGCATAACTAGGATGAACATACTTGTAGTTGGGATCATTTTTTCATTGAGTATTTTGCCTGTTAGATAAGAGACAACATAATGAGGACAGCCTAATAGAAACCTCTGAAACTTCCTCCACCCATGCAGGCTCACACATTCTGGGGCAAGGGTGTAGTAGAGCATGGCACAGATGGTGGGGCGGTGGTCCCTTATCATTTCCTCATCTCCTTTTAATTTGTCAGTCTGGCCTCTTTCAGATACTGATGGATCCTAGAGAATAACTGTAGATCACTGCAAGTTCAAACACATAGTAGCCCTGTTTGCAGCCACTGTGCCAGATGTTTCATTGTTGCTCGAGGAGATATAGAAAGCCTCAGCTAAATGACACTGGGCCATTAATTTGGTAAATGCATTTTTTTTGTATTCTAATAAGAGGATCAGAAATAGTCCATATTTTCATGGAATGGACAAAAGTATTTATTAATAGGTTTGCCCTACCTAGGGCTATGTTAACTCATTCTCCTTCTCTCATAATAGGATATAAGGGGATCTGGAGCCCACAGAACATTGCATGCATACATCATATCAATGACATTATGTTGATTGGGCAGGATGAACAAGAGGTGGCTATTTGCTACAGGCTCTGGATCCTACATCAGGATCTAGCCTGTCCTCCTTTTCATCAATAGAGGTCTTCTCTTCTTTAAGCCTAATTCATTTGTTTGCCTACTCAAAATTCTTGTGCTATTGATTATACTTTCCTTGTCTTGTATATTTAACATCTTCTCAAATAGCTTTTTCTTACCGATTTTTGAAGCTCTCCATAAAAACAAACTCTGAAAATCCTTCCTTTACTCCAAATTCCCATCTATCCTTGTTTCCATCCCTTTACCTTGTCCCACCTTATAGTCAAAATTTTCCAATTTAGTTTTAATATCTGTCATGTAATAAAATTTGATATTGTATTCCAGCTTTGCAATCCCCTTGAGCTCCAGATTCATATAACTAACTGAGTACATAATCTTTTTACTTGGATGATTCAATGTTACCTCAAACTCAACTTATTTAGATTCAAAGTCATGCTCCATTTGCCACTTACAGTCTTTACACCCAGTGGTCTTTGACTCAGTAGAGCTCTAGAAAACAAAGGAATTAATCTTAACATTTCCCTCTCTCTTATTCTCAATACATGATCTCCCACTAGGAAGGTTTATTTTTCCTCCCAATGCTTTTCCAATGTGTCCCTCTTTCTTCTCTACTGCCTCTGCCCTTGTTGTAGAATACTCTCGCCTAGAGTATTGTAATCATTTTCTAACAGACTCTCCCTTACTGTCAGTTGTCCTCTTCCAGTCCTTACTCCATAGTCAGAATAATTTTTCTCTTCAAACAGAAACCTGATCAAGTCACACCTTCTGTATAACAGTTTAGTAAAATAAAACCCCAAATATTTAATGTGGCCAAACACGCCCTGCATTGTCTGTCCTCACTTTTCTCCACATTGTGCTTTAATCTTACACAACTCCCTCACCCCACGCTCTTCAAGTAGGGGGCTCTTGCCATTCAGTCACCAGTGATGCAGGAAGGACTTCTCTGGCCATCTCAGTCATTTATTGCTCCCCGTTAAATGTGCTCTATACATGTACTCCATTCTGTACCCTTATTTATGAAACATTCAACTAGAAGTGGCTATGTGTCAAACATTATATAAGCATTTAAAATATTAGCTCGATTAATACTTATAACAATCCTATGAAATAGATACTTTAAATTTTTCCATTTTACATATCAGCAAACTGAGGACAGAGAGGTTAAGTAACTTTCCCATGGTCACATAGCTAGTATATGACAGAAGGGATCAATCTCATCAGATCCATGAAGGGGATCCATGGATCCAACAGAAGGGGTCCATGTTTTAAGGAACTTCCTTATGCCGCCTCTCTCCCTTAGTGACATTTTTCAAAGTCACAACTTACATTTATTTGTGTGAATGTCTATTTTCCCATTCTAAAGATAATGATCTGTTTTACTCATTATTATGGTACATAATACAAGTAGAAATGAAGGAATGAAAACCGAATGAATAAAATATTGAACTATTTATTTACATCAGTCTGTATTTTGGATGTTAACTTCCTCTCATATGTGTCCTGTGCTCTGGAGTTTCATACTGCTAGGTTAATTATTTCCAAAAAAATATGTATGAGCCTTGGCAGAGGTATTTAAAATAGATAATGAATATTTTCATGGCCTAACAACTTAAAAAATGGAGGATCTTAAGTAGAGATATCAGCATGTCAGAAATGTTAGAGAATATTCATTTTTCACTCATGTTGAAAGTTTCATGAACCAGAAAGTTTCATGATGTTTCATTTCCCTTCCTCCAATTAATTATGAATTCAAATTCCTTGTCAAGCTTAAGTCAAGGAATAGTAAAAGAAGGGAACATTTTTCTGATTATGAAATAACACATGTTCATTACATGGAATTTTAGAAATGTAAAAGATTTTTAAGAAGAAATTAAGAATCAATTACTGCTAAATCTGCCAAAAAAAGAAAAACCAGAATAGTTTGGTGCCTAAATCCTTTAACACCTATATGCATATATAGATATATAAATCATATTTATGCATACATATATGTCAAATATAGAGGAATACATATACATATGTGTGTATGAGTGTGTATACTTCAAAATTAACATGTTACTTTAAATGAATGCTTATTTAATTTTATATAAGAAGCATATTTCACTATTATTGTTTTTCAAAAACATGATTTTTAATGTCTAGATACTATTCATCCTATGGATAAGCCATAACTTATTTTACAACTTGTTCTTATTTTCAGTATCTTTAAATATAATAATTCAGCGTTTTCTTATGTATAAACCGCTATCCACATCGCTGAAGTTTTCCTCATGATTGAGTCCCCAAAGTGGAGAGAAAAGATCTTAAATGTTCTTACCAGAAAAAAGAAATAATAATTATGTGAGGTGATGGAGGTGTTAGCTAATGCTACAGTGGTAATTATATTGCAATACAACATGTGTATCAAATCAACATGTTGTACACTTTAAACATATATAATGTTATATGTCAATTAAATCTCAGTTTAAAAAAGCGAATTTTAATTCCTTGATTCATATTGCTGACTGCTTCCCAGAAAGGTTGTACATAATTAAACAGAAGTATACGGGGTACCTGCTTTATGATACCTTTATCAACTTTAAATATTGCTCCTGGAAACAAAATCTTTGATGATTAAAAACTTTGATAACACTGTGTCAATGAGTGTTTGAGAAACAGATATTTTCATATTTTGTGAATATGTGTAAAAATTGCTACAAATTTTATGGAGGGAAATTTGGAAACTCCTGCTAAAATTTCATTTCTCTTTTGATAGCAATTTAATTCGTTTCTAGGATTTCTCCAGATGTGTTCAAGCTCGGTCTCAAAGTCATGTGTACAAAAATATTCATGATCCCTTGTTTGTAATAGCCAAAGGCTGTAAGCCACCCAACTATCCATCTATAGGAGGTTGGTTATATAAATATGATATAGTCACACCATAGACTACTGGATCAATTAGAGCTCTCAATGCTAAAAATAACAGAAATCTAACCCAAATTGACTTACACTGTAAGAAAATCCATTGATAACTTGACAGTCCAGAGGCAGAGTAGACTTCAGGGTGGCCTTAACCTCCTGACTCTCATATTCTTGACTCTTACTATCCCCAAAGACCTACTTTCTCTGCTCTGCCTTCTGCATTATCTGCTAAAATACATGGCTTGGCTGCCTCCACTTGTGATTAAAAAATGCTCTGGGCTTCTTCATCTCATGGAGAGAGGGAGCAACTCCCCAATCATTTAAAAAAAAAAAAAATCTAGGCTTCATTTTGATTGGGCCAACATTGGCTATTTGACACTGAAATAATCACTGTTGAACAGGGACAACATCCCTGGAGTTACAGATGGTATGAGTCTCACTCAAACTTCAGTGCAGTGACACAAAGGAGGTGGAAAACTGGAGGGTCACTGGGAAGCAACCTCAATATCCACTACAATTTTTATGCAGAAATTAATATATAAGGTAGTTTTATATGCACTGATACCAGATAAACTCCAGGATATAATATAAGCCTAAAAATAACAATACGATGTTAATTATGAAAACACACATATTTGCTTGTATACGCAAAGAATCTTTCTAGAAAGGCGCATAGGATCTGGTAGCATGAGTTGCTTCAGTTCGGGATAGTGGAATAGAAACTTTTCATTGTATTTTTTCTTCAAGTTTTTTTGTTTGTTTTTGTTTTGTTTTTTACTTTGAGTTATCTATTTGTAATGTATGAAAAATACTCTCTTATTCTACTTTCTACCTCTTTGAATATAATGAGATTAGAATTTTAGAACATTAATTGGCCATTTGTATTTATTGTTCTATGAACTGTCCACGAGTGTCTTTGGCCACATTTTCCTATTGGTGTGTGCAGTTGTTATTTTCCAAGAGAGCCCCCAGTGATCCTGGTATTCAGGCCCTTGAACATCTCCCTTTTATATTAAGATTGGCCTATGTGGCCAGCTGATTATTGATGGACTAAGACTTCCAAGATTAAGTCATTAAAAAGCTTTGTGGCTTCTGACGTGATCTCTTAGGTCTCTTGCTCTGGAGGTAACCAGACATCATGACATGAAGATGCACAAGCAGTCCCTGAGGAGAGGAAGTGAGGACTCTCACTAGCAGCCAGCACCATGTATGTGAACCAGGGGTGAATGGGATCCTCCAGCCGCAGCCAACCTCCAGGTGACTGCAGCGTTTGACTATGACCTCAGGTGAGACCCAACCTAGAATTCCCAAATTCCTGACCCACAGAGACTGAGAGGATTACTAAATGGTTACTATTTTAAGCCACCAAATTTGGGGATTATTTGTTATGCAGTAATAGATAATTAATATTGAACATAAGCAATTTTCTTATTGATTGATTAGAGATCGTTATATATGTTTTCCAAGTTCATGGTTTACTTTTCAATTTGTCTTCTTAATACATGGTTTTAAAAATTTTTTTATGCAGTTGAATGTATAATTTTGCTTCTTGTCCCATTTCTTTCTAATATCTCTCGGAACCATGTAAAATGATAATGGTGATTAAAGATTTTCTAATGTGATTCTTTTGACTTAAATGGAAATCACTCTAGTATTTTACTATCCAGTATTATGTTGTTTATTGGCATAAGTTAGATATTCTTTATTATGTTGAAAAAGATTCTTTTATTCTTAGTTTTCTTAAAAAGTCAGTGATAAGTATGGTGAATATTAGCAAATGTTTTTCTGACACTTATTGAAATATTTTTAAATTTCTTAATGTAATGTACTATATATTAGCAATATGAATCAAATGAATAGTAAGTCAACATTGAATTTCTGGGAAAAACGATTCTTTGTGTGGGTAAATAATTCAATATACTCACGTTCTTACACAATTTTTAAGAAAAGTGTGCAAACTTATAGCTACTCAAACAGGAAATTAGTACATCATTAAGCATTTACATAGGTTCAGATATTTTATCAATACAAGAATTTTGTTTCCTGCTTTTACTGCAAAGACAGGAATAACTCTTACAGAGGATAGAAATTTTAAAGCTCTTTAAATGACAAAACTGGAAAAGGATTGATAAAGCAAAAAGTTCAGCAGCATTGCAGGCAAAAGGGGTTAGGGGGTAACCTTGCTTCATGAAAAAGCACTGATGTCAGAGCTTGGCCAGACCAATCCTTGACCACCACTATTAACTGTTAACCCACCTCTCTAACTTATTAATATTTTACTCAATATTTTTGCACTAATTTCATTAATAAAACTGATTTTTAGTTTCCTTCTTTTATTTTGGGCTCTATTTTAGGATGTTATATGCAACTTCTATTAGCCCCACCTCAGGTTGGAGTCTTATTTGTACCTAAATCTTTGATAACATTTTCAAGTCCTTTGTAGGTATTTGGTTTATTCTGCTTTTTTTATTTTTAAACTTTCTTTGAATTAATTTTGATAATTTTCATTACACAGTTGTAAGTTGGTAGTCTATACTAGACCACTGATTTTCAAAGTGCAGTCTGAAATATTTTTTAGGGCACTGTGAGGTCAAAATTATTTTCATAATAAAACCAAGCTGTTGTTTGCTCTTTTATTCTCATTCTCTTCTGGGTGTATGGAGTTTTCCAGAAAGTAAATTATGTGTAATGATGTCATTATTCTGATATCTGAGAGAAACGTGCTTCCATATTCTTGTGTTTTAAATATTCCTAGTTTTGTAAATCAACTATTCTTTAACAAAAAATAATGAAAAACAATTCCTAACTCAAAAAATTCCTAATAGATATGACTATTAATTTATTATTAAATAAATAGTTTAATTTCTAATATGGTAAACAGTAATAGGTATGATAAACAAAGGCACTTTGGGTTCCTCAATACATTTTAAGTGTTTAAAGCGGTCCTGAGAAAAGTTTTGAGCATTACAGTTCTATCTAGATATTGTCCATTTTTTTTAATGCAAAGTTTTAGTAGTGATTGTAAAAAATATTTCTTTATTAATGTTAATCTCTCCCTCTCTCTCTCATATATCTTTCCTAATAGTCTTATTTGTGTTTTATTCTCTTCTAAAAATTGGATATGCCAAAAGTCTGTCCATTTGATTTCACTTGATTTTGCCCTACAGTAACCGTAACTAACTCTATTCTGAATTATTTTATGTTTTGCTTGTTGTTGTATCTTTCATAAAGATCTGAGGTTTAACACAAAGCTCGATTAATTTTTATTCCTTATTGTTCAACATGAAAACATTTAAAGCTATGTTTAAGAACAAAAGATTTTGCCCTAAAAATTTAAAACAAGCCAAGCTAATGCTTATGTACTACAGCAATAAACATATCTTCCTAGATACACAAAAACTCTGAAATAACATGCACATGCTTTTTCTTGATAAATTACTTAAGACATATTACAGTCAACCAAAAAATTGATCACAAAAATTCAGTAGCGTCTAACGGGTATTATGAAACGAAGTGATATTATTCATTGAAACTATCTAAACAGAGATTTGATCAATAAATTGCTATACATAAGTATATTTACTGAGCCCTTGACTTCCTGATGGTATTTTTCTATTTCCTTCATACATTAAAAATAACTTAGCAGGTAAATAAATTTAAGGCACAACTTTTCCCCTTCAAATTTCTTTAGACCATGTATATTAGTATCCTATTGCTCCTTTAACAAATTGCCACAGGCAGTGGCTTAAAACAACACCAATATGTTATCTTACAGTTTTGGGAGTTGGAAGTCTGAAATCAATTTCATGGACTAACATAAAGACATTAGCAGGGCTGGTTCCTTTTGGAAGCTCTAGGGGAGAGTCTGTTTGCTTGCCTTTTCCGGCTTATAGAGGGCACTCACATTTTGACTCAGGGTTGCTTCCTCCATCTTCCAAGCCAGCACCATAACATGTGCTCTCCTCTCTGACCTCTGCTTTTCCATTATTTCATCTCTTTCTGATTTGATCTTCCTGCCTTTCTCTTATTAAGACCCTTATGATTACACTGGGCCTACTTGGATAATCTAGGATCACCTCCTCTCAAAATCCTTAACTGATCATCTGCAAAGTCCCTTTTACCTAGTAAGACAACATATTCACATGTTGTGGGAATTTGGATGGGGACCTCTTGCGGGGAGGCTATTATTCAGCCTACCATATCATGTTCCATTTATCCTGGTACTTAGCATTCCAGAGGAAGAGTGAGGTCATCACTATTTTCATTTTATTAAATCTGTAATTATTTTCAAAACAATTGAAAACCTCCTTCTATCTTTTTTTTTTTTTTTAATTCTTAAAAGAATGTGGTAGTGGTGGTCTTCACTGGTGAATTGAATTATTGGCCCCAGTTCTTCTCCCTTTCTGTGCCCAAACTCTTTGCCTTGAAATTTGCAGTCCCTGCCGCCAGTGCGGGCTGCATTCCCTAGCCCTTGTCTTTGGTCTTGGCTAGCTGGCTTGCCCTCCAGCCTCATTTCATCACTCGTCACTTGCTCTGGTCCAGCCACATGCACCAGGCCTTCAGATAACATTCCCTTTGCCTCAAAGGTTAATCCTCTCTCTCTTGAATTTGGGTTCATTTTCCTCATCCTCCAGGCCACTGTGTTAGGGAAGCCTTCCCTGATTCCTGGACAAAGCTTTACTGCTCAGCACCCATTCACTGCTCTTCAGTCTCATTAAGCCAAAACTATGTTCAGCTGTTCTTGGAAACATGATCCATTCAACAGATATTTATTGTGCACCTGATATAATGTCCTTGAGAGGACTCTCAATCCAAGAAAAATGTCCCATCTCCAAAGACAACCCCTGTTGACTGAGGACCTGCTCAGACAGCTTGGCAGATGTAGCTCAGATCTGGTTTTCAGCTGCCCATACGTGTATTCGCACGTATGCACTTTGATCTACTTTAGAGTTTGCAGACTTTGAGGACTGCTGAGGATACTCCTGGGTAGACAGTCTTGACAGGAGACAGGGCTTGTTAACAACACAGACAACTTGGGTGATCTTGAGCCATCTGACAGTTGAATAAAATCAAGGTACTCTCTCCTCCATTTGTACAGAATTTTGCCTTCAGAAAACACTTTTGGTGCTGAAAGCCCCTCCAGGAACACTCTGGAGTATACCAGGGCTGACTGATGAGCCTAAGAGCCAGCGCTCATCGGCAAAAGCTGAATGTGTCATTCCGCACCTCATTTCCCAGCCTGCCAGGAAGAATGTGATGGCTGGGATGACAGCTGACATCCTGGGATGGCCGTGAGATTTCATTTACTTGTTAAATGAGGTCACAGAACTGCTTTGTTTGGCTGTGATCAGTGTCTCCAACTCTCCTGTGGGGAAGGAAGGACCCTTCACACTGTTACAGAAGTCTGCTTTCATACCTCCAAGTTCTAATCATGCACTGTCCATGACCTTTAGCTCAGCTGACACTAAGGACACTGTGCACCCATCTATAGACAGCCCCTCTCCTCCAAGCCTGGTAGAGAGGAGAGTGGAGATGGCTTCTCAGAGAGTTGAATCCCTGGAGAAACATGCCTCCTAGCATGTCAACATCCTCCTAATTTCCTTCCTTTGTGTTTCTCTACATTGAGGCATATCTATTCTTCCTTATGAAGATCTGTCATGGGATTCAACATGCTTATAGGGCTCATTGATCACTGATCTTTCTGGAATTCTCTCTTTTTTTGTGACAGTGTACCAGCAACTTCTTACCTGGTTCTGCATGCCAGAAGCAGCTTGTGATTTTTGGTGTGTTAAGCTGACATCTTCCTTGGCCTCAAGTTATGCTATAGCAATAGTATTCTTTCTCAAAAGTAACACAGCACAAGACTGAAGCTCCATGAGGAAAGGAACTGTCTATTTTTCTTTGTTGTATTCTTAGCAACCCATATAGACCTTCAACCATGGTAAGTCTTTAGTAATGAATGAACAAATGGTTTCCTTGGCAACCTCCCAAAGACTTTTCAGTTCCTACTGCTGCTTCCTGTCTACCTCTCTCAATGTTTTATCTCAAGTGAAGTAGAAGTGGAAAGAAGAGGTTGTGTGCAAGTGCTAAGCAAGCCCTTCATTGTGTTTTCTGGTATCTCTCTCTCTGAAACTACTCTCTATCCTGAAAGTTCTCTGGCACTACTTATTTTGACATTGTGATTTCTTCCATTGACACATCTTCTCTGTTCTTTAGGTCTGTATTTTACAAAACACTTAGTTTTTGGTTATCAGAATTCCAATTTGAACTAAATTAAACAAAAATGTGGGAATTTGTTATCTCATGTAACCAGTGGATATAGCTGGACTCAGGATCAACTGGAACCAGTATTCAAATGTTGCCAAGATTTTTTATGTGACTTCTTTCTTAGGGAAGCTGCATCTACTTTACTTCTACCGAAGATCAACTTTCTCCCCATTGTGTGGGAGATGGCTGCCAATAGCTTTCAAGTCTTTCATCTCAGAATCTCCATCCCAAATCTCAGTATGAAAAATCCCATGGAGAGACTTAGGTTCACATGGTTTGGATCATGTAACCCCTGCCTAGACCTACCTGTGGCCGGAAGAGTGGAGTATTGGGATCAGAAATCCCTTTGGGTGAGGGATGGAAAAGATATCCCACAGAAGTCAATATAGTTTCCAGAAAACAGTAAGCTAGTACTCAGTGTCTGATAGTAGACTAAGAGAAGAATACCTCAATAGTTGAGTTTATGTTAAGCCACATCATTCTTTACATCATTGAACATAGCTGTAATAGTGATTCCTGTCTGCTAATTCTAACATCTGGGCCATCTTGGAGTCAGTCTCTGTTGATTATCTTTTCTGTTGAAAATGGATTACATTTTGCTATTTTTAATATGTCTAGTAATTTTGGATTGTATCCTGAATGTTATGTTAGAGTCTCTGGATTCTGTTGTATTCTACTGAAGAGTGTTGATTGTATTGTTTTAGCAGGCAATTAAATGAATGGGCTGAAACTGCCAACTTTGTATCTTAGGCAGCAACTCCAATATCAGTTTAGTTCTTTTATCTTCTGTTTGAGTGTTTATGCATGTCTGGCTCAGGGATTAAACAGAGATTTGGGTGGAATTTATAAATAAAATTTGGGATTCTCCTTTTCTAGCTCTCACCTTTCCAGGATTCCCCCACTCACTTTCCAGGGCCTGTGATTATTCCAAACTCTATCCTCAAGTTCTTTAGGCCAGAAAGATTGTGGCTTTAGTTTTAGATGTCCTTCAATTAAATTAGTACCTATGTTAGTCTACTTTTAAATCACACTTTCAATCAGATTAATTGATCCTGATACACTTTGAGTGTGTTTCCTTTGCAGTTGTAAAATGAGGCGCCTTTTTGCAGAGATCAGTACAAAGTAGAGAGACAGGAGCTTGAAACTGTAGCCAACAGCTGTGTGACCTTAGGCAAATCACCTCTTTTGTCTGAGGTGTGATTTCCTCATTTGGAACATAAGGTATCAGCCTCAAATTTCTTTAACACTAATGTCTCCACAAGTTCTAAATTTCTGGGTTTTCATGGTGGGATGAGAGGTGGGAGGGAAGATTCCTTCTCTCCATTCTCTCTTTTAAACAACTGTATTGAGGTATAATTGGCACACAATAAACTGCGCAAAGTTAAATTGAATAACTTCATGTGCTTTGATTTGTGTATACCCCTGGGAAACCATCACCACTGTCAAGGTAGTGAACGTATCTGTCACTTCCCAAATTAACTTGCGTCCCTTTGTGATACCTCCTCTTCCTTCCTTCAGCTCCTGTCTCCAGGCAGAAAACTGCTTATCTTCTTTTAGTCTCTTTAGATTACTATGTGGCAGTATCTCCTCATGGTTTTGATTTGCAGAGCCCTAATGGCTAATGATATCAAGTATCCTTTCATGGGATTATTTGCCATTTATATATCTTCTCTGGTGCAGCGTCTTTCAGTGTTTTGCCTGCTTTTTCTCGGATTGTTTGCTTTTTTATTATTGGGTTTTCAGAGTTTTTAATATATTCTGGTTACAAGTTCTTCACCAGATATATTAGCAGTGTCTTTTAAAGAGTAGAAGTTATGTGGAGCCTGAATTTCTGACCCACATAAATATAAGATACCATAAAATAGGAGTGGTTTTAAGTCACTAGGTTTTAGAGTAGTTTATTTCATAGCAGTATATTATCAGAACATTCGCCATGGGATCTTTAATCTTTAATCACCAAGGAGTAAAGAAGGAGAGGAGAAGAAATGAGTTAGGCAGCAGATACAATGATTAAATCTGCTTTTGCCCCACCCAATGGCTCTGTTTTCACTCCTTTGGGAAGCTGGAACTCTCCTTGAATTGTATAATTTCAGGTTCTGATAAAAGAGAAGGAAACAGCTTCTTCTCTGAAGAAATGAGGCTATCCTCTCTTCTATGTCAACTATTTTGGAAGATAGAACTTTGGTAACAAAGAGGGCAGATCCTCGAGACACCTCTGAGGTTGGTGGGTCCATGGCAAGGACCAGTGGAAAGGTCCCCATGGTCTTCAGTAAACATTTGAAGCAGGCCAGGTTTTCCTCCAGTGTTCCTGGAGATTCATCCTCTTAACAGTCTCCTCTTCCTTTTCTGCTTGGGGCCTTGTGCTATCTCCATCCTTTTATCTGTTAAAACTTATTCTTAAGAAAGAATCTGTTTTCAGTCATTTGTCTGTTATGGGGTCTTAATTTTTGCTTTTATTCCACATCTTATCCTATGAAAATTCTTTCGTATAAAGATTTCCCCTCTCTGAAGAATTTCATGGAACATTATTCATTCATGCATGCATTCATCCATTTATGTTTTTAGTCACTTACTCTGTAAATATTATTAAACACTTCTGTACATCTAGTGCTGAGGATATGATGGGGCACAAGTTTTAGTGTCTGCTCTCAGGGAGTTGTAGAGAATGATGTCACTGCCTCTCTGGCCAGAAGTGTGTATTGGGGTGAACCCAGGAGTTCTTCCTGAGATATCCTTTTATCTATCTGGACAATGTCTGGGTCTGACTGTGAAATATTTCCAGTGAACATTTACCACTTCCTGTAAGAGCATGTCAGTCTGAGGCTGCAGAGGTTCTTCCAGTCCAGAGGCAGATATCTCAGGTAACCTCTGCAGGAAATTACACATTGCTCTTCCACAGAAGGAAGTGGGGGAGGGAGTGTTAACTTTGTATATAAGCAGCATTCTCAGACTACAGTTGATGGACAGTTAACTTTTCTCAGTTGGCATACTTTTGATACCTCAAGATGATAGGTTTGGAAGTCCTGAAAGAGCTTCCTCCTTTTCTGAATGTGAAATTTCAAGGGGAATACTCTGATGGATTTCCTGTATTAAATGGTACCCGAACATTTGCAGACACAATGTAATCAGAGTATTGCTTGATGCTTATAGGGTATGGGTTGTCAAGAACTAGGGCAATTGAATGTGGGACAATGATCAATTAAAAATATGAGTGAAAAAACATAGGAGACAAAGTTGTTAAAATTCCCTTTGCTTCTAAATGCAGAATGAAACATCACAAAAGAAAACGGAGATATCTAAGTAGAACAAAGGTCCAAGTGGTTTCTGCTATGAGGTCTCAAATCTACACATAATGGCAAGGACACTTCTCAAAACCCATATAGACTGTCAGCAGTGGAAGGTCAGATTCTTCCTCTCAAGCTGAAGTCGGCTTGTGTTAATGTTTAAAGTTTTTATTTTGGGGGCTTCCCTGGTGGCGCAGTGGTTGAGAGTCCACCTGCCGATGCAGGGGACACGGGTTCGTGCCCCAGTCCGGGAAGATCCCACAGGCCGCGGAGCGGCTGGGCCTGTGAGCCATGGCCGCTGAGCCTGCGCGTCCGGAGCCTGTGCTCCGCAACGGGAGAGGCCGCAGTGGTGAGAGGCCCGCGTACCACAAAAAAACAAAACAAAACAAAAAAAACACTAAAATTACTTGGGGTATTTTTGGTTATAATAGTAATAGATATTCATTGTTATAAATGTTGAAAATACACGTAGGCAAAGATTGCATCTCAACTATTAATATTTTGTCATATAGATTTTTAGTCTTTTTTCTTTGCTTTTATGCATTTGCCTTAATTATATAAGGAATACAAATTAAAGTTATAAAATATAACAGGAAGTTATAGTCCAATAGGAGAAAGTGCCCCTTCACCCAGATAATCACTGCCAAGAGTTTGTTGTCAAGTTCCACTCTTTTTTAATTTTATTTTATTTTATTCTAAATTTTATTGGAGTATAGTTGCTTTACAATATTGTGTTAGGTTATACTGTACAGCAAAGTGAATCAGCTATATGTATACATATATCCCCTCTTTTTTGGATTTCCTTCTCATTTAGGTCACCACAGAGCATTGAGTAGAGTTCCCTGTGCTATACAGTAGGTTCTCATTAGTTATCTATTTTATACATGTTATCAATAGTGTATATACGTCAATCCCAATCTCCCAATTCATCCCATCTGCCACCCTTCCCCCTCAGTAACCATATGTTTGTTCTCTAAGTCTGTGTCTCTGTTTCTGCTTTGTAAATAAGATTGTCTATACCAATTTTTTCAGATTCCACATATATGCGTCCACTCTTTTTTCTATGCATATATATTTACCAAAAGTGGGATTTTAGTGTATGTTCTGCTTTATGACTCACTTTTTGTCTGATCATATATTAATCTTGTAAAATATTCTCTTATATCATTTTTTATGGAAAGGACTTAGTGATTTATTTATTCAAACTCTTACTAATATGTAGGTTGTTTTAATGTTATGGTCATCATGATTAGGTAAGTATTTGTATGTATCCCTATGATAAATTTCCAGAGGAGGAATGTTGGCTCAAATACGTTCTGAACTTTTAAGTTTTCTCTTGAGATAAAAACAAAAATTGTCCTCCAGGGCAAATTTACAAATTTAGAGTTCTAACAGCAGAATATGAGAAAGCATCTTTCCCTTATTGTTGCCTATGTCGAATATTATTTTTTAATCTGATCCTAAGAATATCTGATAGTTGTAATTTATATATCTTTAATTGCTGGGAGGATGTGGGTATGCAACTTTCCAGTATAGAGGAAACAGTAAAGTGGATGTATTTTAATGTAGTCCTCGGGGCTTATCTGTGTAACTTGGATCAAAGTGACTCAAAGTGGGAAAGTTGCTGTTGAGCACTTTGTAAGATGAAGTGGGATGTGGGGCAATACCTAATTCAGAGAACCCCTGTCGACAGCCTGAGTCCATGTTTATTTCGCATAAGAAGTGGCAGCAGGATGAGATGTGCTGGGAGCAAAGACGGAAGCAATGAGGGCCCTTGTGGGGCAGTGTTTCTTTTTCCTTTGGGAGAGTTTCTTGGCTTTAGGGACTCTGATGTGTCTACCTTTGACTTTCCATCTGACTTGAAAGTAGAGCCACCTCTTTGAATGCTTTTCTTCTTTCTGTAGGAGTTGTTGGAACCAACGCATTTTGGAGGGCCGGTCTACACACCTGGGCTTCATTCTGAATAACTATCCTCTCTCCTCTGCCTACTTCAGCTCTGGTCAGCACATTAGACCTGCCTGTGGAGCTTTCAAAACGATTCATACCTCTCTTCCCTTTCTATCCCCTCAGACCAATTAAATTAGAATCTCTGGGCTATGAGACCTGGACACAGAAGTGCTTTATTAAACGCTCCAGATAAGACACTAATGTGCATCCAGGCTAAAAAAAAACCACTGGACTAATTTATTTCCACCCTTCAGTTATCACAGGAACCAATTCTCTTCACACCATCCCCCTCCGTATATACACATGTCTTTTTTCTAGCCAGCTCCAGCTTGGATTTTATTGAGAAGAATCAGAAGAACAATGTGGTAAACAACATACAATCTTACTACACAGGTGCACGTAAGCCTAATTGTGATAAGTATCACAAGGGTGCCCTTTTGTTAGGTCACCAATTTCTCCTGCAAGGGACAGTTCAGTATGTTATATGCATAGAATCAATTTCATATTGATTCAGTGGTTCAAATATATATTAGTACCAGCAAATAAATCATTCCCTTAGCTTCCAGGATGTGGGTCTAGAGGTTCAGCCAGGGGACTAGAAATAGTTATTGGTGTTCTGAAGCAGCCGATGAGCCTAGAGAAACTGTCCTATCTGAAGCCCTACCCTGACCTCTGGCAACCAGGCCACAATCCCAATTCTGTCTTCTTTATTTTCTTGCTGACACCTCGGGTGTAGAAATCACCAAATCACACTGGCTAGCTGGACCCATGGCTCCCACTATGGCTTCTCTTAAATCTTTCTCTCTTCAGGTTGGCTTTGATGCAGGACTTTGTAGTTTCCACGTAGTCTCTCAGTACTGGTCCAAAACGTTTATCTTTCCCCTAAGGTTCGGAAGAACCATAGGAAAGAATAACTCCAGGCCAAACAAAGAAGTGTGCTCCCCTAGCAGCAATTGTCTCCTTTTTCTAGGGTCTTTTCCAGTTCTCTGGAAAGCTTCCGCATTACCTGGAACAGCGGGCAAGAGACAAAAGTGTATATTTGACATGCAAAGACTATGCTTAGTATTCAAAGAGTGCTATCCCAGCAGGAAAGTTCTCAGCACTTTGAAATCCCTTAACTCTTTTCTATTTGAATACTTAGGGTTTTGCTCCCACTTGCTGCTGGGGAAACGAAAACACAGTGTAAAGAAGGTGAAATAGTGGTCAAAGACCTACGGGCGTGCAGGAGACTTTAGCAAGTTACCTCTCTCTGAGCTTTAATGTTCTCATCTGTAAAGCTCATAATAACACCTGCCCTGCTGGACCCACAGGGGTGTTGAAACAGGATCATATGTGGGAATATGTGATTTGAAAACTGTGAGGTGATAAACACCTCTTTATTGAAGTTTAATCTATAAATAATAAAATGCACAAAGTTCCATATGTTTTTGCCAAATAGATATACTTGTGTAAAAATGCCCAAAGCAAGATACAATAGCTCACCATAGAAGGATCTCTTTTGTTCTTTTATGATTAATCCAAGCCACATCTCCCACCAACCCGCAGAAAACCACCATTCGGATTTCTATAGAAATAGATTCATTTTCCCTGTCCCTTAATTTCAGATAAATGGGATCATACAATAAGTGTTTTCTTGTATTTGACCTTGTTCTCTAAAATAATGTCAGTGAGATAATGTATGTTCTGTGTGTCATCCCTTTTTACTGCTGAGGGGTATTTCATTGCATGAATAAACCACATTTTGTTTATCCATACCCCCATTTATGGACATTTGGATTATTTCCAGTTTTAGCTATTATGAATAAAATGACTATGAACATTCTTGTACATGCTATTTGGTGGATATACACTTTCATTTCCCTTGGATATGTACTCAAAGTGGAATTGCTGGTCTGTGGTTGTAGGTACAACTTTACCTTTGTAAGAAATTGTTAAACTGCTTTCCATAATAGTTTTATAAAGGTCCCAGATGTACCACATCCATGCAAATCTTTTCAGTCTCTCTAATTTTAGCCATTCTCGTGGGTTTCAATATGGCTTTAATTTGCATTTCCCTAATGACTAATGGAGCGAATCATCTTTTCATGTGCTTATAGGTTATTTGTGTATATTCTTTGGTGAAGTGTCTTTTATCTATTTAAAAGTTAGGTTATTACTGGAGAGTCAAACCCATTTTTTGTTTCTCATTCTTATAGTTAAAAATCCTCTGATTATATCAGTTTGTTTCTTTAGCAAACACAATTGAGAACAAATTTAAGAACAGAATTCTAAATCTAATAGCCAGTGGTTTTTCACAAGTCACCTGGGTATCCTGTTAAAATGTTTGTTATGATTCAGTATGCCTTGGGTATGGCCCAAGATCCTGAATTTCTGTCAAGGTACTGCAAATGTCAAAACCTCTGGTCCAGTTACCACCTTTGAGTAGCAAAGCAACCAGTGCTTCTTTGATGATGGAGCCCAGCAGTATTGGAAGGTCATTTTATATAGCTACATCTATATTTATTGTAAATCACTGTTCTTGTGGAATCATAGCCTGAGAAAGCCAAGGGTGAAAGGAGTCTTCAGAAATAAGATTAAAAGTTATAGATTCTGGTATATTGATTTGACTAGTGGGCCCAGTTGTCCAACCTCGTGTTTTCAAACCATTTGCTGTATAGCGTTGTTAACGTCCCTTCACTTACACTCTGTGTCAGGCATGTGACTTGCTTTGTCTAGCGAGATGTTAGCAGCTTTGGCAAAGCAGGGCCTTGACCAGTCCTTGTGCATTTGGGTTTGCCCTTGCTTGTTTCTCTGTGTTCACCCATTTGGCTTCCTGAAGAATGAGAAAAACACATGGTCATTTATTGGCCAGTGTTTCCTTAGTGCCTATCATTTATTGAGCATGTGCTATGGTTCAGGCAACATATGAATCATTTATATTTTCCCAGTACACTTCCCACAGTAATTCCATACCATAGGTAGTACTACTGAGGACATTGAAACCTAAAGAGGTTCAACGAAGCAATTAGCTCCAGAACTAGGATTTAAATCCTTTTTTTCTTCTAACTCTAGATGAAGTTTTAGCAACCAAGGTTGCAGACTAAAGCAATACCTTGGAAAGGGAGACTAGGACTCTAGAATGTTGACGGGCAACAGTGGAGAATTGGAGGATTTTCTTTGGTCCCCTCATGCCTCCCTTTATGCAGTTCTTTCCTCCATCAAAAGATCATCCATTATCTGTAGCCCCAGTAACTCTGTGTAACAAAGTACTGGAAAAACTCACTGCCTTAAAACAATATGTATCTATTTAGTTTAAGAATTTACAGGTTAACAATTTGGGTTGGGGTCAGTGGGGCAGTTCTTCCTGTATCCATCACCAGGCTGCCCCAGCCAGCAGTCAGCAGACCGCCAAGCATGTGCATGGGAAATTATAATTATTTTTATCTGGATTTTATATAATTATCATTTTATTTTATATATATATTACATACATATATTACAACAGAGTGAAGACAGACATCAGTATTCAAGATAATGTGTAAAAAGCCTTATTATATTAGGTTCTATTCCAGGCAGAGCATGCGATTCAGATAGCTGTGTAATTTTACAGAAGTACCAAAATATTTTACTTTTATGGGTAATAACTTTATTCATAATATTGATTTCCTATACTCACTATCTGAGTCTGGGCTGATAAATCTGTCTTGAAAGGATCTTAAATCTTTTCCTAAAAGTAAATTTTACATGTAACATCCTACTCTTGGCAGCTATATCAGCTCTACCAGGATTGTTTTCTTTAAGTTGAACCACAGCTTATTTCAACTAAAAAAAATGTAACAGCAATTCCTTATTCAAAATACTATTTGAAAGGTTGCTTAACTCAGTAAGTAAGATAGACTTCCAGTGATTTGGGTCAGTAGCTGAGTAAAGCAGAATGATTAAAATGACACACACTCTATGTTACTAGAATCGATTTTCTTGTGTGCCCCCTTTATCTCGTGACTTTTCTTTTTTTTTTTTTTTCAGGCTATTGGGCAATATACATTTCATGGTTTGGAAAAGACAATTACTTGTCTGTGGTTCTCCCAATACTAAATAGAAGAACCTTTGAAGGAAGACGTGTCACTTTATTAGAAATAGTGAAAGGGAGAAAGCGTTCTTTGTGGTTAAAATTATGAAGGAGAGCTCTGTGTCTTAAATCTGATTCTGTTGATATATATTGGGAGCATCTGGAACAATAAAGACTGTTATGAGCCAAGAGAGCTAGAAAGCAGTTAGTCTGATGTTTCATTTATTATCTTCTCTCTAGAACAACTCATTCAGACACTAGGATCCTGGAGAAATCAGAAACATGAGTGGTTTATGTATGAATTGCCACAGATGACATGCACCTAGACATTTCAAGCTCAAAGTTGAAAACGGGTCACTTAAAACAGGTCTGCTGTTTGGCTGAGGCATTGCCACTTGAGGCATTATCTCAAGTATGGAAAATGAGAGTCTTCTCTTGGGTTTTAGGTTTGGATAGACAAAGGGGAAAAGATAATGAGTTTGGACTGTGTATATATAACTCACAGCAGTACATAAAGAACAGTGTTCTGAGGGCAAACAGCAATAATAAATAATGGATTGTAAAATGCAAATCTGGAGAGGGGAGTTTTCTGCTGGGCTTTAATCTTGAAGGGTTCTTAAAGCCTTTAAAAAGTATGTAACTTTCTGAGTTTCGAGCAAGAATGACAAATAGCCTAATTGTCAGTATACTGGGTACAGAATCCACATAGGAGATAAACAGATACAATTCAATAGGAAACAAGTTGGAAACAAAAGAAAATAAAACCTCAGGTAGAAACAGAAGCTGCAGAGTACAAGTCTCTTTTCTTGGCCTGAGCTAAAGTTAAATCAAACAGTCATTAATAATTAATTTTTGTAAAATAGCTGGAGGCCTTTCATTTGGCTGATTCTAAACACAAGGTGCTTTACTGGAGAGTTGGCTATAGCACTGACAATAGTTACAGCTCATGAAATGAAAGTGAAAAAAGGCGTTCTCTGGCAAAGTTCTTCTTAACGTTTTCTTTTGAGTTTTTAAAATATTTATTTCTCAAATAGTATGAGAGCATCCAAATATTAGAGGAGTATTTCTTCTTTTTCTTGTTTCCTATTTATGAAATCTGAGCTTCTAAAAGTCTAGCTCAGTTAATTCATCGTATTAGCAGTAGTATACATTTTATTAGCTATGGCTTGATGACGCATCTTTTGGCAAACGTTAGAATTCAGATCCCTCAAGAATCAGACATATGTAGCCTAGATGATAGAAGGCATGCAGAAGTAAACAATGTAGTTTCAGACTGCTGCAATTAGGAGTGTTTTGGCATCCATTTTCTACCCAAAGGGAGACCCCTTACAGACAAGACAAATATAGAAAATTTTTTCCTAACTCAAAAGGCAAGAATTATAAAAACAAAAACTTTGCCTGTCACGGTATAACCACCTACATGACTCCAAACAAAGTATTCAGAAATAACGTTTCAGTGCAAGGCAAATGGGAAGAGGAGTCATTCTCTAAATCAAAGTAAATGGCAGTGGCATTTTTCTGAATCTGTTGGAGGAAGCAACTCCTTAGCAAGAGAGTTAATGAGGTCTTTGCTCTTTGAAGTCTGAACTTTGAGCAATTCCAGAGAGACTTAGAATTTGCTCTATTTAGTTATAAGGGAAAAGAAATATGGGTGCAGTTGACTCAGTGCAAAGCAGAATGGGACAAAAGCAAGGAGGACACGGAGAGATCATTAAGTCAGAAAGATGGAAGCAAGAGGGAACATAGAACATTAAAAATATTCCCCCAGCCCCATGAACTCTTCCGTGAGTAGGGGAAGGGGAGGGAGTTAATGATGGAACACCACTTTGCATCACTTATAGCTTGTTGTGTTCACCCATACTTCTGTCAATTGTATACTAAGATGTCTACAGCTCTGAATTTCAGAACATAAGTTCAGTCATTCTCAGTTGGTGTCTTTTTATGGTCATGCATTAACTTCATGTATTCTTGTGGATCTATATCTGAGCCAGTTGGATCCCAACTGGCAAGATTCTGGTAGATTAGACTCAATAAGCACTATCCCTTCTACCATGTTACATATTAAGACCCTCTTCCTCTCTGAAAGCGATATACATTATACACACACTTCATGAGACATAATATTTTGACTTCATAAATGGAAACTAATATTGTGTTTCTGTTTGTAAGATATCTAGTTTTGTAATACCACAAAAAGAATTAAAGTGACTTGACTGTTTAGGGTGCTTTATAAGCTACAAGCACTTTTATATCTATTCTCTTATTTATTCTATCCTTGTTGGGTAGATATAGATTTTTAAAGATGAGAAATCAGGTTGGGGTAACTTAAATAATTAACTTGGGTCATGTTTTTAGTCGAAAGACCTATAGTTAAGGTTTTCTTTCTTTCTTATAAATCTTGTAATTCTGTCGCCTTGCCGTTCTTTCCAGCATAAACTACTTCCAGATTATAACTAAAGTCTTTCTTAGGAAGACTCTTTTTGTAGACCATTTATTTGAACTTCTCTTTCTTATGGCAAAATTTGTTTTGACCACAATCTTATTTTACACATGATTTAGTCATTTTTTTGCTTAATAAAAGTTCTTTTACAAGAATATTATATACTTTCTGTTGTTTAATTAAAAAACAATAAGTATGTATTCTTTAAGGAGAATGAAAATGTATATTCTATAATAAGAAATGCTAGTTCAAAATTCTCAGTTGTTGGCTTCCAATCTGACAGTGGTAAAACAGGCAGATTCACTTTATGGAAAAAGGTTTGCAAAGCCTGTAATAAAGTAAATGATGCTGTACGAACAGAAGGCTCTATAAATGTGAGATGCATAAACTTGAATAAACTGTGCTTTTCTTCTGATAAAAATGAAAGAATCGACACATTTGAACTCTGTCATTCCTAACAAAGATTCATTAAATATAATCTGTTAACTTTTCCAAGGTGATCTTGCATATGAATAAAAGGCTATGCTGTATCAAAGATAAAAAGCAGATATTTCAGGTTTTTTTGAAGATTGTTTTTGTATAGTGAATGTTATGGAGAAGCAAAAGTTAGGATAAATACTGTTTTTTTCAAAGCTATAGTAAATAATTCCAAATTCCCCAGAGGTCTGTGTTAAAATGGCTGTTGTATCTAAAAAGGATCATTGACCAGATTGTGAAATTATAGAATCTTTACAACTATACAGAAAAGGAAATACTGTATTGTCCAATCTGTAATTTTATTGTTCCTTTTACTCTTCATTTTCGGAGACCCTAAATCCTAAAACTCAGCACCAGTTCCATTCTTCTAGTCCCAGACTTTTAGTTTGCTGGTTATATAACAATATCATATACTTTCTATTAGTTAGACAACAATTTAAAAGTATGGTACAAATGAACTTATTTATAAAACAGAAACTGACTCACAGATATAAAAAACAAACTTATGGTTACCAAAGAGGAAAGGGGGGATTAACGGGTACACGCTACTACATCTAAACTAGATATAAACAATAAGAACCTACTATATAGCATAGGGAACTATACTCAATATCTTGTAAAAAACAAAGTATAATATTTTTAAGAAAATGCAAGTTGATATACTCTAATAATATAATATAACCTGTTTGTGTGCCTGAAGGTTGCTATCCTGAGCCTATAAAGCACAAATTTCTCATAGCTGACAGCATAATGTGTCATTCTCTTCATGGCTCTACACCTCAAGTTGGCATAGCCATTTGTTTTATGGCTAGAAGACAAGGAGACATTCTAGGTCATTTGTGTGGAGACAATGGTGTTTTCAGCTAGATTTCCCTGTCAAAATTGCAGGACGATCACAGAGTATGTCAGATTTCCCATCAGAACTGGACAGGAAAGCCACATGACTCTGGAAAGATCAGATAGCAGCTTGACACATCTGTACTCATGAAGTGTCATGTTGGGAAGCTACTAAAAAATTGATGGTTTCCCCAAAGAAACAGGCAAAGCAAACGGCAGAAGGGACAAATGAGATGGAAAATATGTCCAATCAAAGAGTATTCCCCTCAGAGCGGGGAGGTTCTAAAAGCAACAAGACACCAACCCCAGCCCTAACTATCGTAACTTAGGGGCGGTCTGAGAAATGTAAGAGCCAATATAAAACAGAGGGAAAGTAGATAATGCTAGATTTTCTCCTTTTCAGTATAAAATAAGGACTTATTTTATAAGTCCTTATTTATAAGGACTTAGATACCTATCTAGAACCAAAGCTTAAACTTGGTAATTTGAATATGTCGAAACAATGACTTGACTATGTTTTCCTTTGTACCCACACGCTTCTTGATTTTTCCAGGAGCAGAGGCCTCTTAATGACCCATCCAGAGGTCAGTGGTTCAAGGACTATCTGTCTGTCATGGATCAACACCTGGCAGAGAAAGCCCAGTAATGGAGAAGGTGGAGCGGACTCCCAGACAGGAGTAACGGTGGGTACAGTGGTGGCCGCCGTAGTGTATTCTCAGATGTATGTGTTTATGGCTGCTTGTGTTGGGCCTTTGCCTTTCAGCTCAGTAAGGGACTCAGTTTTGAACACCATTGTCCCTGTCTCCAAAGAGACACTTGGGTTGGAATTGCCAAGTCCAGGAAACTGCTGTCCTTTGGGACAGTGGAGTACTGAATCCTGGGGCTGCATTTCACTAGACTCTGAGTGTTCTGTATTTCTTCAGCAATGCTGGGTGGGAGTGGTGCCTCGACCCTAAGAACCAGCCTTTACAGTGAGAGAGAATATGTTCTATCTGAAATGTGCCAGCAGATAAACTCTCTGAGGGCAGGACTCTTTTCTACATTACATCCCCAGTAGCCGGCACGTAGTATGTGCACAGCAGGTGTGTGCTGGATGAATAAAATATAGCATAGTTTTGTCAGACTGAAGCCTTTTCCAAGTAGGTGTTATAATTCTCATCTGCGTCATTTTTATGGAAGTTTCAGTGGGATCACTTCTGCCAAAACAGCTAGAGATTGGTCCCCCTACCAGAGCTGGTAAGTCAGTGAACTGATAACTGATACGAGGACGACATAAAATGAATTTCTTTCCAATTTATCAAAACGGGTTTACTGTTTTGTTCTATGAGATTTCTCATGTGGGTTGAACTAAGTAGAACAGTTGGGAAACCACTTACGCTTGATAGGATTTGTACTGCTGTTTCATGAACTTAGTAGTTGTATCTTTGCTTTACTGACGGGGAAGAGATGCCAGCGATCTCTTTGAAATAACTTTCAAAGCAATTAAAATGTTTTGGGCCCCTATTGTTCAAGGAGGGGAGAGGCGGTCAAAGACACAGCAGTGTGTCTCTGCCATTAAGCAGCATAAATCCTAGTTGAGGGGCAGAGACATGTACGTATCTACGTGGCTCACAACTTCCTTTCACAGAGGACCCGCTCAAATGTTCTGTCCCCTTACCTGAACTTATTTTGCTTTATAGTCCTTACGACATGTTTGTTCATTATCTGTCTCTTTCCACTAGAATGTAAGCCTATGAAGATAAAAAGGGTTTGTTTATTTTGTTCATTGCTCTGTTTCCAGTGCCCTGGACAGTGGTTGGTACACACTAACCCCTTAATAAATGTTTATTGTTGAATGAACTGTCAGTATCAGGTAACCTATAATTTCCTCATTGATTTAAGACTAGATAAACTGTGAGTCTTTTAATCATAACGTTTTACAGTCACCTATGGTCAAGGACAAATGTCCAGTCAATAAAGAATGTAAGAATTATAAGAAAAAACCAGTTCCTATCCTATTCAGAAAAGAACTGTGGACTCCAATGGATTTCATGTCTTTCAAACATGTATTAAGACATCTTATTTTCAGCAAAGCTTTTTTTTTCTTTTTAGTTTCTGGAGTTTCTGCTAGAGTCAATTCTCTTTACTACTTCTGTTGCTAAAGTGACAACAGTACAGATGGGCCTCAAAACTGTCTGATGGCATTTTGTAGTATATAGAACCTTATACTCACAGAAATAAAATTTTTATGGATGTTACAGTCTTTGTGGAACTTAAGACCACAGAATCTGAATTGATTACTTGAGGGGGAAAAAAAGAATCAAAATCAATACATAACTGCTTAATGTCTCCCAGACTCTGAATTACAGAAAAATTTTTGTTGAAACACAATGAAGATATACTGCGTAATCCAGTCACAGAATAAATGATTCAGAGTTGTTTCTGCCCTAAAATCCATCAATAATAGCAGTAATATTTGGTAGCAAATGCAATTTTGAAGACTGATGTGAACTGTCTACTTAAATAACCATAACACCAACCAATTAAGTTTTCTCATAGTCATTTTCCTCCCTTTTTTTTTTTTTATACACCGGTATCTTGGAAAACACCTGCTGATGACAGCTAAGGAACTGTAATTCTTCTGCCTTAGCTTGACTTATTTTTGCCTTAGGGAATGAATTAGCATGTAAATTAGACATGACTCATTTTAGCCACCTATCAATCCAAAAATATTTGAACAAGGTAGGCCAAAAATGACTGGCTGGGGATTGCAGAATCTATTGGACTATATTGCTTTCTTTAAAATATATTACTTTCTCTAATTGAATTAGGTTAGCTTCATGTAATTGACACAGACAAACCTGAAGGAGGAGTGGGAGATGATAGACTGAGGGTCAGGCTAAATTTGAAATCAGGAAATCACTTAATATTGGGCAAGATGATCTTTAAGTTACCATCCAGCCAGACACTGCATGATTTGAAGAAATTGTAGCCCATCACTACATGCCTCAATCCAGCAGTATCTTGCAGAGTAAGAGTAGGAAGCTGAAATATCTATAATAGAGTGGAAAACATAATTAACTAATCCACCAACCTGGATTGTCAAATACCCTAACCGATATTTTCCGAGCTTGTTGGTCTTAAGGGTCAGTGGATGAGCTTGCTAAAAATACTTAGTCTCAAGTTCCTCTCTATTCCTGAGCTCTGCAGATTCTGATGAAGTGGGAACAACTTGAACCAAAGGGAAAACTTTCCTATAATCCTACCAGGAATTAGATGAACGTAGCTTTACCTTTTCCCAGTAACTAAATAAAATGACTGACCCTGTGTATGACCATTTCTGATTATTTACATGTTTGCCTGATCTAGGGGATCATGAATTTAGCTTTGAAATTACCAGGGACAGAAGTTTGATCACATCCAAATTTGATTAATATTTTACATATATACATACTTAATAAGCATTTTAAAAATTATGTACATACTTACATAACATTATTTATATAAAATATTTATTATACATACGTTTGTTTTTGAAATATTGAGTGGGAAAGAGGTTGATGTTTTCCTCTCATTCATATTGCAATATCAATTCTCAGGAAGAGAAGACTTGTCAAACTTTAAAATAGCGTGCAATTAATTGCCAATCAGATGTTTTAGATTACATTCTCAACACCCTATTCATCATGCAGAAAATGACCTGAAAGGGATGGGCACACTGATATATGAATAACATTGTTAAAAATAAAAAAGTTTTATGGCCTCATGTGTATGAACTGAGATGCCATCTAATTATAGACTCAAATAAATGACTCTCTCAGGATAATTTTTTGCATATTTGTATGTGGTTACTTTGGGGACAACATGTTTATTTTTGATAACTTTAAAAGTTCACTCTGTATAAAATAGTTTTTAAAAAGTCCTGGGAATCAGTGTGAAAAAAAAATCATTAATTAAAATATTTAACTTCATGCTGATATTCTATAATGGGGTTGGCACCAGAAAAACACAGCATGACTATTTTTTCCTATAAGAAGGTTTTGTATTAATTATACAGCACACTCATTGAAGGCACAAATGAAGACATTTGCACTCATGCAGCTATGTGGGCAAGTGGACATATACTACCTGTGCAACTAATTATTTTTTTTCATTCATTGATGAAGGAACCAACATTCATTACTATATGTTTAGATCTAATGAGAGATGGATCTTCTTTGACATTTTATAAGTTAAAAACAACATTAAAATATTTTCAAAATTGCTGGGGAAATCAACATTTCTAGTTTAAGATGAGACTGAGGACTAGAGGGATGGATTAACATCAAAGTTGTGGCCTGGGTTTCCTAGAGCATGTTCTTCTGTGCTTCAACTTCTTCACTAGGAAAATTACAATACTTTCTCTTAGGTTGCAAAGATTCAGTGAGTTCACACATGTAAAGTGTTTGGAAGAGTGCCCAGCAAATAATGATGCCCAATAATAATAACTATTGTAATCATTGATCTTAGAACAGGAAGCCTCTCAAGGAAATACAAAGTCCAGGCAGCCCCCTCCTGAAGCATTATAATCCCAGGTCTAAAGATGAGGCAATGAGGGGAAGGTCTAGAACCTACCTCATAAGCCAACTTTTCTTATGAATGTCCACTAAAATGCTTCCTTAGCTCTTCTCTACTTCAAAAAATAATTTTAAAACATTTTCTGAGGCTGTCTGCCTTGGGGCCCCCTGAGTGCCCAGCCGATGTGGGACCTGGCCCCCACCCACCAGAGGGCCCAGGATCTTGGCCTATCCACCAGCACACTTGCACTAGCCCCAGGAAAAGGCTCACCCATCAGTGGCTAGCACTACAACTATGACATTGTTCTAGTAGGCTTCACCTAGCAGTAGGAGGGCCTCATCCAAAACTAGCAGAATACACATTCTTTTCAAGTGCAGATGGAGCATTTTCCAGGATAGATCACATGCTAGGTCACAAAAAAGTCTCAATAAATTTGAGAAAGTTGAAATCATAGCAAGCATCTTTTGCAACCACAATGCTATGAGACCAGAAATCAACTACAATAAAAAAAAAAAAATACAAAAACCACAAACATGTGGAGAGTAAACAATATGCTACTAAGCAATGAATGGATCACTGAAGAAATCAAAAAGAAATAAAAAATACCTGAAGACAAATGAAAATGAAAACACAACGCTCCAAAATTTATGGAACACAGCAAAAGCAGTTCTAAGAAGGACATTCATAATAATATAAGCTTACCTCAGGAACCTAGACAAATCTCAAATAGACAATCTAATATTACACCTCAAGGTACTGAAAAAGAAAAAAAAAAATCCAAATTAGTAAGACAGAAGTCATAAAGATCAGAGCATAAATAACTGGATTGGAGACTAAAAAAACAATAGAAAAGATCAATGAATCCAGGAGCCGGTTCATTGAAACGATAAGCAAAATTGGAAAACTGTTAGCCAGACTAATCAAGAAAAAAAGAGTGTGGCCCCAAGTCAATAAAATCAGAAACTGAAAAGAAGTTACAACCAACACCACAGACATACAAAAAATCATAGGAGTTTACTGTGAAATTATGCACCAATAAAATGAACAAACTAGAAGAAATGGGTAAATTCCTAGAAATGTACAATTTCCAAGACTGAGTCAGGAAGAAATAGAAAATATGAACAATTACCATAATGAAATTGAATCAGTAATTTAAGAAACTGCCCCAAAACAAAAATCCTGAACCAGAGAGTTTCACAGGTGAATTCTACTAAACATTTACAGAAGACTTAACACTTACCCTTCTCAAACTATTCCACAATTCGCAGAGAAAGGATTGTTTCCAAACTCATTCTACAAGGCCAGCTTCACCCTGATACCAAAACCAGACAAAGATATCCCCCCAAAAGAAAATTACAGGCTAATATTATTGATGAACATAGGTACAAAAATTTTCAACAAAATATTAGCAAATCAAACTCAACAATATATTAAAAGGATTATATACCATGATCAAGTGGAATTTATTCCAAGGATGCAAGGATGGTTCAATATCTGCAACTTGTTCTCTCCATTCTAGAGTCCTTAAACCTTTTTTCTCTTGCCCAGCCTATGCAAACTCTGTCTTAATTTGAAGGTAGCATCTATTTAACTCAACTTTGAATATCGTCAGTGGGCATAGACGTTTGGAATAAAGGCCTAGGAGTCTACTAATACACTTCTACTTCCTGCCTTGCTTCAAACCTCCATCAATTAATGAACACAGAGACAGCTACTTCCTGAAAATGATGAAAAGGAAAAGAGAAGCAGACAAGGAGACATTCCCATGAATTGTTTTCAAAGAATACTATCCATGCATGCTGATTTATTTTCTGTTACAGCTTTTGATTATCCTTCCCAACTTTCCAGACTATAAGTTTTATGAAAGCAAGAACTCTTATCTTTACCAATATGTATCTAGCAGCTAGTACAATGTCTAGAACAAAGGAGACACTTAAAAATTTGTGTTAAATAAATGAATAAATATAATAGGCATTAAATACATATTTATTCCCATTGCCGAATGCATTACTTCATAAAGAGAACATATTTAATAAATATTGAATGAAAAAACATAATAGAAGGTTGACAAGCAGAAAGAGAAAAACAAATACCGTATGCTAACACATATATATGGAATCTAAAAAAAAAAAGGTTCTGAAGAACCTAGGGACGGGACAGGAATAAAGACGCAGACATAGAGAATGGACTTGAGGACACGGGGAGGGGGAAGGGTAGGCTGGGACGAAGTGAGAGAGTGGCATGGACATATATGCACTACCAAATATAAAATAGATAGCTAGTGGGAAGCAGCCACATAGCACCAGGAGATCATCTTGGTGCTTTGTGTCCATCTAGAGGGGTGGGATAGGAAGGGTGGGAGAGAGATGCAAGAGGGAGGGTATATGGGGATATATGTATATGTATAGCTGATTCACTTTGTTATAAAGCAGAAACTAACACACCACTGTAGAGCAATTATACTCCAATAAAGATGTTAATAAATAAATAATAAAGACATGCTCCTTTTTAAAGAAGAAAAACTATCTGTATTTGCAGTTGACATGATCTTGTATGTAGAATGTCCTAATGAATCCACTAAAAAAATATTTAATTAATAAATAAGTTCAACAAGTTTGCAGGTCATTTGTACAAAGATCATCTGTATTTTTTATACCAGCAATTAACTATGCAAAAATGACTTTAAGAAAACAGTTCATTTACAATAGCATCACAAATAATAAAATATTTAGGAGTAAATTTAACAAAAGGAGTACAAAATGTATACTCTGAAAACTACAAAACATTGTTGAAGAAATAAAAGATGAATTAAATAAAGGGGGAAAAAAAGCTTGACAAGGAGATGCAGCAGCAAAACCTTGGAGGTCATTTCACACAGCCTTGAGCCAGCTGAGTTGGTAAGATTTGGCTAAGGATGTTGAATGTGTGAAACTAACCTCTGATCTAATCATAGCACCAATGACAAATGAAAATCAGCAAGAAAGGATGCTACTCTTCATTGTATGTCCCTGAGTCTTCTGATTCAAGTTGATTATACTAAATCTCTATCAAGACTCTTGCCTTGACTTTGTAGCAGTGGTTCTGGGCTTATACAAAATTTCACTTTGAGATGATGATTAGAAAAGAAGTGTGTGGTATGAGACTGGTAAAAAAAAAGTGAAGTGAATTGACCTAGTTAGCTGAATGCTCCAAACAGTTGTATGAACTCAAACAACGTGGAGCATCTTACATATTTTATAGAGAAAAAACAGAAAGGACTGTTGTCTTGAGGAGAGTTCTTCTGGAATAAATATACAATATTAGAGTGAACATGCTTTGTTATTAAACAAATTGATGACCTCGAAAATTCATTTTTTAAATTTCTCTGTGACGTGAACAAAAGTAAAATTATCTCATGGTTATCCCAGAAAAAGGGACAAGTGTGAAAACATTCCCTTTTGCTATAGAGTACTGTGAATATACTGTTATAGAAATACCATATTATTAAGCAGCTGTTTATTCATATACATGTGAGATGGGATTGAGTCTTAACACTCTATCCACAGTCAAACACAGTGCCCAAATCTTTACTGAAATTACATATTTTTCTTTTGAAATCAAATAGCTTATCAAACATGCTCATCTTATCAAATAACATAAACCTTCCTATTAACCTCTTCTAGTTCCTTTCATTTGCTCATGTAGATTCATGCAGTGTCATTTTCTTATTTCAATACAGCTTTGGTCTCACCCTCTTCTTGAACTTGTTATTTTCAAATACATTACATTTCCATGTTAAGCCTATTGTTATAGGCTTAACAATACAATCATATATGTACTGTTTTTTTAAAATTTATTTTATATTGGAGTATAGTTGATTTACAATGTTAGTTTCAGATGTACAGCTATAAGTGATATCATATGATATTTGTCTTTGTCTGACTTACTTCACTTAGTATGATAATCTATAGGTCCATTCATGTTGCTGCAAATGGCATTATCTCATTCTCTTTTATGGCTGAGTAATATTCCTGTATGTACATATATATATCTTACATCTTCTTTATCCATTAATCTGTCAGTGGAAACGTAGGTTGCTTCCATTCTTGGCTATTGTAAATAATGTTGCTATGAACACTGGGGTGCATGTATCTTTTCAAATACAGTTAGTTTTTAAATAAGAGGAGAAAGGCAAAAAGATCTTCTCTGAATGAAGGTGTGCTTTTCTAATTTAACTGTCATGAGAAGTGCGTTTGATCTCATCACTCATATTCCTTGCATTTTAGTTGTGCTGAATCAAACGTTCAGATCCGTGTTGTTCTATTATACTATGAACTTATGGAAGGTTTGATAGTGTTCAGCAAGTAAATAAATACACGTCTATTGAGTGTAAGATGACCATAAAATGTTTGTGCCTTTTACCTTTATATACTTTATAATACTTTCTATTAACTGGTCTCAGTAACCATGACACAACTTCCCTCACCTTAAAATGAGCTACAAGTCATATCTGAATATATGACAGGAAAAGATATATATGTAAACAGGAATGAGAAGCATGACTTCATAGCCTTATGTTTATTGTAAAGTGCTACCCCTACTCATTTATTCTCACTTTTTATTTTTACTTTTGCTCATTTCTCCCTTCCATTTTGAATCATTATACAGAACATTTATCTCAGAATCCTGCTGCTCATTGATTGCTGACAGTCAATTCTTTTTGATTGTTTGATTTTTCTTTTCCTGAGAGAAGTTAGTGCTCCAAGTGACTGGGGCTGCTAACACCTGCTATGGAGTTAGAGAGGAGTAAAGTATAAGCCATTAATTTTTTTCATGGACAACTAGTGAGAACCTGGCATACCGCCTGGGAAGAGGTAGATTAATGAGAAGGGGATGAAATATTGATTCTAATGTTACTATTTCTGGACTCAATGTAGATAACTCTTCAGGTAAGTTTTGGCATTATACATCCTCTTGAAATAATTGAGAATGTCCGGTGTAAAAAGAAAAATTTAGTTACTTTTATTTTTAAGCCATATTTATTGATGTGTAATTTGTTTACAGTAAAATTTATTCTTTTTTAGGTATACAGTTTATTTTTGACAAATGTATACAATTGCATGACCACCATGGCAACAATGATACAGAACGTTTTTATCATCTCAGGGAGTCTCTAGTGCCTGTTTTTGGTGTATATCCTCCACTTCCCCCACACACCTTCTGGTAGCCATTGACTTGATTTCTGTATCTATAGTTTTGCCTTTTCCAGAATGCCATAGAAATAGATTATACGGTATGTAGCCGTTAATGTTTGACTTGTTGCACTTAGCATAATGCCCTTGAGATTAATGTTGATGCAGGTATAAGAAATTTCTTTCTATTGCTGAGTAGTATTCAGTTGTATCATATACCACAATTTCTCTATATATTCGACAATTTTTGGACATTTGGGTTGTTTCCAATTTTTGAAAATTATGAGTAGAGCTGATATAAACTCCCATGTACGGTACTTTGTGTGCACATATATTTTTATTTCTCTTGGGTAAATACTTAGGAATGGCATTGTTGGGTTGTATGGTGAGTATGTTTAATGTTATAAGAAACTGTCTGTTTTCCAAAGTAGCTATCCCTAGCCATGCCATTTTTGCTTTCCCATCAGTAATGTATCAGACTTCCAATTGTGCCACATCCTTGATAGCACTTGTTATTGGCAGTTCATTTTTTTTTTTAATTTAGCCATTCAGTAGGTATGTAGTGATGTCTCTGTGGTTTTAGTTTGCATTTCCCTAAAGGCAAGCTTAGTTGACCAACTTTTTATGTGCTTTTTTGCAATTTATATCTCAATTTTGTTGAAATATCTGTTCAAATTTCTTAACTCATTTTTCTAAATTGTTTTTTGTTATTATTATAAATGAGTTGTAAGAGTTTTTAAAACTACACTTTGGATACAAGTTGTTTATCAGATTTTGTAAATATTTTCTCCCAGTCAGTGGCTTGCCCTTTCATTTTCTTAACAGCATTCTTAAAAAGCAGAAAATTTTGATTTATGAAGTCCAACTTATCAAGTTTTTTTCTTTTTCTTTAATGGCACATGCTTTTTTGGTCCAAATAAGTTTTTTCCTAAACCAATGTCATAAAGATTTTCTCTTATATTTTCTTCTAAAAGATGTATAGTTTCAGGTTTTACATTTAGGTCTGTAATCCATTTTGAGTTGATTTATGCTTAAGGTGTCAGGTATGGGTCAAACTTAATTTTTTGTATGTGGAAGTGCATATATTTTTGGAAAGACTATCCTTTGGCCATTGATTTACTGTGATACATTTGTTGAAAATCAGTTGACCATATGTATGTGTGGAGGTTCATTTCTAAACTTCATTTGTTCCTGTTTTACACTAATACTGTCTTTATCATTACAGCTTTATAGTTAATCTGAAATCATGGAGTCTAAGTACTCCAACTTTTTTCTTCTTTTCAAAATTGTTTTCGTTATATATGTCACTTTACGATTTCTACAAAAAACATTTTGGAATTTTGATTGATATTGTGTTTAATCTGCATATCAATTTATGGAAAATTAATATCTTAACAATATTATGGTTATGTCAATCTATGGGTATGATGTAACTCCCATTTGTTTAGATTTTATTAATTTTTCCATTAATTTTTGTAATTTCCAGCAGATCTTGCAATTATTTTTAAAGATTATATCCAGGAATTTCATGTATGGATATAAAATTTCATGTATGGAATTTCATGTATGGTCCTATTGTAAATGACACTATTTTGAAAATTTTTATTTCTAATTGTGCATTGGCACTATATGGAAAACATTTGATTTTTGCATATTGACATTTATCATTCAAACTTGCTAAACTAACTTATTAGTTCTAGTTGTTGTGGGGTTTGTTTTGTAGATTATTTGGGACTTTCTATTTAGATGGTCATGTCATCTGTGACTAAAAACTTTTTATTTCTTCCCTTCCCATTTTTATGCCTTTTATATTTTTCTTGCCTTAATGCAAAGTTTAGGATCTCTAGTACAATGCTGAATAGAAATGAAGTGGTAAGAGCAGAGATACTTGTCATATCTCCTTTTCTTAATATATTCAATTAAAAGTATAAAGATAGTAAAAATCAGAGTGGTGTCAGAAGCTAAGTTCTAGCTCCAGATCTACCATTAACTTTTAATTGAGATACTAATTTCTTCTTTATTGTAATGAATATCCCCAAGAATGAAAAGTGTTTAATACCAAATTAAAAACCTATTTACAGTATGAAATAAAATATCAGATTTCCTGATCATATTTTGTATTTATATGAATGAAACAGAAAAATGCCTGAGATTTGATTAAACTTCCTGATCCATAGGCAACAACATTTAAGGATATATCCATATAGTTATACCTATTACTCAACAGTACTTGAATCTTATTGCTTAGTCACATATTGTGTACACATTAAATATTTAGATAATTATAAATCTAAAGTTAAAAATAAGCTATGAGGCTATATTGTACAACACAGGAAATATAGCCGATATTTTATAATAACTATAAATGGAATATAACCTTTAACAATTGTGAATCACTGTATTGTCACCTCAAACTTATATAATGTTGTACATCAAATATACCTCAAAAAAAATACCCAGATTTTTTTGTTAATCAATTAAAAAGTTATCTACTTGCAGTTTTAGTTTTTGTGTACCCTGCCTTCTAAGATTACAGTTGGTGATTGAAAATAAGATATGAATTGCATTATAAATTATAACATTAGTTTTATGGTTTTAAAATTAGCTTTTTGTAGGTTGAAATTGTGAAGATTAATTCTTTAGATCTGAATGTCTTTGGGTAAATACAATTAAAATTTTCTTAAGTTTCTCAAGAGTGGCTAGAAGCAGGCTTTAGATGATGGTGACCCTACCCAGAATGTGTACCTAATTCCCATTGTTTTTTAATAAAAGAATGTGAAAACAACAATTCAGTGAGGAATTTTTAAAAAATATACTCTTTCCATTTATACTTGCTTGAATTTAACCTCTTTTTCCCTTTCACCCAGAGGTATCTATTACCTTAGGAAGATATGGATTGTAATAATTTGGAATGTAAAATAGCCAATTTTAGCTTTTGACTCACAAAATAGGATCTTACAGACCATAGACAGACAATAGTTCTGAAAACCTTTGCATATCGAGTAAAACCTGGTGATCTGAACTGAGCCTTTAAGCCATAGGTAGTAAGAACTCAAGATATGCCCAGGTTAAAAATGAAGTCTAAAAATTCTTTTAATTAAATTTTTTTAAGTTTAATTTTTTATTTTTGGTGAGAACATTTAAGTTCTACTCTCTTAACCAATTTTTATGAAGAGCCTTTATAACTGAAGTGTGGAGAAGGCAGAGCATCTTAGAAAATGAGACTTTCCCTCAGAGCTCTGCTTTCCCTTTTCCAACCTTTATCCTTCAGGCTTTGCCTTGGGTGTGAACCCTAAGAAGGAAGAAACTCTAGGTGGGGACTTCTGGATCTCAGGGCAATTACCACTCAAGGAGTCCCGTCTCCAGCATCCAACACAGAGCAGGTACAGATGAAGGAAACAGTGTTGTGGTATGTTTAGGAAGAAAGAGGACCTAAGATAATATAAATGTTCCTGAGTAAAACTCAGCTCTCAAGTGGAGTTGTGTGAATTCCACAGACTCCTTGGTAGCCTGAGAGGGTTATAGAAGATCGGTGAGCAGGAAATTAAGCTGTAGCTGCAGTGTGGACCCACAAAACAGTTCTGGCTACACATAAGGTAATCTGCAGTGCTCATGAGGGGAAGACTGGACAACAGGGAGAAGTGGCTGATGTCTTTGGAGACAACTGGCATGCCTTGCCCAGGCTGAGAAAGCAATTCACAATTATATAAATTGATATATAGCCATGGACACATCAGCATTAGAGGCTGTGAGCAGGTGCGCAAAGACAAAAGGGGCAAGACATTCATTCAGGGGACAGCATTTGGACCTCTGATAATCCAATGCTATGAGAATATTAGCTTTTCTTTTCTCTGTCCCCAGGCACTATCTTGGCAGGAGGCAAGGATGGGAGACCTCCTTGATGGGGAAGAAAGCCTGGGAGGGAGATTAAACTTTGACTCTGACCCCATTTATATCCAAAATAGAATGACTTCCCTTTAGTTAGAAAGTGTAAATCATTCCTCTAAGCCTGTCGTCAGAGGGAAAGACACTCAGGAACAAAATGAAGTATGTCTTGAATATTAAAGGAACTTTTTGTTTTTTGCACTTTGGCAGTATCATGTGTGAATTCTCATCCTATTCCACCCTTACAGAAAAAACTAATTTTTCAGGACAGAAAATTTGTTTCATACATGTGGTATGTGGCTACTGACCCTTTCAGTGATGATATTCAGCTGAATGCTTGACTTTCTGGCAAACCCCACCTCTTACCTCTATCTTGTCAAATTTGGAGTTAGAAATTCTGAGAAAGCTTTGAAATTTGTCTCTACTTCAGTGAAAATATATTTTGTGTACCATGATGAATCAATTACAATCTAAATTTTTGAACAGTAAAACGTTATTTACAAAAAAGTAACTCGTTACTGAAACAAAATTTTAAAAGTGAATACACAAAAGGATTTATATGGCTTTAATTTAGATGATCAGCCTGAGCTGATCCAATTGCACCTGCCAGCATCAGTTAAAAATAAAATACTAACATGTTTAGGGCTAATGTTCATGAAAGGATGTATTGTCTATCCAAAACAAAGCAGGATTGTTTCCTCTTGATTGTAAAGGGCTTCTTGCTTCCCCTGATGCTCAAAACTTATGTCATGGGGCTATTTAGAAGTGAGTAGTATCCACATCTTCTATACTTTGAAAATGAGAGTTGTCATCTGAGTTTCAAGGTTTCCTTAATACCCATGCCAATTTTAGTTTCAGTATTTCAAGAGAAATTAGACAGCATGTGTAGGCAAGAGTAATTCAAATGTATTATTTATTCTTAGATTTTTTTTTTACATCTTTATTGGAGTATAATTGCTTTACAATGGTGTGTTACTTTCTGCTTTATAACAAAGTGAATCAGTTATACATATACATATGTTCCCATACCTCTTCCCTCTTGCATCTCCCTCCCTCCCACCCTCCCTATCCCACCCCTGCAGGCGGTCACAAAGCACGGAGCTGATCTCCCTGTGCTATGCGGCTGCTTCCCACTAGCTATCTACCTTACGTTTGGTAGTGTATATATGTCCATGCCTCTCTCTCGCTTTGTCCCAGCTTACCCTTCCCCCTCCCCATATCCTCAAGTCCATTCTCTAGTAGGTCTGTGTCTTTATTCCTGTCTTACCCCTAGGTTCTTCATGACATTTTTTTTTCTTAAATTCCATATATATGTGTTAGCATACGGTATTCATCTTTCTCTTTCTGACTTACTTCACTCTGTATGACATTTAAGTTTGGAACATGAGTCAGATGGACTTAGGTTTAGAAGTAAGGATGAATTTCTTGCCTCCTGATGATCACTGACGATAGCAATGGTTCTTAAATTGCTGTCACTAGGTCAGCCGCTTCGTGTGGGACCATTCTATGGGAACTTATTAAAATTCTCAAGCCCCGCTCTAGAACTACTGAATCAGAAACCCTGATTGTGTGGCTCGTAGTTTAACAAGACTTCCAGGTGATTCCAATGCATGCTAAAGATTGAAAACCACTAATCTATAGAATACCACTAAAGAAACGTCACTTATCCTGAAATCCCTTAAAAATGAGACGCATATTTTGAATGCTTTGGTAAAAATCTTTCCAAGAAGTAGCTGGACCAATAATCTATTTAGCATTATTTTACTTACATGTATTAAAATGTTTAATTATAAATTTCTTAAAATGGTATACATAATGGTATGTATGGTCACTTTTGACTCTAAATATGTATGATATACAAAGATAAGAAAAGTAAATGTATAAAAGCATTTAGAAATGTGACTGGCCATTAATTGAATGCTAACAAAAAGTGATAACACTTAAGGAGCATCTATTTCATGTAGCAACATGCTAGCCAGTTTTACATATATTATTTTGTGTAAATATCTAATATTTATAACAAATGTAAAATATCTTCCCAAATGTCACCCAATTAGGAGGTGATAAGTCAGATGCAAGTCTGTTCTTCAACTATAGCCTTACCTCCTTAAGTTAATTTACTTAAGTGATCCTACTCTAGCTAGGAGATTCATTAATGACAAGAATAAGATACTAGTTTGGAATACTAGTCTCCTAGTAATAATCATTGTGCAGGTAATATCATGTATTTTATTAATATGGTGATACACTGGAATAAAGCCATTGAGGGAGAGGCTCATCAGTAGCAGCCTTTATATTTATGATGTGCTTAAATATCTCTTCTATCACTTCTCTTTGATGTTAAATCCTCTTTATAATCTGAGTACTTTGGTGACTCAGACTAAAGTCATGACTTTCACATGACTCTGTTTTATATATCACTACTTAAAGAATAGTCTTGGGCTTCCCTGGTGGCGCAGTGATTGAGAGTCCACCTGCCGATGCAGGGGACGCGGGTTCGTGACCCGGTCTGGGAAGATCCCACATGCCGCGGAGCATTTGGGCCCGTGAGCCATGGCCGCTGAGCCTGCACATCCAGAGCCTGTGCTCCGCAACGGGAGAGGCCACAACAGTGAGAGGCCAGCGTACCGCAAAAAAAAAAAAAAAAAAAAAAAAAAGAATAGTCTTCATAACTAGACTAAGAGAAGAGCATGCAACAAGAATGGAATTTAAGTCAGTAGTTGGCTATATCAAAATTTTATTGCATTATTTAAAAGTATCTTTTCTCTGAAAACTTGGACTCTATGCTACATTATTGCTATCTCAAACATTTTTTTTGGAAAAAGTAGTGACAAACTTAAGTTTGAAAAATACCTTATCACTCTGCTATGTTGTTATTCCACTCTGTATAAGTACATATTCAACATCAATGAAATAAAATCCAATTACCCACAACAGTTAGGTGAAACTAGCAACATCTGGAGGGCTGATATTATAGGTGGAAGTAGGGAGAAGACATTCAGGAGACTGCGATTCAATAAAAAGCTATATATTTTTAGTTTATGGGCTCAGAGTTCAAGAGAACACTGCTATTATTCAGTCAAACTATCAAGAGGTCATAAGACTCTTGGGTCAGATAAGACTTTTGCTTTCCTCTGAAGCTGCACTAAACCTAGAGTAAAGAACGTTTTTGGAAAGCACGAACAGATTAGGATAACCATTATGGATTGAATTGTGTCCTCCAAAAAAAGACATTGAAGTCCTACCCCCCAGTAGCTTATAATATGACCTCATTTGGAAATAGGGTCATTGCAAATGTAATTAGTTAACATGAGGTCATACTGGGGTAAGGTGGGCCCTTCATCCAATATGACTGGTATTCTTATAGGAAGTCAGAAACATGGAGGGAAGAGGGCCATGTGAAGACACTCACATAGAGACTGAGATTGGAGTAATACACTATAAACCAAGGAATGCCTGGGACTACCAGAAGCTGAAAGAGGCAAGGAAAGACCCTCCCCTAGAGGCTTCCGTGGGAGAATGCCCCTGTCAACACCTTGATCTGGGAAGTGTGACAGAATACTTTTCGGGTGTTTTAAGCCACCCCGTTTGTGGTACTCTGTTACGACAGCCCTCGAAAACTAACACAGTGAGGTAATGGGAGAGGAGAGAAAGAACAGAAAAGGGAAACTGAAAATTCTCTAAAAAGCATTAGTTAATTCAGCAGAACCAAGAAAGCTGACTCCCAGGCTTACTATGGAAAGGTCAAGAAACAACCTGATTTACCTTGTCTGATCCCCCAAAACTCAGGAATTGAAAATCCAAGTATGTATGTTAAATAAGTTCCTGGACCCAATTCCAACATGTGTGTGTGGAGCCTTCCCCACACTAACCAGCAATTCTTAGATACTTGCAGCATATCCAGGAATTCAATTCAATTCTGACATCATCTACCTGGAGATAGAATCAGATTCTATTGGTAAAGGGTCCAGTCCTGCAAGACCACCCTTTACTTCATCCACCAATTGCAAGCCCAGGTTACCTGTGCTTCTGACTAACTGACTACAGATTGGAGATTCTAACAACCCCCTCCAACTCAAGATACCAATCCTCAGTCCAGACTGTTACCTGTATGTCTAACTGACAGGCTTAGATCAGAAGTTTTCACAACTCCCTCATTGGGTTCAATTACTTTGCTAGAATAGCTCATAGAACTCAGGAAACCTATTTACTCACTAGATTACCAGTTTATTACAGAGGATATGAATCAACAGCCAGATGAAGAGATGCTTTTGGTGAGGTCCCGAACATAGGAGCCTCCGTCCTCATGCAGCTTAGGGCTTGGCAAGGTGGCTTGTAGAAGTGTTCAGCTTCCTGGACCTGGAAGCTCTCCAAATCCCCTCCTTTTGGGTTTTTATGGAGACTTCATTACTTAGGCATGATTAACTCATTGACCACTGGTGACCGATTCAAGCTTTAGCCAGCCTCTCTCCTCTCCCAGGAAATCAGGGGGTGTGACTGAAAGTTTCAAACCACTATTCTGTTGGTTCCCCTGGCAACCAGCCCCCATCCTTAGGTACTTTGTAAAAGTCACCTTCATTAACATAAAGCCAGTTGTGATGGAAAGGGCTTGTTATGAATAATAAGATACCCATTTCACCTTTATGGCTCTGAGGCATTTCCAGGAGTTGTAGACAAAAGACCAAATATTACAGCAAAAGAGGCTCCCATTGACTTAATTGCTTAGGAAATTCCAAGGGTTTTGGGAACTGTGAGTCAGGAACTGTGGAGGAAGACCAAATATAAGTGAGAAATATATTTTGGTCATCTGAGTGACCAAATATATATATTTATTATAAATCATAATATCACAGCATGGAAGCTGAGATGAGGGAGAGTGGGAGCTGAAGCATAAGTGGGTAGAGACAGAATCAAGCAGGAGGCAATAGTATAGAGACAAGGATCATCAGACCAGCCCCATGGGTTTCTGAATAGAAAGAGATGAAGATCTTGGAGAATCTTCCTGAGATCCTGGAATGTAGCAGCAGGTACTTTTTATACTAAGAGCCCAAGAAATCTAAAGAGTAGGAGGGAGTTTCAAAAAGTGCTGAGCTAGCATGGACAGATCTCTTGATATTTTAAATTTTTAATGGTGTGACAATACAATTTAAAGATGGGACAAAGTGGGAAGAAAGGCCAGCTTGTAAACAATGATATTACAAAAACAGCTGCATCTTGGCAACAGTGTGATTCGACAGGACTTAAAGAAGGTGAAGTCAAATTGGAAGAAGTTGGGTTCCATGTAAATGTTTTCTAGTTTAGAATAAATTTTTAGAGAAAGAACACCCAATTAACCCTGGCTATTGAGGAATAGAGATGTTAAGGACAACCAAGGAATTGCCAGTTACTTCTCTTTAAGGCTATTGGAAAAAGAACCATCATATTCTACCTAAATGCAAAGCCTTTGAAACCTAATTTTAAGTATGAAAATCTATGAGCAGTTTATTAAAGATACAATTTTTCTTCTTTGTCATAAATCTTTAAATGACTTGGTGTTTCGCTTTTAAATGTATATGGCATCTTTGTAAAAATCTACTTAAATTCTTTTTTTATGCTATATTAATTTAATGAATCACTTTTCATTTGAAAAATAATTGGTTGTCCTGCTGTTTTTCTACCTCAAGTTTGAAAAACAATGACCCTAATAGTAGCCGGAAAATGAATGAACGCAAATTCTTTGGTGTTGTCAGGAAGGGGAAAATTTCCTCCTTTACCCCTCTTAAGTTCTTGTGGCTGGACTAATAATAAAATCAATGCAAGACAGATTAACAGGAGAAAAAGAAACAAATTTTAATTCATGCACATGGAGGTGGCATAGAAACGGGTCCTAAGAAGTGGCCAAAGCAGGCAGCTTTTATACTTTTTAGACAAAGAAAATAATAAATTTGGGAGGAATTGACAGGACAAAGAAACTTAGTTTTTGGGTGCTCCGTTAGTGAAGAATCTAAACAGAATGTGGGTTTGGGGTAGTAAATTAAAGAAGTAACAAGATTTGTTTATAGAGGCTTCTCAGGCTGAACTCCTTATCTGCAGAGTGAACCTTTCATATGGCGGGTTTATTTCCTGCTTTCAGGGAAAAATATGTTTGTGTGTATATATATATATGTATATATATATATATATACATATATATATATGTCTTTAATGGCGCAAATAGATAATGCTTGTATAATTTAAGTTTGACATTACATTTACCAAAACCGATGGAGTTCATTTTAACTGGTAAATGTAGTAGAAAATAAAGGACTATGAACAAGGAAAAACAGAGCATGGCTCACCACCCAGTTCTGCAAGAGTTAAAGTTGTAACCCGCTGAGGTTGCCCGTGGACAGTGCATACTGAAAGGAATTCGGGATGAAAAACAGGATGAGGTACTCTGTACTTCACATAAACAGATCCTTAGATAGTTAAATGTATATGTCAGGAAGAACTTCAATGATCCCAGATTCTTGCACAGAATAGCACTAAAACCATTAACTTGAGATCTCTGTTCTTTGTGATTAGCAGCAATCTTTTACCACGATGTATGATTGACTGCATGTATTTCCTAGCCAAAAAAGTCCTACATAAACTGGCTTCTCCCCTGTCTCTCTCTTTGGAGCAGTTTCCTCAGAGCCACTGAGTGGCTTTCTCCCAGGCTATAGTCCTCAGTAAGTCCTTGAATAAAACTTAAACTCACAACTCTTATGTTGTATGTTTTTCTTTAAGTCAATGCATCTTAAATTTTGAAGAATTGGCACATGTGGGAAAAAAATCAATGTTTTGGGGGTTTAATTTTCCTTTAGAAAATAGTTCTAATGCTAACTCTTTTTGTTCACAATGTCCCATTTTCAAATTGTGTAGTTTAAAAAAGTGGATTTAGGTCAAGGGCTATTTCAAAAATCAAATAGGGTCACTAATTCCCTCAGAGAATTATAAGTAGTTGTGAAGTGAACCAGTTTCCCTAAATGCTGACTGGATGATATGTATTACTTTAATTCAGGTATTATAACATTAAAGCTTCTTTCAGTTGTGGATTATGTATATTTCAAAAAGACAGCATTACTTCACCTCCTAATTTGATGTCACTCTTATGAATTTCTTTTTATGACTTTCTCAAGAGGCTAGGCTACATAAATCAGAAATTCAGACTATAATTTCTTCAAAAACTATTCAGTTAAATTAAAAATTCAAACTGAAGACAATTTAGTTTCAAAAATATGATGAATACTTATTCTATTGAAAAAATGATGAGTATTGTGACATAGACAAAGATGATGCAAATATGTGATAATTTGTATAGATACAAAAACGTGATGCGTCCTCAAAAAGGAGAAAATATCAACTTTTCTATCACCAGATTTAAAAGTTAGAATTGTTTACAAAAAATTTTCCCATGAAGATAAATGTTTCAAAGAGTTTGTTTTGATTCCCACTTGTCAAATTCTGTCTTCATCAAATATAAATACAGATGTGGAACTTTCGTAAATAATGGTAATGCACTATTACTAAATAGGGTGTTTTTTTTTTTTAGAAGTGGGGGTGCATTTATCTTGCTCAATTTTCACATTCTCACTGAGTGTGATCAACTGTTCCCTATGTTCAGTGTTTCCTGGTGAAATGGCTATAATTAAGTGGGCAGTGTATAGGTGCAGAAAAATAATAGCTAGCACTTATGTAGTGCTTACTGTGTGCCAGGCTATTTGAAGCTCTTTATACATATTAATACAGTTAATTCTCGGAACAACCCAACAACATGTAACTAATATTCTCTCCATTTAACGCGGAGAGATTAAGTAACTTGTCCAAGGTTACACAGCTGTTAAGTGACAGGCAGAATTCAGATACGGGTAGTTTGATCCTGGAGATTATGCCTTAGACCATAATTCTATAGCCCAAGATTTTACAGTAATAACTCTGTAGAGTTATTCACTCACAGACTCACCATTAAAAATATTGATTATGCTAAATTGGGATAAGGATGGAAGAGGGAGGCAGAAGCTACTCTGATGAACTATGCAGCTGAGGAAATTTATCAAATTCATGGTTTTGTATTTGTAGAACTCACCCAATGGCCTGCTCTATCACAGAGACATTTGTAATAAACCATTCAGGTTATATCTGACAGTTGCAACAATTCAACTGCTTTCAGATCCCTCAAATCAATTTAAAAATGAACATTATGGACGAAGGTTAATAAATATGTGTATCTAGTGGTCAGCCACAACCAAGTGTCTGAAGAAATGAAACAACTGGCGCTCTCCTTCTGGACACACACACAGTGAGGCAGGGATAACAAGTAGTTATCAGTAAGCCAGCTCCCGGGGCTGGCTAGGGCTGCCTATGTGCCCAGGTAGCTGCATCCTGGAGAATTCTGAGGCTACATGCAGATACCAAAGGGAAAGAGGCTGCCCTGAGTTACCAGCAGTTACGAGGGTACATGTCATCTTAGGTAAGAGGATAAAATGTCTAATTCCAGTAATTATGAAGGGTCCTTCAATTCAGTGCGTAGCACTAATCAAATTCTCCCTTTACCCCAGTTTGCCTTTCACAGTCAGTAATCATTTACTTTTGCCACTCTGCCTCTGTAGTTTGTCAGGACACAATATGTTTCTAATTTAAGGTCTTTTAAATGAAGGTATTATGGAAGTATAAAACATTTTAATTCAGTCGTTTAATGTAGCATTGTAAACCCAGTTAGAAAAATAAACAAATAAGGAAATATACCTCAAAAACTTTATTGCTTTTTACTTGCTGTTCTGAAGAAGTTGTAGTTCTGGAGAAATTATTATTTCTCCCAAGAAGCAAAACATCACTTATAATATGAGTGCTTCTGGCACATATACTTGAGAAAGAATCACCTGTTTGCAAAAAAAAGCACTGAATAAGAATCTATTGTGTATATGGTGTATACACAATAGTCAGGGTGATCACAACTCTTCCTGCACGAAGTTATTTCTTCTGCAACTATTTGAACTTAGTAAGACAGTAACTATCCCTTGAGCAGATTTCATGGTCACAGATTGCTTCAAAAGCATTGGTAGGAGAATATCATTAGTAATGAGTTAACTGTTAAAAACTGTTCAGCATCTGGGCCCTGGGGTTGCCAAGAACTGTGGTGTGTTCTTGATTGTTGGCTAAAATTCTGGAGCAGATGAAGGAGGACGAGGAAGAAGAGCAGAATCCTGTGTTGGTATCGGATGAGGCAGGGGCTAATATGACTAATGGGATGCAGTCACATACAGTGCCTTTAACTCAGCAAAAGTTCCTGTTCCATAGCGATAACTAAAGAAGGGGGGGAAAAGTTTTGAAGCCTAATCTTTAAAGGCGCAACTGTAGACACTTTAGCCTACAAATTCAGAAGGTTCCTTATCTCAATATTGATATGTGCTTTTGTAAGCATTCAGGTTATTGTACATTTATTAATAGGCAAGAGGAAGTTGCCTGGTTTGAACGTAAGGGGAAGTCTTGAATTTTGCTGGTTCTCACAGGAAAGCACAACAGCTTGGCTCAAATTATGTTAATTCTTCAGCTGGCACTATTTGCACTAAGGTTTACTAATCACTCTGTTTTGGTACAAATTTATAATCATTTCTCCCAGAGCACCCCGGAGCTGGGGGGTGCTGGGTATTAAACAGGGTGATTCCTGGGCACCTTTCCACCAAACGGGGACTCTGATATTACCATCCTCATTCGGCTCCTTGAGTTCAACCTACCCTGTCATATTTCTGTGCCTTTGTATGGAATTTCCTTCCCTAAAACACCCATCTTCCTTTCTTTTCAATAAAAATCTCGTTAATCGTTCAAAATAAAGACTAATATTTCAAGGACAACTGAAATAGAGACGTTTCTTCTAAGCCTGACAATTAGCCTTAGCATTCAAATTTCTCCAGAGTGAGAGCTCTCATAACTATCATGCAAACTATATATAGATTAATTGTATGTGCTTAAATATGCCTCTGGTAATTGGAAACGAATTTGCTCCAAAGGAAAAAGGCAGAAAAGAAGAAATAAATGGCAGAGTATTTATGTGGAATCTAGAAAAATGGTACAGATGAATTTATTTGCAAAGCAGAAACAGAGTCACAGATGTAGAGAACAATCATATGGACACCAAGGGGGGAAAGGTGGGGTGGGATGAATTGAGAGATTGGGATTGACATACATACACTACTATGTATAAAATAGATAACAAATGAGAACATACTGTATAGCACAGGAAACTCTACTCAATGGTCTATGGTGATCAAAATGGGAAGGAAATCTAAAAAAGAGTGGATATATGTATACGTATAACTGACTCACTTTGCTGTACAACAGAAATGCAACATTGTAAAGCAACTATACTCCAGTAAAAATTAAGTAAAAAATCATATTTACTAGATATGTAAGTCCACCATTTACATGAAAATTTTAATTATCAGCTACACACAAATTGTGGTACCTATGCTTACCTCTTTTCATCAGCAGGTAAACTAAGAAGAAAGCTCAATTTTAAAACAGTCTGTTTTCATATTTAATTGTTCCATCAGGTTGGAGTTTTTCTTTCCTATCGGAGAAGGGGAGAGAAGCACACTTCAGTATGTTCTTCTGCACTCTATAAGGCTATAGCTCTTTTTCTGTTAAACCATCTTGGAAATAGGGCCAAAATTTCAGCTTCACATTATAAGGCATGATACACTTTTGCTAAGTATGCCCTTGCCTTGACGTCCTTCAGGGCATTGTTTAGAAAATTATGTTTACGGGCATATTTCCTCTCTCATAGCACCTGTGGGAATATTGCTGCATGGAAATGGGAGGGTAATGACCCAAACTCTTCTTAGAACTCTTAGGAAACGATTTTTGAAGACATTTAATTACAAAGAATAGCAACTTGTACACACAGATATTTCCTCAGTAAGTGTTGTTGTCATTGGTGTTATGTTTATATCATTCCTAGACCTTTGGGAGGACTGCAAAGCAGACAGTGGTGTGCTCATCCAGGAGGAGAGTCACTGAGTCATCATCTTCCTGTTGGGCCAGAGTAGACTCCTGGGGGGTCCTTCATTTACAGACTTTTAAAAGCTGGTGATTTGCTCTCAAGTCACAAGGATTTGTAGAAAAGCAGCTTTGTTTTTTCTCAAGAAAAGCAGTCTTCTTCTCTTCTCTGAAATCTTCTTGAAAATTTAAATTTCCAAGAGTATCGTATTGGAAAAAATAGTGTTTGGGATTTTATATATCACTTTATCATTTGCACCGCACATTCTCATATTTAATTCTCAGTAGATATCATTATTAGGCGCCAATTAAACTGGTACTCACACTGCTTCTTCCAGTGGCCACGTCTTTACCAACCCCATCTCTCCCTTTGGAGGACTGCTTTCTTTTTCCATCCCTAGACATCTGTTGCAAATAATCCAATATTTTTTATGCCTCTGACTCTCTGGTTTAGCAATTGTTAAGGGTTGGTCATGTGACCCAAGTCAAAGTCCTTCCTTGGAGTTTTATTTTTAATATCAAGTGTGTGCATGGTGGACAGGTCAATAAGTGGTTACCAAGTAAGTCTAGAGTTGCTGATGGCCATGGCCATGTCTCCACAGTGTGACATAGAGTGCTCTCTGATAATGAAATCAGCGTGCAGAGAGAGGCTGAGATAAACTTGGTGGGAAGAGAGGAAGACCCCACCTGCAATTTGATTACATTAGCCAATTAATTACCCTTTATATGTTGAAGCCATCAGTACAACTGAAGTGAGTCGATACAATACTTATTCCCAACTTAAACTGGAGAAATTGAAATCTTGTAAACATACGTGATTTTACTGAGACGTTAAAACGCGTTCTGTTTTCTGCCCCTTTTAGAATTATTTCTATTGAACTGCTCTTTCATGTTATGCCATTAGCACAAACTGAAGTAAGTCTTAAGAATAAAATTCTCATCATTTTACAACCTGTTGTTCACTAACATCGTACAGTGTTTGCACCTGTAGCTAGGGGGAGCTTACTAGGAAGATGTTTTCATACATGATAAGAAAACAAGTCGATATAAGGAAAAAACACAGATTATCCTCAATAAGAAGTTGATTTGAATTTTGAAAACATTACACATTTTATAACTGACTTTATTTCCCTCTTTGGCTGGCTGGTGGAACAAAGAGATAAATTTTCAGCTTACCTTTAGCAATTGTGCAGGACTGTACAGTACATATTTTCTAATGTCTACCTCACCTCTAGTTTTATTCAGTTTTTGTGCATTTATTCCTTTTGCCAAAAAATTAACTTCATTCCTTTTGTATTATATACGCTTTTGAAAATAAACAAGCAAATGAATAAATGAAACAGAGAATGAATGAGTAACTAAATGCATTTTTTATATTGCAGTAGATTAGTGTGGTATGCTTTCTTCCAAACTTCATTAAACACTGCTGAAGGCGGATGAAAGCAGAAACTGGCAATAGCACCTTATGTTAAAGGAAGATCACATGTGAGGTCTTTTTCCTTTCATGGGCCAGAAGAACTTGCATTTATAGTATATCCTTGAGAGGCATATATTGAGATTCTTAGATAATATAGCATGTATTTTGCTCTCTCAATAAGAAACACCTGAATGGTCACTACTGAGATAGGAAAGGACTTTGGCCCCTCATGGCCTGCTGCTAATTATTGGAAATGGCGATTAGGAGAAACACGGAGGTGAAAAGCAAACAGCTACCCCATAATTGCTCAATTTCAATTTTTCTGAGCCAATCAGCTCTGGGAGAACCTTTGTACCCAATCCGTCTCTACCCACATCCCAACACATAGGATCGTCAACTTTTCTCTTAGCCACTGAGAGACCGTATCTACCAGGAGGTATCCTGGCAGAGGTGTATTGCATCTTGGGCTGCTCAGGTACCTGAAGAAGTTTCATTTCATTGACCCGCTCATCTCTTCACAGTAGATTTCTTCTGGTCACTGTCTGGACTAAGGATGAGTAACTCTTGGATCACAAGTTGACCCATGGGCCAGTTGGCCCTATCTGGAGGGAGGATATATAGTACAGGGTACCACCGTATACTGTGAAGGGCTTGTGAGCCAGTAGTTCACCTCACAAGGGGCCATGGGCATGGCAGGCATTCTGAAGATTGCCTAGTCCATTACAGTCTTTTGCAGTTATTCCCTTTTTCTTCCTTTAAATTATGAAATTTTCCAGCGTAAGAATTTAACTCTTTGTGAGTTTGTCTCTACCTTTTATATTTTCATGTAAAGTATTCTCATTTCCAAATATTATGTAATTATCACTTGAATTTCCTCTTTGACTCACTAGTTTTTAGGAGGGTTTTTGAATCTTCAGTTGATTTGTTTTAAATTTAAACATTTGCTATTAATTTCTAGGTATTTTTGTACGGTAGTTAGAACTTAGTCGGAAAAAAATTGTACTTTTTAGAATTTCTTACGATTCTTTTATGATTAAATATAGGATTTTTGATAAATTATTTATAATTTTTTCCCATGATTTCTCATATACTGAGAATGCCATGCTGAAATCATTTGCCTGTATTGTGCTTTTACCCATTTCTTTTATAATTGTTATAGTTTTTCCCACAAATGCAATGTTATTTGTTGCATCCAAGTTTACAATAATTTTACTGTTATTGTGCCCTGTAAGCTTTTATTGACATAAAATTATTCTTTTTGTCGTATGTAATGGATTTCATTTTGCATCAAATTGTCTTTTGTTGTTATTACTACAAACTTTTTTTAAACATACCTTTTTTATCCCTTTTATTTTTAAACTTATGAAGCATTTTGTTTTAGGTGTTTCTTTCAAATAACATGTAGTTGAAATATTTAGAAACTTAATCCTGGTATATATCTTTCATAATAAACTTTTAAAATTTATTTTCATACCTGAAGAAAATATTGGTGAATATTTACCCAATCCTTGACTGGAGAAGTAATCACTAAAAAGAGAAATGATGAAAATAGTTTCAAAGGGAAGGAGTAATATGTTAGGTTGCCTAAACTTTAAAACACAGCTGTTGTAAAAATGTCACAGCCTCCTTGAAAATAGAGGAATCACTGACAAGTGTGACCAAAGCAGAAACAAAACTGAACAGAAATATAAAACATTATGATAAAGAAAAATTATATAACTAGCAATGTGGAGAAGAGTAAAAAGAATTAAGGATACACAGTGGATATGTGTAAAATGGATAGCTAGTGAGAACCTGCTGTATAGCATAGGGAGCTCAGCTTGGTGCTCTGTGATGACCTAGATGGGTGGGATTGGGGGGGGTGGGAGGCAGGTCCGAGAGGGAGGGGGATATAGGTATACATACAGCTGATTCGCTTCATTGTACAGCAGAAACTAACACAAGAGTGTAAAGCAATTTTACGGCAATAAAAAAAATTTTTTTTAAATGGGTACACAGTGGATAACTTCATGGAAACAAATCTGAAAGTAGAGACGGAAAGCAGAGAGACAGAATGTTCCTGAGCAGTAGTGTAAAGATGTCAATACACCTTCAAAGTAATCTACTTTTAATATAATTTCTACTGTGTACAGTTGTAAATTGTTTTAAAATGTCTGATGGAAAAATATATCCATAAAAACAATCAGGAACCTTAAAATTATTTTTTCCTTTGCTCATCAGTGCATCTGCAATGTAAAGGAAATCTAAGCAGAAAGTAAGCGCACAGTAATTCCTAGTTTCACGAATGCATGGATAAATATGACCTTCACAGTATTAAAACATGGTAAAAAAAAAAAGGCACAGTAATTAAAACAATATGGTGTTGGTCTTAATGCTGTATCTAAATTCTAAATATGGAAATTCAATAGAATGTGGAATAAGCTTGTTAAACAGAATAGAATAGGATGGGATAGAATAAAGAATCAAATAGAACAGAATAGGTATTTTTTTTAAAAAAAAAAAAAACCTCTCGAAAATGTTATGGGAAGAGATCTATGAATTACTGATACGTGACAAAGAAGTTACATTTTATAGTATAATAATGACTAATATTAACACATTGCCTAATATGCATTAGGCATTTTCCTAGGTGCCTTTCTAAATTGATACTGAAAGCAACCATATGAAGTATTTTCTCAATTACAGTTAGGAAAAGAGAAGCTCAGATAGGCTAAGTTACTTAAAAGTTTACGGATGAGATCTGAACCCAGGCAGTTTGTCTCTAGAGTCCATACTTTTAACCACTTGGCTATATTTTCTTGTATTTGTGTGTGTGTGCATGAATATAAATATGCCCATTAAATAAATCAATATATAAATAAGGCAATCTTATAAAATATGTGATAAACATTGGTAGTGGTGTGGTTGTCTCTTACAAGAGAGATTTTAGGGAAACATTCACTCTATAATTTTGAATTCTGTGCAAAGGACATGTGTTATTGTTACTAAAAGCAAAACGTGTATTCTTTTCAGAAAAAAAGAGAAGCGTCTCTTTTTAACAAATATGGTTGAACGACTAGGTATCCTTACGGGAGAAAGTCAACCTCGAATCTTAACCACACCATATACAAAAATACCATTTGGACACTAAAAAATACAGCCCAAATCTCAAGCATCCAGAAAGTATTAAAAAGATTGTCAGCCTAGAGGCCAGGCAGGGAGGAGCCAGGGTTGGTGCTAAGGGCTGCTCCCAAGAGCCACGTGAAAGGTATTTGAGGGGCTCAGGAACAAACACAGAGCCTAACCATCTCCATGCCACACACCTCAGTAGATGTACTTCTTAAGTTTACAAGTCCTATGCAACATCAAGTCAGCTTGAAAACCTTAATTTTACCGCCTTTGTTTGCTCAGCCTATGTCCAGAACCAATCCTGTCAATTCTATCACCTGGCTAGTGATAAGATACTAATTACTGCACTTACTCAAATTGTCTTTTTTTAAACATTGATTTGACAGATCAAAGGACACTTTCTGCTCGTTAAATTTGGGGCTCAACATTTGATTATACTTCAAAGAGAGCTTTTTTCTCTACTTCCACCTTAAGTTTCTTTCCTTTCTTCATTTTCTCCAGACCTTATCAGTGTGAGAGGTCTATTTGTGGGTTTGAAAGGAATCTTCACTGGAGCAGAAGAGACATTTTTCTCCATGGGAGGAGGAGCTGTGCTTCTGGAAAGTGGACTGTCTCCACAGGATAATTTTACACTCTATGAGTAGGACGTAGAGAGAAAAACATCTAGAAATCTATAAATAACCACTTATATTTGTCATCTATCTTCCCTCCAGACACTCTCCCTCTTGTTACTAGATATTTATTGGCATTTATGTAAAATTATGAATTAAACCTAATCAATTTAGCTGTTGTTTATTAAACGAGGGGGAAATCGCCTCTTTTATTTGCCAGTGGTGGGAAATAGTCATAAATTGGAGATAGAAGCAACTTGAATTGTTATCATTTTGACTCACAATCAAATACGACCCAGGATAACTGCTCCAACTCTGAAAAAGAAAATCATAAATAAGGGCTGAAGGAAGAAGCAAATGAATGAAAGTTGCGGAATAACAACTCAAAAAAGAGCCTAGAGAGAGAGAGAAATGGACAGAGACATCATCATTGAAAATCAGACAACCACTGGCACTCATTATGTTCAGTTTCTAGAAACCAATCAGCATCCTCATAGTCAAGCATTTACTCAGCTCCTCTGTAATAAACACCACGTATGACTCTTGAAGAAATGAAGAACATGCATACTTTTAAAAACCTTAATGTATGTGTATATTTATAATAACACCTGAAAACAAATATATTCTATAGATTGCCTTAGGCACAGTCTACACAATGCAGTTTAAAGGGGTTAAGAAATCTCCACTAGTCACCAAGGAAGTTTCCCCCCAAGTTTACCACATCTTGAAATTGATTTATGAGGCGAAGTGCTTAAATGAGAATTTCTGGGGAAATCAGTAACTTAAGGAATAAATGCCTGATACTACTGTTGTCTATCACTAGAGGGTCAAAAGGTGGAAGGAAAGACCAAAGAGCCCTAGGGATAGTAAGTTCAGAGAAGAAAGCTTCACCTCCTTCATAATTTTGTGCAGACGTGGACCGGCATATTTTTAATTTATTTCAGCTCTAGGAGAGGAAGGAATAAAGACAGATTTTTCTTTACTTTTTTCTCCTAGTCCTCTTTTGAGAATCTGGTATAAGCTATAAATTCTGCCACCAAAAAAAAAATGTACATGCACACATTCATCCAAATACTGGAGGAAATTTTCAGGGATTCAAAGACTCTCTGAAATTCATCCAAGATGGAAGGTTGAGAAGCACTGATCAAAGGGTTTGTTGGCATCACAAGAAGAAGGGGGATTTGTTGGAAGTCCTGAATGTGATGAGTGCTTTCATGTCAGTTGGAAGAGGAGGCATGAGGAAAGGGCTGGAAATAAAATTACTGAGTGGCGGATAGAGTGAGTTATTTCGTCTGGAGTAAAATGTGCAAAATGGGTAAGACAGAAGGCAGAATTAAAAAGTTATAACCAGTACCCAGAACAAGTACAATTTGTAGGATGCAATTCACAGAGCACATTTATTTCCTTTTCTCACTGGCGTCTTGGTGCTCAGTGAGCTAGATTTCCCCCTGCCTATGAACCAAAAAAAGCAGTTACAGGACTTTGTAGAACACATGCCAAAGATTAAGATCACTTTAAGTCACAAAATTGTCTCATTTTGGTACTTAAAATGTCCAATAATGCTTCCAGCTTCTGCTGGAGTGGGTCGGGGGACATGGACTACCTCCTGCTTTGATTCTCTTCCCCAACTCACTAACCCTGATTTCTGGTCCAATGGCCCTGAGATTGGAAAGTGGGGAGTGAAGGGATGTAGGGGGATGAGAAAGTGCTTGCTCTCATAAGCTGTCTTCATGCTAGGTCTGAGTCAGTTCTAGGTTCAAACACACTTTTTGACTTAGAGATGGTATCTTTCCCTGTTGCTGGAGATCTTTTAGTGGCAATTCCCTAGATGCAGATAAGGGACACTCCTCTGGCTTCTCATTTCCTCTCCTTCCACAGTACCCAGGAAACTTGAGCTTCCCTCTGCAGAGGCCTGTTCCCCAGCGTGCCTCCATGAGACCCTTCCTTAACTGTGGCCCCTGTCCTGACCCTGGGGAGCAGTCATACTTACTTCGCTATGGTACGTTTTGTGAGCGTTACGCAAAACCCCTTTTCTCACTTCTGCCCCTGGAAGAAGTGGCCAGCCTGTCTTCTGCCTTTTGCAATTCTCAGGAAGGATTCAAACTCAAGAAGTGAGTGAAATCCCTCAACTGCTGGGAAAACAGTGGAAGCTCTCTGATTGGTCCTGAGGAAGTTGAGGTGAAGGAGGTCACTCACCCCATTTCTTCTCCTGGGTGGTGGTGAGTGGCTCACTGCATACCAATAACACTTTCTTCAAGATCATTCTCACAAATTCTCTCTGGATCTTTTTACATGCTTAGTGTGGAAGGCCGGATTTAATATGATCTTGAGCATCTGAATATTTGTAAGTTCTACTGTTAGTTTATCCCACAACCCATCTTAGAATTAGCTTAGGGGAAAAATTAGATAAAACTTTCAATACACAGAAAATAATGAACATATATGTGTAGTCTTACAGAAATGAAAACAAAATTAAAACGTATATGCATATTGTAGACAAAATAGCTGTGAATCAATATATAAGGTTTTAATTTACAAATTTAACAAACTCTATTGCCACTTTCCCAAGCACTTTACAGACTGACTTCTTTAATCCTCATAACGATCAGCTTTACAACACAAGCACTACTATTGTCATCCTCATTTTCCGTTGAAGAAACTGATGCCCAGAGAGGCTCAGCAACCCATCTAAGGTCACACAGCTGGCACGTGGCAGAGCTAGGGTTTAAGCCTATGCAGTCTGGGTCCAGTATGATTGATCTTAGCCACTATGCTATCCTTCCTCTCAAGGTTATTGGAATCCCTGAGTAATTCTAAAAGGAGAAAGTATATATTTTATCAATCTGAATTCCAGAGTGGTAATTTCAACCACTCTGCGGCTACAACTCTCAAATGCTTTGCTTCCCTGTAGCTCTGTCCCTCTTATGACCTGGCAAATCAGATCACGTCAATTTCTTACTTAAAATGTTTAGTATTTTTTTATTACTCACCAAGACCACATTTCTTGGTGATGTATGAAAAGCCTTTCATGTTCTTCATGTTCTAGTTTCTTTTAACATCTGTAATCTCGTTCCCTGTCATTTCGCTAAACACTCTTCTCCATCATGCTCATCTACTTGCCTGTGCCCTGAACAAGCTAAAGCTATTTTATTTCTCTACACCATGCCATCCACGTGGAAGTATCTCTTCCATGTATACCTTTATAGTCTTCAATCCACAAATGAATTGATTTTTCTTCTAAGAAGCCATCCTTGACCCTTCCATCCATCTACGTATCCATCTATTCGTCCATGCTTTTGTCATACATTCACCAAGTGCCACAGGTCTTAGCTTTCCAGGTGCTGGAATATAATGGCGACCAAAGCAGATACAAATCTTCATTTCCTCTTTGGTGCTCTCTTAATCCCTGGGAAGATATTCATTTCATTCCATGTTGCATCATTTTGTAGTAGTTTGTTTACACCTCTTCTCTGCACTATAATCCGAGATCCTCCAGGGCCCCCAAACAGGTCTTTTAAACAATATTATCTCCATTTCTCCAGGCACATAACAGGGTTCTTAGCATAGACATGATAAGTGATGGATTATTAAATTAATTAATAAACGCACACATTAGTGAGATGTAAATGAATAGTTGAATCTAAGGATACACTTGCTGCTTTTGTATTATTATTATTATTTGGTGTAGTTAGAAATTAGTACATGGGGAACTAATAAGAAAAATGTTTCTGGAGTCTAAGTTCAAGGGTTTCGAGTCTGAACTAGCTTCCTAAAGCTGTGGGAAAAAATGTGGAGCCGGAAAGGATTTGGCCTCAATTGAGAGAACATGAAAGTGATCCACTCTGAAGGCAAAATGAATGCAGCTTTTCAGATTTAAGACTTGCTCTGTTATCCAGAAAACTGTTGAATTGACCAAAATGGAAATTTCTAGCAGAGAAAGGCAAAATTACAACAAGAGATGTCAAAAGTTTTCAAAAATTTATGGTTTAATTTTTTTTCTATCCAAAGTTAGATTCTTTGCTTTGATTTCAAGGGATTCCAATAAAGGGTTTTAATATTTAAAGATAAGTAAAAACCCTACCGAGCCAAGTTACCCACAGTCTTCTCATGCAAAGTGAACTGAATATTCAAAGAAATTAAAGGTAAGGTATAGTTAAGAAGTTGCTGTTCTTAGTGAACGTGGCTCTCTGTTGATCTGTGTGTTCAGTACTTGGATTGACTTTCAGCACATTTTCTTAAATTCATCTCCCAGGCTTCCAGAGAATTATTAACAACTCAAAGAAGAAAGCTGTCTTTTTATTAGATCTTTTTATGCTTATCTAATAAAATAAATAATGGTTTCTTTGATGTCACTGTATCAAGGATTACATTTCCTCTAAGGAAATTATTCATATCCCTTCCACAATATGGTGAAAACGCTGAGTCACCTGCCATTGACCTTCACATGTTTATGTGTACTTATCTAAACCACACATCTGTTCTTTATTTTCCAATAAAGAGACCATATGCCCCTTGACTCACATATAAGAGCATAATGTTCTAAAACAAACGCACCAAAGTTAATTTAGGGGATAAAATAAACTTTCAAGAGGATTCACATTCAATGCTCTAGCTGTGTAAAGGAGCAGAATTGATTTCTAAACCCAAGAGTGGCATTTTATCTCTTCTTCCATAATGCTCTGGTGAATAAAATAATGAAATAACTTTTTAAGAAAGCTAAAGAGTTAGCATCCATTTATCGGTGACTTTTTAGTGAAAAGTTATATAAAAATGGCTTTCACAGTTTTGGTCCAGGTGCATAGCAAATACTTCATACTTTAGAATAAATTTAAAACATTTTTTTCAAACTTTATATTTTACCTATTTATGCCACCCAAAGGCAGTCTTAGAGACATATCAGCCATAGGTCTGAAACTTACAAAGTAATAATAAAAATAATTTCATATTTGAAAAAATTCAACTTTTAAAAAGCTTTTACATTATTGACTTTCATTTGCTCCTTACAATAATCTATTAAGGTAGGAAGGACTATTATTATTTTGGTTCTACCAATGAGGAAACTAAAGCTCAAAGAGCTTAAACAAAGAGTCTGAAGTTCTAATGACAAAAGAGAAGATAGATTTTGAACCCAGGTCCTTTGCCAAATATAATGCTAAAAATCACAGTGATGATTCAGAAAAGTGGAAGCTAATGGTTTAAGTCACATGAAGATGCTTGTTCTCAATAAACACAGGGCATAATCACTGAAGTACATACCCACTGATATTATTTATCTATCTATCTAGATATACATTTTCTTAGATTCAACCAAACCACAGCCAGAGTGGGAGATTTAATGTATCTTTTTCAGAATTTAACAGCTGAAGTTGACAAATATAAAAGGTGCAGATGAGTTTTAATATAGACACATTGACTCCAAACCCAAGAAATATACATGATTTTCAAATATTCATGGAAAATATACAAAAAACTGATCCCATACTAGAGAAACAGAAAATCCAATAAATTCATAGTTAAAAATGCTACAAGTTGTAGTGAAAAGAGAGTCCTTCAAATATTATCTCTTGGAAATAATAATAATAAACAATACACTCTTAACTCTTGAATTAAAGTGGAAATAAAGGTGAAATAAAAGACATTTTAAAATCAATGTGGATGAAAATGTTATATGTCAAAACCTATAGGGCATTACCAAATCTATAACCCAGAGGAAACTTTATGGTTTTAAGATGTATATTAATGAATAGGAAATATTGAACAAAACTGAAATTAGAAAAGATAACAAGAGACAAAAGAAGAAATTAGTAAAGTTAAAAAGGTAAAGATAAAAGCAAAATTTAATGAAGTAGGTAAGAACCACCACCACCACAAAAACAGATCTGTGCGGTGCTGGTTCTTTAGACTGAAAACAGAATTCGACAAATCTTTTAATCATGTATGACTAAGGCGAAAAGATTAAGTAAGGAGAAAAATATAAACACACAGCATCATTAATATAGATATTGACAGAAGAGATGTTTTGGCTAAGATCATCCCTTATTTAATAAAAATTTACATTGAAATTTTTTTTTTTTTTGCGATATGCAGGCCTCTCACTGTTGTGGCCTCTCCCGTTGTGGAGCACAGGCTCCAGACGCGCAGGCTCAGCAGCCATGGCTCATGGGCCCAGCCGCTCCGCGGCATGTGGGATCTTCCCGGACCGGGGCACGAACCCCTGCATCGGCAGGCGGACTCTCAACCACTGCGTCATCAGGGAAGCCCTGTATATTCATATTTTGAACAAGAAAAAGTAATGACCATTTCTCTCTTGCTTCATGAACTCATAATCTCCCATGAGGAAAAGCCAAGTTAACGTAGTGTTTATGCTAAGAAAATCCCCAAGAAACCGTATAAAGAATAAAATCAGAGCACCAGCTTTCAAAGCTAGAGAGTATATAGTTTTATCATGAACATAAAATGTATCTGTCTATGTATCTATAGATAGATAAATATCCATACCCCTCACCCCGACCAAGACTTTTGCAGTAAGTTCTTTTTGCCTTCTTCCTTGTATTTTGGTGTTAAGTAGGAATCAGGTACAAAATAACATGGAAAGCAAAGTCCCACATAAAATCTAGAAGGACGCATACCAGATTACCAACAGTGGTTAGCTTTGGGAACTGTGGCATGAAAAATTACAGAAGGCTTTCTACCTTTATACACATCTATAATATTTAAACTCATAAAAACCACATACTTTTATTAGACGAAGTAAAAAAAATAGTTCATATACTTTGACCCATAATTCAAAGTACAAGAGTCTCTTTCAAGGAAAAAATCATAGATAAAGACAAAAAGCCTTAACTTTACCCTTATGATATCATAATATTGAACAATTATATATAACAAATATTCAACAATATAAAATAAGTATCTTAATTACAGCTTGTTAAAACAGTAGATTCTTCTTCAAATGAAGTGGTTTCAGAAATGTTTAGTAGCTGGGGAAATGTTTATAATTATATATTTATCTTAGGTTATAACAAATGCAGAGTCTAGTTACTTTTAACCTTCACTAGACCTTAATCATCCTTTTGTGTTCTATGATGCAGGTTAAATACATAGCTGGATGATGGATGGATACAGAGGAAGGAAAGAAGGGCCCTGAACACTTCTATGTGCATTATGGTATCACATTTAATCTTCATAACATCTCCATTTTGCATATAAGAACACTAGGCACAGAGAGCTTTAGTCACTTGCCATCTTCCTCTCTATCCATCCATCCACTTGACAAATATTTATTGAGTTCCTACTGTTTGCCTGTGACAGGTGTGGGGAACAGACGGACATGCAAGATAGACATGGTTCCTGCCCTCGAGGATCTTAGAGTCCAGCATGGAATCAAGCATGGTATAATTAAAATAATTATTGCATAACTAACTAATTAATTGTAATTATGAAAAGTACATAAAGGAAGTACTTAGGTAGGGAAAGAAAAAATTGAGGTAAGGCTCAGCAATGAAGTAATAAAGGATGTCTGAGGTTAATGTAATAAGACACATTCTTCTTCTATATTTCCTCTTCCACTTACTGTGAAATTAAAAATAAAGTACCTATTGAGCTTGTACTGGATGCCAAAGGGGGAGCTAGAGCTGTGGACTTTATAATACAGGTCAATCCCAGGAAGGAAACAGATGTTCTTAGTAAGAATAATGCAGAGATTGCTGTTTTATAAAGGGCAGAGTCAAATTCCTGGGAGAAATTTTCCTTTCCTCAGAGAAGACTTGAGTGTATGGTCTTTGTGAAAAATTCATGCTCACTTGGGTGAGGTGTACCAATTTTTTAATGAAGAAATAAACACTTTACTTTACATTTACAGTTCAGTTATAATTGAGATTATAGTTCAGTTTAAAGTGAAATCAGAGTACCCATTTTTTGTTCCAACACAGGACTGTTGTTCAATTTTCGCCTTTAGGGATGAATGAGGTCCATTAATATTCCATTGAAAGAATTTATCTCAAAGAATTCAAGCAGGGACCAGGGAGATATGTTTCCCAAATGAAGATGGGGTAATTGATTGGGGGCCTCGGATGAGGAATATCCAGAAGAAAGGAGGGGGATTAAAGAGAGAGGGTCAGCAAAGAAAGGGCACCCAAATGTTCCTGCTCATGTAAACATCAGTCTCTTATGAGTTGAATTAATATGCCAGTCTGCAGAGACGGATAAATTTGGGTTGCTTTGATTTAAGTGAAGACTCTGAACTTGCAAACATCAGGACCCTACCATGAACTCTGATAAGTGAGTCAAATTGTGACCACATAATGAGATCCTTCCCAAGTTACTACCTGTCTTTCCTAGATGACTTATTTACTTACTTACTGATTGACTGATTGATTGATTGATTGTCTATTCCAGCACACCAGTTACTATATAGAGCTAAACAGTGTTTTCTGGCTAACATTTCTCTCTATTTTTGAAGATATCTGCCTTTGTTTATAGGGGCTTGTTCCTATAAATTTCCATTTCAGGAATGCATTTTTTATTAAAACTTTTATTTGGGGATGATTGTAGATTCATAGGTCATTGCAATAGATAATACACAGAGATGTCAGGTATCCTTCATCCAGTTCCCCCAATGATAGCATCTTGCAAAATTTACTGTTCAATGTCACCAAAAGGAAATTGATCTAATTTTAACCTTACTCAGATTTTCCCAGTCTTACATGCACTTGTGTCTTCGTACATTTATTTCTAAATGATTTTTATCACATTTATCAATTTGTGTAACTTGTATAATAGAGTTGTCTTAAATTTGTTTCCTCTGTATCCATTGAGAACTACATTAGACTATGTTATAATTTATGTTTCAACTGTGAAATATGGTTGAGAAAACTCAAGAGGAAAAAGAAGGTCAATTTACCCATATTTTCTCTCTCCATTTTTCTTCTGTTATTTGGTGATTCCTTCTTTTTCCATTTCTTTTCTGCTTAGAGTTCTTCCTTTAATCATTCTTTTTTTTTAAACATCTTTATTGCAGTATAATTGCTTGACAATGGTGTGTTAGTTTCTGCTTTATAACAAAGTGAATCAGTTATACATATACATATGTTCCCATATCTCTTTCCTCTTGTGTCTCCCTCCCTCCCATCCTCCCTATCCCACCCCTCTAGGTGATCACAAAGCACGGAGCTGATCTCCCTGTGCTATGCGGCTGCTTCCCACTACCTATCATTTTACGTTTGGTAGTGTATGTATGTCCATGCCACTCTCTCACTTTGTCCCAGCTTACCCTTCCCCTTCCCCATATCCTCAAGTCCATTCTCTAGTAGGTCTGTGTCTTTATTCCCGTCTTACCCCTAGGTTCTTCATGACCTTTTTTTTTTTTCTTCTTAGATTCCATATATATGTGTTAGCATATGGTATTTGTTTTTCTCTTTCTGACTTACTTCACTCTGTATGACAGACTCTAGGTCCATCCACCTCACTACAAATATCTCAATTTTGTTTCTTTTTATGGCTGAGTAATATTCCATTGTATATATGTGCCACATCTTCTTTATCCATTCATCTGATGGTGGACAGTTAGGTTGCTTCCATGTCCTGGCTATTGTAAATAGAGCTGCAATGAACATTGTGGTACATGACTCTTTTTGAATTATGGTTTTCTCAGGGTATATGCCCAGTAGTGGGATTGCTGGGTTGTATGGTAGTTCTATGGTATGTCTGCCAGTGACTAATTCTTTAGCATCTTCATCTGAGACTGCTTGATTTCCCCTTTCTTTTTGAGGGATACTTTTGCTGGATATAGAATTCTCTGTCAACAGTTTTTTTACTTCACCTCTTGAAATATCAAGCAACTTCTTTTGGCCTCTGTGGTTTCCAAAGAGAAATGCACTTCCATTCCAATCGTTTTTCCTCTGTGTATCACTTCCCTCTTGCTACTTTCAAGACTTTTTGTTTGCATTTTATTTTTCAGAAGTTTGACCAGGATTTGCCTTGGTGTGGATTTCTTTGTACTTTTACTTTGGGGAATTACTCAGCTTCTTGAATCTATAGGTTTATGTCTTTTGCCACATTTAGAAAGTTTGAGCACTTTTACCTCTGTCTTCTTTCTCTGCTTCTTCTGGGATTCTAATAACAAAGGTTAGATCTTTTGTTATAGTCTCACTCTTCCCTGAGGCTCTGTTCAGTTTTTGTGTTTTTTATTTTTTCAGTTTATTTTCTCTCTGCTTTGCAGATTAGGTAATTCATATTCTATCTTAAAGTTCAGTGATTTATTTTTCCTCTGTCCCCTCTATTCTACTGTTGAGCTCATGTACTCATTTTAAAATTCAGGTTATTGTATTTTTCAGTTCTAAAATTCCTACTTGGTTCTTCTTTATATTTTCTGTTTCCCATCCTGATACTTTCTATTTTTCCATCTGTTTCAAGTGTGTTTATAATTCCTCATTAAAACATTTTTATGATGCCTGCTTTAAAATTCTTGTCAGATAATTCTAATATCTATACCATCTTGGTGTTGGTGTCTGTTATCTTTTTTCACTCACAGTGAGATTTTCATGGTTCTTGGTATGATGAATGATTTTCCACTGACACTGGGACACTTAAGGCATTAAATTATGAGGTTCCGCATCTTGTTTCAGTTCTGTGTTTTAGCAGAGTTTATCTGAAACTGCTCCAGCAGGAGTTGTAGAGTGCTGCCTCACTACTGCCAAGAAGTGGAGGAGGTACAAGTTGACTGCTCATCTGCTGTGACTCAAGTGCAGGGGCAGGAAAGAGCCTTCTCATTACTGCTAGGTGGGGCTGGGGGTCCAGGCTTTCATCCTCATCCTCACCAGTCCTCAGCTGGTACCATTCTCTCTGGGAACTGGAGGAGAGCTGCTCCCCATGTGGCCTTCTCTGAAACCATAGGAGGGTGTTGCCTCATTATCACTGATAACAATCCCTCATTATCACATTATCACTGAGCAGTGATGATGAAAGTCCTGACTCTCCATTGTGCAGCCCCTGAACCATCTCAGGGTAGGGCTACCTTGTTACTACCTGGTGAGAATGTCACAGCTCCCAACTTGGCTTTTTTGCCACCACCCTGCAGGGTGTTAGGGTGCCTTGTTGCAGCTTGTTGAGGGTGGAAACCTAATTTCCCCCTGGCTTACAGTTGTTTTTCTTTTTCTTTCTTTTTATTTGTCTGTGGCATTTGCCTGAAGAAGAACAATTATCATGTAAAAGTATTCTGTCTTTCTAGGCTGCCTACTCTTGGTTCTTCAGCTAGAGAGAGCAGCCTCTTTTGGTGTCTTTGTTTTGTTTTGTTTTTGTCTCTGCCTGAGGGTTTCCAGGATTCTGGCTTCTTTGGAACCCAGTCTGGGGTATGTGAGACAAAAAGAAAACTCTGGAAATTCACCACCATGTTATTCCTTGGGCTCAAAGTTTTCATTTCTCCAACCTTGAGAGCCTCTTTATGCTTGTTTTACATATATTTCCAAGGTTTTTAGTTGTACTTAGCAGGAGGAATAGGGAAAACTATGTCTACTTCCTCTTTTGAAGCAGAAGTGGAATTCATTTTTAAAATGTAAACATGACCCTGGCATGCAGGATGGTAGTGGTGATGGATTTGTGGAAGGAAGCAAATCCTGAGGGAACTCTGCTTACTCTTCCTTCAGGTGATTTCTAGGACCATTTCTGGAGGTACTTGAATAAAGAGGCTGAAAGTTTAACTTAAGAATTTTCTTTAATAGATTCGAGAAGAAATAAGATCAACAAGAAAGTATCTCTTATTCTTTTTTTTCAAAGAAGCAAGTTAGAGGTGAGAGAATAGATAGAGGGAAAACCAGATTTATCTAGAATAAATGGTTATATTAGAGAAGTAATAGGAAAGAGATGTAATAATAGTTAGAAATTAAGGTTTAGGGTATTTATATAAATGGATTTAGAGGCTTCTATTTTGAGAACCCTGAGAAGAAGGAAATCTCATTCCTGCGAGGACAATATGAGTTTCAAAGAAGAGCTGTAGAAAAGGGTAAAACTTGCATAAAAGAAGTAATAAAAAATAAGCCACAGATATGAGAAATCATATTCTCCAAAATAAAGTTTTCCCCTTCTTCCCAACTTTATGCTGTCTTGAAATTCAATCTCAGTAATTTCCTACGACTATTGAAAGAGTATTTGTAAAACTCATTCCTCCAGCATTTCATGTTCTCTTTTGTTAATTAATTTAAATGAGGGTAGATGCATTCTGGAGGACAGAATTCTGAAATAAAGCATCATAAAAACCTGCTTTATAGCAGAGGGAGTTCAGCTCAGTGCTCTGTGGTGACCTAGATGGGGGGGTGGGGAGGTCCAAGAGGGAGGGGATGTATGTATACGTAGAGCTGATTCACTTCACTGTACAGCAGAAACTAGCACAACATTGTAAAGCAATTATACTTCAATCAAAAAAGAGATCCTTAAAACTCATTTATTAAGGAAGTAAATTATTGAAGTTATCTTCAATGTAGTTTACGTGCCAAAAATATTTGATCATATCCTTATCTTATCTATCCTAGCATGTACAAGTTGCTGTACTAGACTCCGTGATCCAAATTAAATTAACCACAAGGCCCTTTCCGTAAGGTGTTAGGCAGTAACTGAGACACCTTGAATTAGTTTCTGGAATTGGGTGGGATATTTATTATAAATAAGTACATCATGATTACACTAACCAGGGTACTCTACTATCCAAGTGTGATATTTTACAAAGGCAGTTGTACTGGAATATATACAAATTATCATGATTAATTCAATTATGAGCTAGACATTTCACTCTACCTTGTGGTGACATGACTATAACAAGAATTTCTACACAAGGGGCAACGTGGAAGTAGAAAGAACATGATAGATTGGGTGAAAATACTGGCTCTGAAACTAATTGGATTTATACAACTTATTTAATTTCTTTAAGCCTCAATCATTAATCCAATTTTGGAATCCTTAATCCTAATTGAATTCGGATTCTTAAAATTTAGATCCATTTGAGAACCAAAACCATTTACACACATACAGCTTACTATATACCTTTAGAAAATTGTACTGTTGAGCTATTTTCACTAGTACAACTTTACCATTCCAGGAAACTTTTACTCAAAAAGATAAAAGTTGCAAATAGCTGTATATATTTTTTTAGGAAAATCTCTTCATTCTGTTGAGCTATTTTCACTAGTACAACTTTACCATTCCAGGAAACTTTTACTCAAAAAGATAAAAGTTGCAAATAGCTGAATATATTTTTTTAGGAAAATCTCTTCATTCCTCCAAAAAGACATCTACATGAACATTAGACTGTCAACTTTTCCATAGCTACATTTTCCCCCCTAAAACTACTCTTTTCTCCTCCTTATTCTTAGAAACCCTTGCCTAAAAATCTCCACCTTGCTGTGTTCACCACATCTCCTCTGAGATGGTTAAGGGATAGAACCAGCCACTTCACAAAGCTCAGAAATTGTAGTACAGCTCTTCCTTGCTCTAATCTTGCTCTGTTCTTAACTTTATTTCAAGACCATCAAGGTGACACATGCAAGCTGTTGATACTTACGTTTTGATGCACACATACACACATGTGGAATGTTAAATAGACGTTCCCAAGATACAACTAAGTCCCAGGAAATGGTCTCTGCATCTGACAAAATCTTCTCCTTTCTAGATGATACTTTAATTGACTTGACCTTCCTTTCATGTCAGCAGATTTCTGAGCCACACAGGAGATTTTCTGATAGGAGACAGTCATACACAAGCTTTTTATTTGCTTCTTTTCAGCTGAAATATAAAATGCAATTTCTAGATTATACTACTCCAGAAACCAGTTGAAAATGGAAAAGTTTGTTTCATACATGGTTTTGTTTTTATAAACTAACTCATCCCTATGCCAAAGGTTCAACCTAATGGAAGTAATGCAACAGATTCAGAATGGCCCACATCCTCAGGACTATTTTTCCATGTATCCCAAAGAATAAAGAACCATCTTAACATTTTTAAGTCCCGCACATTCTGAAAGGAATGCATCCTGAATGCTCAGAGATGGTAGCTTTCAGCCCAGCCCTGAACCGTATAAGTCAGGTGCCCTAGGAGAGCTGCCACCTTGACCTGAGGAGGCTGAGTGTATTTATCCAGGTTCCCTCATGGGATGGGTTCTGCTCTGTAAGAGGCCAACCAGCACACAGCGTATTTAGAGGCAAGAATCAACAATCCCAATGTCCAAAACTTTCAAAAGAGGAAGGATATATTTCCCAACCTGCCAATGGACTTCTCGTCTCCCTCTGTGACATTAAACCAGCATTTCATGCCAAGGAGAGCATCTGAAGCAGATAATCCTCTTCATTGTTGCCTGGTGGAGGTGTGGTGCTTAAATATTCCAAGAACCATCCCTTTCAATTATTTCTAAGAATCCTGTAGTCTCTTGATGACCCATGGGGGTCACTGAATGAGCGTCTTTTGAATGACAAAACAGTTGATTGAAACCAGTGAATTGGTGTGTGAAGAACTGAATTTGAGATGTAATCACTGTTTTTAAGGCCTTTATTATGTGACAGTCATCCTATGGGGACTTTCACAGACGTGGTCTTAACTACCTTTATAAAGTGAGTACTGTTATTTTTATTTTGCATGTGAGAATGCTGAAGCTTAAAATGTTGTCTAAAGTAAAATGTTGGGACTTCGCTGGTGGCGCAGTGGTTGAGAATCCGCCTGCCAATGCAGGGGAGGCGGGTTCGAGCCCTGGTCCGGGAAGATCCCACATGCCGCAGAGCAGCTAGGCCTGTGCGCCACAACTACTGAGCCCACGTGCCACAACTACTGAAGCCCACGTGCCTACAGCCCATGCTCGGCAACAAGAGAAGCCACCGCAATGAGAAGCCCACGCACCGCAACGAAGAGTAACCCCCGCTCGCAGCAACTAGAGAAAGCCCCGCGCAGCAACAAAGACCCAACACAGCCATAAATAAATAAATAAATAAATAAATAAATAAATAAATAAATAAATAAATAAATAAATAAAATTTATAAAATACATGAATAAAATAAAATAAGATGTTGGCATACATGTTTAGTTGGGATTTGGAGCCATGGTTATATTTCATAATGAACGTTTCTGGGCTTCCCTGGTGGCGCAGTGGTTGAGAGTCCACCTGCCGATGCAGGGGACATGGGTTCGTGCCCCGGTCCGGGAAGATCCCACATGCCACTGAGTGGCTGGGCCTGTGAGCCATGGCCTCTGAGCCTGCGCATCTGGAGCCTGTGCTCCGCAGTGGGAGAGGCCACAACAGTGAGAGGCCCGCCTACCATAAAAAAAAAAAAGAACATTTCTTGTATAAATCACTTTGAGGATCATAGCATCATCGAAGGAAAATATGTCTAAGAAACAGATTTTGAAGACACAGAAGAATATGATATTTTATATCAGAAATCTCTGGCCTTGTAAAGTACAGGAAAATAAGTAGAGATGTTCAGTATGAATTTTTTTTTCTGAAATGAGATGCAACTAGTTTTATGCTCAGTTAAATCTTCCTGGTATTATATGTTAATTTTTGAGCATAAAAAGTTTTTTAAACTTCAGCATAGACAAATTTTAATGGTTAGAAACTGCTTTTAAATTTAGGACAACCTTTAAACAGCCTTCTCACATTAACATTATTGCAAGAAGTAAAGCCAAATGCAATGAAGAGGTTTTGCCCATCACCCCAAGGGTGGTGGCTCAGAGCAGACAGAGTCCAGACCGGACTGTTACAGCAGCAGTGCAGAAAGGGCAGAAGCAAACATTACTCTTTCCGACTAGTAATTCCTCCTCTTCTTTGAATTTTTGTCTGCGTAGACTCTCCCTTTCGCTAGAGACTTTGAAATCCGATGAAGAATGGCATGAGCAGGGTGCATTTCAGGTTACAAAGTTTGATTTTTCTAGTCTGTTGAATGTAGTGCCATGTAGATTTGATAACCGCTGAAATTAACCATCATTCAGTCGTCTCACTGGGTCCTCCGTTCTGTGTGTTCAGTGATGGGCTACCTTAGACTGGTTTCTGAACTTCTCTTACTTTTGACTGTTAGCTTTGGACATGTAAGAATATGAAAAGCTCCCATACATAAAGGAGGAATTAAGTGGTCTGTTTGCTTCCTTATGTTTCACTCTTACTCTCAGGGTTTAGAATATGGATTTGAGGCAAGGTCATTAGAACTTGGATCCTACCTCTGCTACATTTTAGCTCTGCTCACCTGGGCAAGTTATTTAAACTTCCTATATCTCAGTCTCCCTACTTACGAAATAGAGAGAATGATACCTACTTCATACAATTATTTTAAAAATTTAGAGTCAGGATAAGTAAAGCATTAAAACCATGCTGGGCACACAGTATTAGCTGTTCTTATTAAGGATGCCTGATCATCCTAATAACATGTCTGTGTGGGACTGAAGCATTTCAGTTCAAGCGTTGACGTGTTCATCATTGATGTGTTCGTGTGAAATATCAAAACGATTTCTCTTAGTCCAAAATTTTTCTTTATTAGCATTATATTCCATCAAAAGTTATAACCATAGTCTTAGAATACAATACTGAGCTCTTTCTTTTACCTTAGACACTGAGAAATCTTATATTTCAAAATATGTCTACACTTCTATGAGCGTTTCCTCCAAGTACTCTGCCAGCTTTGTGTAGAAATCAGGGAAAAATTACCATGAACTGTTAGAAATGATAATCAGGCAGGATTTTGTTGGGAAACAAAAGGTGGTATTTTTGTGGTGGTGTCAAGCTAGAATTTGAAGTCACCTTAGCTGTAAAACACACGTGGAGGAATTCTAGCAAATCTGCTGCCTTTGCTCTAACAGAAAGTGTTTGGTATCAGTAACCCACATCAGCTGGGGAGTGGTTAAAATACCAGGTAAATTCCCACAAAATGCTTTAATAACTCAGTTTCGTTTCTTTTTATGGCTGAGCAATATTCCATTGTATATATGTGCCACATCTTCTTTATCCATTCATCTGTTGATGGACACTTAGGTTGCTTCCATGTCTTGGCTATTGTAAATAGAGCTGTAATGAACATTGTGGTACATGACTCTTTTTGAATTATGGTTTTCTCAGGGTATATGCCCAGTAGTGGGATTGCTGAGTAGTATGGTAGTTCTACTTTTAGTTTTTTAAGGAAGCTCCATACTGTTCTGCATAGTGGCTGTATCAATTTACATTCTCACCAACAGTACAAGAGGGTTTCCTTTTGGTATACAGTCATTACCTTAAGACAGCACTGCAGGTTCAATTTCGGGTTAATCTCTTGCAGATGAGAAGCCCGCCGTATGTTTACAAGATTGAAGATGACAACTGATCTAAACATTGTCCTAAATTTGGAACAGGTGTTAGCAAATGTATGCTGGGAAATGTCAAAATCAGCCGCAGACTCATCAGTCCAGCCTCTCAGGTGTCCCTCAACCGGAACTAAGCACTGTGGTGCCAAACGCCGTCAGAAAAAAACCCATCTCACAAGGAGAGAGCCCCCAGCACGATGTGACTCCAGGGGTGTTTAAAGCCCCCTTGCTTATTTGCTTATTCAGCTTATCAATACCGAGAGTTCCAGTCTGAGAAAATCTTTTTTTTTTTTTTTTTAACATCTTTTTTGGAGGATAATTGCTTTACAATGGTGTGTTAGTTTCTGCTTTATAACAAAGTGAATCAGTTATACATATACATATGTTCCCATATCCCCTCCCTCTTGCGTTTCCCCCCCTCCCACCCTCCCTATCCCACCCCTCTAGGTGGTCACAAAGCACAGAGCTGATCTCCCTGTGCTATGCGGCTGCTTCCCACTAGCTATCTACCTTACGTTTGGTAGTGTATATATGTCCATGCCTCTCTCTCGCTTTGTCTCAGCTTACCCTTCCCCCCTCCCTGTGTCCTCAAGTCCATTCTCTAGTAGGTCTGTGTCTTTCCTCCTGTCTTACCTCTAGGCTCTTCATGACATTTTTCAGTTCCATGTGTTCTTTTAAACGTGTGTTCTGTTAAAAAAATAAAAAAGGCTGGTCCCAATCATGAGCATTATTAGCCTCCACAATGCCAAATCTACGGTACACATTTGGTCTTTATTTTTCCTGATCTCAGAAATATTTGACAAAACTGACCACTCCCTACTTTGATATTCCTTTCTTGTGCCTTCCGTGATACATCCCTCTCCTCTCTCTCCCTCTCTCCCTTTTTCTTTCACTGTTTCTCCCTCCTCTTTGGAGTCTCTGCTCAGTTTTCTTTATTAGCTCTATCCAATCAGTAAATATCAGATTTTGAAGACTGCTCACTCTTTTCTCTCTCTTTCTGTGATCTCATCCACTCTTGGCACTTGAATTACCACTTACCTGCTGATAACTCCTATCTTACCTAGGTTCGTCCAAAAGCAGAAGGAGGCAAACGTTTGTAGTTTATTTGAAAGTTATTCCAGGCTGTGGCAGAAACGCATGGGGCGCGCAAGACAGGGAAGGAGGAAAACCAGCAGAAAGATGCATTATCAAACTAACCACTTCTGCAGCGGCAACTGGTGCTGGATCCTTCTGAGGTCTTCTGAGCAGCCTTATAAAATGCAGCTCAGAATTGCCCATCCAGGGGAGAAGAAAAAGAAGTATTTATGCATCAGCTTCTATTTCCCATTGATCAAGGATGGCGTCACAGGAGTTAGCTCCCTCACATTCTAGGGGGTTCATATACGAGCCTCAGGCAGCCCTCAAGAGGTACAAGGCTAAGGCTGAGGAGAGGCATTATCGAATTAGACCTGGAAGTATCTGGTTGGAACTTGGATGAGAGGGGATAGCAGTGGTGGTTGTAGCAGCTTCGGTTAGAGTAAGAGGTGGGGTTGAAAGGATGTAATAGGATGTGTGAGATGGGCCTGATACAACTCCCAAGCATATTTCTTTATGACAGACTTTACTGACCTCTGGATTCATATAACCAACTGAACTCATGTTGTTTTCCATGAAATTCCTCCAAAGTTTCCCATCTTGGGAAATGGTACCTAGTTGCTCATGGCACAAAACTTAGTCATCATTCTTGAGGTTGCCCCCTCTTCAATTCTCCATCTGAATGGGTCCCCAGTTCCTCTTCATGATTTTCTCCCTTTCCACAGAGCCTCCTATAGTATAAACCATCATCATCTCTTACTTTGACTACAGGAATAGCTACTCCTCATTTGCTCTCGATTCCTTCAGATCTCTTTCTCCGCTGTGAACTGAAAGGATCATTTTTACATGAAAGTCTAAGCACATAATTCTCTTGTTAATTCCCTTTACTGACTTCTCATTGCTCTTAAGAAAGTCTGAACTCCTTAAAAGTGGCCTGAGTTGAGCCCTGCCCGTCTCTGCCCATCATCCTGCTGTAGTTCCCAATGGTCCAGCTGCACAGAGCTTTCCTTCATGTGTCAGGTGACACAAGCTCCCTCCTTCCTCTGTTCCTGAACACACTCCTGCAGTAAATACATCCTTTTCTGTGAGATATTTTGGAAAAAAGGCAGATTAATGGAGATGTTTGGAACTTAGAAAGATGGCATGAGTCAAACTCAGGGGACAGCCAGAGAGAGGTAAGTAGTTCAGAAAGAGGGAACTGAGGTCTGATTTAAACATTGACTACTTTACTGTTTTTAATCCAGGGCCTGTGCATCTGGGCATTCAGTATTTACTTAACAGTTATATCAGTTATACAGCACTTAGTTTGTGTAAACACTGTCCCAAGTGCTTTGAAACATTAATGAATTTACTTAATTACTGCTGTATTTCAAACAGAGCTCTGTTCCAGATTCTAGTTCTTTAATATTGTCATGCTTATTAGGCAAAATACTACGCTTCTTGGAAGTCTGTTGGTTTTATAGAATGAGTGGTTTAAACCTTGAGATTAAATTATTATACATTATGCACTTCTGGAAATACCTGACTTCAAAGCATTCATGCTTTTCCATTTATTTTTTCTTTAATTCATTCAATATTTGATGAGAATCATCTTTATGTTAGGAGCTTTGCTACCACTGGAATGTGCTTCCAAGACCTCAAATTCTCTGTCCAAACCTGACCTTTCTTCCCCTTGCTGGCGTTCCCTGCCACCTGTCTCTCCTTGTTTTGGATAAACCTCTTCACAGCTACCTAAATCCTCTTGCAATATAGGACACATTTAATCTATTCCAATTCCTTAACTTGAAACGAAAGACCCTTGACTATGCATGTATAGCCCAGACCATGGCCCTGGGAGCTCAGTTCTAATCCCCTTCCACACATCTCTAGCTCCAGCCATCCTGCCATTCCAGCAGGAGCATCTCACTAGGAGTGGCTTCTTCTCTCATTGCCCTGTTTTTGCATTTCCCCTGCCTTCTACTTGCAAAGTCCTTTAACCTTTGATTGACTTAGAGACTCCACTCATTCTTAAGCATCTAGATCAAATGTTGCATTTTATTAGGAAACTTATTTTGCAAAGATGGACACTGTCTCCTCTGAATCCTCGCATCACTTGGTGCATGTGTTTATTTTCCCAATTTTACTTGTTTGTAAACTCCTAGTTCAACTCTGAGCTTCTCAAGTTCATAAATCATATCTTCTCCATTTTTCTTTTATCAGCATTTTGGGAAGAGACTGTCATCATCAAAACAACAGAGATAAGATATCTAAGAATAAACACAAATTAAAGATATCCAGACATTATATGAAGAGAATTTTAATATTTCACTAAAGGATATGAAGTAAGCCTTAAATAAAAGGAAAGTCATACCCTGTATTTAGACAGAAAAACAGAATTCCTATTGGCAATTTTCCCCAAAATTAAACAATAAACTCAGTTATATCTCAATTAAACTAACAACAGATTTTTTTAACTTAGCAAAAATTCATGTAAAATAATCAGCATGTGAGAACATCTTGGGATAGTCTGATAAAGAAAAGTAATTAGCAGAAAGTCATTTTTATTGGTTTAAAAGTACTATGAAGCTACACTAAAGTAATTTGGTATAAGTTCATAAATAGATGAAGAAAATTGAAAGAAATTCAGAAACAGACACATAAACATAATCAAGATATTGGTGAAGAGGATATTTAAAATTGTTGAGCATCTGATAGATTATTCGGAAGGTTCTATTGGGCCATTTGGATAGCTCTTCTCAAAAAACTAAAGCTAAATCCCCACTGGAAGTTTTAGTCTAAAATAAATACCAGATATACAAGCATTTAAACTAAAAAGAGATATTCTAAAAAGACCAGAAGAAATAACCTTACTTTTTAAAAACTTTAGAATGGAAAAAACTCTTTCTAACTTAGAAATTGAGAAGGGAATGTCATAAGTTGGACCACATAAAAAAGTATAAATTTGGTATTACAAAAAAATTTCATGTTGCAAGAAAAATGACAACTATGGAAAATGTATGCAAAGTATAAAATCTATGCCAGACAAATGCCATATTTTCTTACTACACAAAGCGTTCTCACAATAGAAAAATGAATAAAAATGAAACATTTCACAGAAAAAAATAACAAATAGTGAATAGTTAGCCATATGGTAAAATGCTAAAATTAACACATAACTATACATGCAAATTTAAATAACAAGAAGACACCATTTTCCCCTATCTTATTGGAAACACTAGAATGTTTTATAATAGCCAGTGTTGGCTAGAATAAGTAAGTACTCTCAAATCATGTTGAAAGGCAATTTAAAAATACCAAGATTTCTTGTGATCCAGAATCCTACTCACAGGAATTTATCTAACAGTTTTACTTAAATGCAAAGATGTTCACTGATTTTCAGATCCAGAAACAACAAAATGTTCATCAAAAAGAGAAGTATTAGTAATATTCATACATTGTGCTATTTTTGCAATTGTGATTAGAAATGGTAGATTTAACTATTTAAATGGAAAGTTGACCAACATATCAGTTAATTAAAAAAATTGTAAAACACAGATGTTTGTGTAAATGAAAGAATCATTTACATGCAATAGTACATATATCTTTCCGGACATGAAGTCATGAAACCTAACACAGTTAAATCTGGGGAATAACAACTGAACCGGAGGGGAGATGGCAAGGGGACAGTATAACCTTCAACACTTCTGTATTATTGGAATCATTTTATAAACCTAACAAAAATTGTTTTCCATAGGTTTCTAAGTTTTTCCAAAAATGACAACTCTTCTTACCTCTGTCACTTAAGACTGAGAGAGTTATTCCGGAATAACTTTTTTATTCTAAGACACCATGTGTCTTCCCAGTAACTGATGGATCCAGAAATTGAAATATTCATGCTCCCTGATGGTGACAAGTCCCTTTTGGGGTTAATTTTTACATTTATACTTTGCTCTAACAGGAACGCTGAAATCTGCATGTGCGTGTCATAGCTAGGATGTTTTTGGCACAAGCAGAGGCTCTTGCTGCCGCCGTGAAGAAAGAACGGATGCCTATGACAAGGAGTGGCAGCTCGCTGGCGATGAACAACCTCACTTATTTTGGCATTGCGTACATCATACATTTTCTTAGTCCTCTGCTTTCTGCACAGCCTTCCAGGTTAGTAGAAAAATAGATTTTGCATTATTATTTTCTCTGTTGCTTCCTGATAAAATAAGAGGGATAGATATTGCCTTTCTACGTGCTCTAATTGCCAAACATGGGAGCTTGGCTCTCAATCATGTAACTACAGGTACAACTGCTTAGGTGAGTGACTCTTCTGATGACTACGTGTGGTTTTGTACCCAGTTCCAATGTGTGGTTTTTTTTTCCCGGCACCACCTAGCAATTCTCTGACACCAGCTTGGTGTCCTACAATTGAACTTAATTATGACGCCATCTACCCGGGGATAGCATCAGATCCACAGGACAACCCCTTTTTCAGACACCAGTGACAAGTACAGGTTGTCAACTGTGCTTCTGACCGACCAGCTATAGATCAGAGGTTCCCACAACCCCCCTCTGATGAATATTTGATTAATTGCTAGCATGGCTCACAGAACTCAGGGAGACGGTTTACCTACTAGATCACCAGTTTGTTATAAAAGGATATAACTCAGGATCAGCCAGAGGAAGGAGATGTGTAGCGCAAGGTGTGGGGAGGAATGCAGGGCTTCCATGCTCTCTGCACGCTGCTCTCCCCACATCTCTGCGCGTTCACCAACCCCAAAACTCTTCAAATCCCGTCCTGGGTTTTTATGGAGGCTTCATTACATAGGCATGATTGATTAAAACATTGGCCATTGGTGATTGAATTCAATCAGTGGGTGAGACTGAAAGTTTCAACCCTCTAATCACATTGTTAGCTCCATTGACAACCAGCCCCCAGCCTTAGGTGACCTAGATACTTTCCAAAAGTCACCTAATGAACATACACATGACACTTTATCTCTCTCATCACTCAGGAAATTTCGAGGGTTTTAAGAGCTGTGTGTCGGGAATGGGGTGAAGACCAAATTTGTATTTCTTATTATAAATCACAATATCACACCATGGTTGGTCAGATCTTTGGAAAGTTCGAAGGTAACAAATACAGATGAGAAAACAAAATAAAAAACATGGAGGGTTCCCTTCCTATTGTCCTTTTATTCTGTAGGAGCGCTGATATCCAGGATTTCTGCTGATGCCACTTATTAAGTCAAAAGTGTGGAACTCAGCTTGAAGCTTCTTCAGGAAAAAGAGTAGGGTAAATACTGATCACTTCTAGCCATGTTTTCTATTCTGAGTTCAACATCATTAACTAGATAAAAATTGTTCCCAAGTGGTGGTAGTTTTTAAAAAAACATGATAATTTCTTAAAGCTGAATGTAGTGTACCTATAGCCTTGTATGTGGTGATAACTCAAAAAAAAAAAAAAAAAGTTGCTGCCACACTTGTTTGTTACCTAAATCACAATAGAATGCAGAGGACAAATATTCCTCTAATCATAATATTCAGCATTTCTAATAAATTAGACATACAAAAATAGTAAAGAGCAAAAAGACACTATTTAAAAATAAAAATAGAAAAGTATTTAGCCCTCTATTCCCTCAAACATTGAACACGGTAATTCAGTGCAGTACATAGGCACCATCAGAATTCAACTCAGCCAGTTTCATAGAGCTTACTTGCTCCTAGAAAGTGATGTACTTTTTTTTTTCTTTTTTTGAAATTGTGGCTCATAAATCTTTCTATAAGGAAAACCACCAACTCAATGTTTCATGACTTCAGTATAAAACCATTAAAAAGTACACTAGCTACTTACCAGAAAAGGAAGGCATTTCAGTACTGGGGCATGGGGTAGCTGTTTCTCTGACTTTTCAAAATGGAATTTAGTTAATTTTATGATATTTTAGTTTTAATTTTATTATTAAAAATCATGCTCATTGAAAATAATTCAAAGCATACAGAAAGTCATAGGGTGAAAAGTCACTCCTCCTTGCCTTACTTCCGCGAGTTAAGGGCATTTGCTATATTCTTAAATATCTTTGTGACAGATCAGCTAAGATTTTCACTGGTTTCAAGAGAATATGTAATTTCTTACTGAAACGTTTTCCTGAAGGCTGCTTGTCCCATAATTCCAGTATCTGATTCATCTTGGTGTTGGCATTGGTTGATCATCTTTTCTCAGTATGATAGGTACTTTTAATTGTATCAACCTTTCAACAATTATGTTAGGAGACTCCAGGTCCTATTTAAATCTTTTATTTTAGCAGACAGTCACCTGCTTGGGATTAGCACACAGCTCCTGGCTTATCTTTGCAGACTGTGGTCCCAAGGACAATTCAGTTTCTTTAAGTGTGCACTTCAGTGGTTTTAATATAATTACTGATATGCAACCATCACCACAGTCAATTTTAGAATATTTTCATCACAATGAGAAACCTGTATCCTTAGAAATCCTCTCCCTGTCTCCCCATCTCCCAGTCCTTAGCAAGCATTAATCTACTTTTGTGTCTATAGACTTGCCTGTTCTAGAGATTTTACATAAATGGAATTCAAACACGTGATTTGTACTTTCACTTAGCATAATGTTTTCAACATTCAGCCATGTTGTGGCATGTATGAGTCTTTATTCTTTTTCACGACCAAATAATTTTCCATCTATGGATACACCACATTTTGTTTATCTGTTGATGGATAGCCAGTTGATGAACATTTGGATTGTTTCCACCCATTGGCTGTTGTGAACAGTGCTGCTATGAATATTTGTGTATGAGTTTTTGTTTGAACGCCTGACTTCAATTCTTTTGGGTGTATATATAGGAGTGGAATTGCTGGGTACTCCTATATTTAATGCTGTAATTCCGTATTTAACCCTTTGAGGAGCCACCAGACTGGTTTGCACAGTGTCTGCACCATTTTGCATTCCCACCAGCAATGTATAGGGCTCTAATTTCTCTACATCCTCACTCACACTTATGTTCTTTTTTCTTTTGGACAATTTAATTTTTAGAGCCTTTAGAGTGCCAATTTGTCTGCTTGGTTCATCTGGTGTCACTGGGGCTCCCACTGGACCCTTCCAGTGCTTGAGGAGGAGAAAGGAGTCCCCCAAAGCTGGGCTGCCTGGTGCCTCTAGATGGTGAGAATCTCCCCCTCTCCCCAAGGGACAGAACGTTCTTCTGGGACAGACTCTTAATGTAGCTGGATCCCTTTTGCCACTGGTGCCCACTCACCCAGTCTCTTGGTGGGGGAGGGGAGTCTCAGGTCTACAGGGACAAAGAGACTTCCCGACCAGGCTGCCTGCTGTGGCTTCCCCGGCAGTGTCGCCTGGCTGCCCAGGTTGTCTATGTGGAAGCAGATCCTGTCCCTTGCCTGATGATTTCCAGAGTGGGTCTTGATCTCTCACCCTTGTATACATTGCCCTGCTTGCCTGGTGGTGTTCCTAGAACTATTTAATCCAGGGGAGGAATGAGCTCATTTGGGCTCCCTTCTCTTCTCTGATGGGAGATCTGGCACGAGGGGCTGAGTAGCCTTTCTCTGTTGGGTGGAGGGTTGTAAGACCCCTGCCACTATGTTTTTCCCTTAGTTGTAGGATCACAAACAAATTCGTCTTCCTCTTTCCACCATCCAGAGTTCTCCTTCCGTTGCCTCTTGCATTATTTCCAGGGTTTATAGCTATAGCTTTTTGCCTCTTGGCAAAAAGAAGCTGGGAGAAATGAATCTACAGCCTCTTTCTTGTCCAGACTGGAAATCTTTAATTTTCTCTTAATGTGCACGTCTCCCCAGCTAAACTCTGAGGGCTAGGGAAAGACACCACATCTTAAAGTTGTGTCTTCAGCGTTTAATTCAGTTTCTGACGCATGGCAGGCACTTATTAAGGAAGTGTTAATGAATTAACATGCAGAATTTGCTCTGCCTTTATTTTACTAGGGTGAACAGGAGATTTTTCTGTGCTATGTTACTCAGCAGTGACAACAAACCCAGATTAGGGCTCTGCTTAATAATGTAAAGATGTGACTTTTTTCTCTGCGCTTGGATAGCTGACTTCACATTTATCTTTTAGTGTTATCTCCATTGCAGGCAACTAAAAGATGTCAGAAAAGGATATCAGTAATACATCATGTCACAAGCATCAGAGAATGTCTGAGTGGGCAAATAGTTTTCTCAATGGACTTTAGAAAATAGTCTCTATATACCTTTGCTGCTCAAGGCTTCCATTAAGACAAGATAAAAAGAAGAGTTTTACTCTTCTAATTATAGGTAAACCTGTGAAACATAGCACCCAGCATGGTTGAAGGTTTTGTTTGTTTGTTTATTGCCCTGGTTTAATGGAATCCTGGGGCAAAAACCTTAATGTAGGTTAAGATTGTTTAATAGTAGTAATAATGCCTCCCTCATTTTCAGTGTCTCCTGGTGTGAAGCTCTGAGCTAGCCACATTACTTATATTCCTAGTCAACTCCACAAATCTCCATTCTGTAGATGCCGCAGTTGTGAATTAGAGAAATTATATTATCTAAAGTCATACAGTTTGTTCAAACAATAGAGTTAAGTGTGCACACTGAGGACTGTCCACGCTTTTGTTTATAGGTTGGCTCTTATAAAATACAATATCTAAAAGAAAGCATGAAAATGTTACACATGACAAAATAAGATTTGATGAAAAAAATCTTTTTCTTCATTTATCCGAAAGTGTCATAGTAATAGCTTAGTATTACAGGATGTTTTGTTGCAGTGATAGTAACAACTGCCTTTTGACAAAATAATGCATTGTTATTAGCTCATTGAACTAGAATAGAGAACATTGTTTCCAAAGGCAATAATGTCTTACAATACAGTGACTTCTGCCCTGCCCCCTACTGTGTTATTTTCTTTCCTCCACACTGACAAAGACATTTCACAAAATGAGAAAACAGTGGAGGGCACAGCTGAATCAAATTTTGAAACAAACAGCCAAAGATAAGTGTGTCACATGAGAACAGCTCTTAATTGTTCTGGGATAATTCACTCAAAATATAATGATGTTAGAAAGAATGAACTACTTTTTGCGGATTAAGAGAAAATCATTTGTAGAAGATGAAAGGGCATCTAGCATTTGAATAGACAGAGAAAAGAACTGCAAGAACATGAAATTACTTTTTTGCCTGATAAGACATTTATCTGTGTTTCTCTATCCTCATGCTAAATGAGGTCTAGAATAGATAATGTCCTTTGAAAACAGAAATGTTATTAGGTTGGAATTCTGTTCAAACCACTCCAAAGAAAGACATAAATAGGCATTGCAGTGAGGCAGGTTACTAACGGAGGAGACCTCTTTAGTTAAGTCATCTTAACCAGCTTTTTTTTTTCCTGAAAACTGCCCAGGGTGTCTTACCAAAAACCAAGGCTGCTTCACTGGGACAATTTGGTTCCTAGAATATCTTAGCTCAAATCTTTCCTTTAGTGTTAACACAGATTTCAAAGCAGATGGTCATAGTAACTTGCCTTTCAAGACAAGCCTAAAATCTTACCAATTCACTCAGACTTTTAAAACAGTCCATCCTCCTGCTAGAGGCAGCCTAGCAATATGAAATAGCTTCTGCATTGAACTTATACTTGAGCTTCCCGGACTGCCCTTTTTCTTGTACCCTTCCAATCCGGAATCGTAGCTACACTTTAATGATGAATCCTCCCACTGTAAGTTGGACAATCAATCAAGTATATTTGATGGGAGTAGGAAGAACCTGAAGTCTTTGCATGAGATAGTACAAGTGGGCTCTTGAATGTTTTCAAAGTGAAAATTCCTGGGCACTTTTTGGGAAATTCCTAAGAATTTTTTGGAATTAATTCTTTTAATGAGAATTTCCCTAGAAATATGGACCTATTTGATATAATACGGAGAGACAGAGGAATTGAGGATTGAGGACTGAGAGGGGAGGGGTTAGGGTCCAAGTGATATTGCCCATGACTGATTCTCAAGGACCCACCTACTTGATGCAAGCAAATCGTGCATAAATTATAATAAAGTGTTTGTATGTTTAATATACATATTTCTCGGCTTGAGGAATTTAGAATCTAGAAGAGTAAGCAGTGGGGAAAAAATACACATGAAAGTGGGACTCGCTTTTGAGTCAAATGCCCAAACAAACAATGGAATCAGGAATCAGATATTAGGAGTCGGGAGTGAAGGTTTTTCTGACATTTGTAATATAAAGTGGTATCCACAAAGGCGTCTCAAGTAGCTTTAGAGAGAAATATGTGTATTCTTTTTGGAAGAAAGCATTCTGATTACAGTTTTTTAGGAATCCGTGAAATAAGCTTAATTAAATATAAATGTAGATTTAAAAATTATGTAAAATTCAAGAAAACAATTTACCATATGTGAGTCAACAAAAGCAGCAAAAATATTTAGATCTACATACTTCATATATTGGAATTATTAGATAAAAGATATAAAGTAACTATGTGTAAAATGTTTAAGAAGTAAAATATGTGCAAAAATGATTGAGGAAAAAGGAAATAGAACCATGAAAAATAATCCATAGCTTTGTTTCTGGTAATTCCCAGGTGATTTGGGTCCACTATCCTGGAGAGGATAAGAAGCAAAGCTGCAGGGCTGTGTGCATGTGTGTGTGTGTGTGTGTGTGTGTGTGTGTGTGTGTGTAAGTATGCATGTGTACCAGCTTATAGGAATGAGAGAACCAAAAAGGCAGCTAAGAATTCCTGGTCCAAGACCCACGTGAAGGGGGAAGCCAAGAAAAATAGAAAAAGATATGTCATGCAAATAGTAACCAAAAGAAAGGTGAAAATAGCTGTCAGAAAGCATTACTAGCAGTAAAGGAAGACACTCATAATGCTAAAATTCAGGAAGATGTAACAATAATTTGAATGAACCTCAAACATTGACAGAACTAAAATGAGAAATAGACAAATTCAAAATGATGGATGATTTTTTTTTTTTTTTGCTGTATGCGGGCCTCTCACTGCTGTGGCCTCTCCCATTGCAGAACACAGGCTCCGGACGCGCAGGCTCAGCAGCCATGGCTCACGGGCCCAGCCGCTCCACTGCATGTGGGATCCTCCCAGACTGGGGCACGAACCCACGTCCCCTGCATCGGCAGGCGGACCCTCAACCACTGCGCCACCAGGGAACCCTGATGGATGATTTTTTAACACAAACCATTCAATAATTAACAGAACATGGAGAAAAATTAAGTAAAAAATAAACATTTGAAATACTCATTAATAGACACACACAACTCCACCCAACAACGGTACAATACAGTCCTCCAGGACACATGGGGCAGTTAAAACATTTATCAGATGCTGCCTCACGAAGCACATCTCAACAAATTTCAAAGAACTGAAATGATACATGCCGTATTCTCTAATCACAGTATAATTAACCTAGAAATCTGGAAGAAAATCAGTTTGGAAAATCCCCATATGTTGAAAGCTGAGAAATATACTTCTAAGTTACTCATGGTCATGGAGGGAATCACAGTGGCAAAGAGAAAATATTTTTAATTAAATGTAAAATAAAATACCATTTTCAAAACTTGCAGTTTTCTGTTAAAGTGTGCTTAGAGGGAAATGTGCATCCTTAAAAATGCATAGACTAAAGAAGGTGAAAAACTGAAAATCAATCATCTAAGTCCCCATCTTAATAATTTAGAAAGAAAACAGCAAACTAAATCCAAAGAATGTAGAATACAAGAACTATTATAAGTCCATAAATAAAGAAATATAAAAGATTAATAAAATGGATACATCTTTGGTGAGACTGACTAAGAATGAAAAAAGAGAAGACAAAAATAATCAATATCAGATATTTAAAAGAAAACATTTAATAGGTTAGAAAAGTGTACGAAGAAGTTGGTTAAAGAAATAATCCAATGTATCCAATAAAATAGACATTTCTAGAATCATATAACTTACCAAAATGTAAATAAAGGTAGAAAATCTTTGTGATTCTATACTTGTTCAATGTGATTTAAAGTTTTCCCAAAAGAAAACTGTTGGTTAGTCCAGATGCCTCCATTAGTGACTCATACCAAACATGAAAGTAGGAAATGTCAGTTTTGCTCTTCCTGAAAACAGAACATAGGGGTAAACACCTCAAGTTAATCTTTGAAACCAAAATAACGAGCATATGTGAAATAAACCGAATAGAATTTTTTAAAGGAAATAATAGTTGAAATAAAAAACTTAATGGATGAATTCAACAACACACAGACATAAGTGAAGAAAGGATTAGTAAAACTGGAGTATAGAGGTAGGGAAATTACCCAAGTCACAACATAGAAGAACAAGAAGATGGAAGTATAATAATTAAAGGGGACGGTCTAACAATATAATACATCACTGTCCCAGAAGGAAAAATAGAATGAAGAAGGGGGCTGATATTTTGCCAGAGCTGATGAAAGGTACAGACTCAAAGACACAGAGAGCACCTCTTGCTCAAGGCAGGATAATTTAAAAAGAAATATAGACTCAGTAAATCTGTAGAAAGCCTGAGGGAAAAGGTAGCCAGAGAGAAAGAACAAATTACTTACAAAGGCTTCTTAAAAAATTGAAAACCAGATGATAGCAGAATAAAATTTTTGAAGAAAATAACAGTTAACTAGAATTGAATATTCAGCAAACTTGTCTTAAAAAAAAAAGAGGGGGTTTCCCTGGTGGCGCAGTGGTTGAGAGTCTGCCTGCCGATGCAGGGGACACAGGTTCGTGCCCCGGTCCGGGAGGATCCCACATGCTGCGGAGTGGCTGGGCCTGTGAGCCATGGCCGCTGAGCCTGCGTGTCCGAAGCCTGTGCTCCGCAATGGGAGAGGCCACAGCAGTGAGAGGCCTGTGTACCACACACACAAAAAAAGAGGATAGGTTGAAACAAATACATTTTCAGATACTGAAAGTCTGAGTTCACTTACCACTAATCAGCTTCACTAAAGAAACATGTAAAGATTTTCTTCAAGAAGAAAGAAAATAATCTTACAAGGAAGATGCAAAAAATAATTGTGAGAAAAGAAATTGATAAGGATAATACATTAGATATCTAATGCTGTGTAACAAGCCCCAAACTTCGTGGCTTAAAACAATAATCCTTATTTATCTCTTACAGCTTCTGTGAATCAGGAATTTGGAAATGACTTGGATAGGTGGTTCTAGTCTGGGGTCTGTCATGAGGTTGCCATCATGTGCCAGTTGGGGTTGCAGTCATATGAAAAAATAACTGTAGCTAGAGGATACACTTCCAAGGTGACTCACTCACATGGCTTTAAAGTTGGTACTGGTACCAAACCTCTGTCATAGTTCTTGGCTGTCCTGACAGCACGGTGGCCAGATTCTCTCAGAACAAATGATTCAAGACATCAAGGTGAAAGTTAAGATGTCATTAGGACCTAGCCTTGGTGGTCACATTCCATTGCTTATGCTATATCTTATTAGTCACACTGGTCAGTTATGATTCAGAATGAGAAAGGATTACACAAACACGCACACATAGAGTTACAGGCAAACAAACGTTGTCTTCATAACATGATAATAATGATATGTCAATTTTGAGAAGAAAAGCAAAATTAGAGGATGACATTATCACCAGGAGAGACACTGTCAGAGTTAAATTCTTTTAATTTTTCAAGAAGAGAGTAAAGAAACTGATTTATAGTTTTGTGCCCATGGCAAAATTGTAATGGTAATCAGTTAAAAAATTGGAATAGGCTATGTAAATTATGAATTGTATAGAAAAATAAAAGACCAAAAGAAGCAAAAATAAGTCATAGAGAATAGAAATAAGATGCAAGAAGCATCCAAAAATGGATCAACCAGAAAGCACAGTGAAATACGCTAGAAATCAGTTCTGTTATATCAGTAATCACATTAAATGCAAGAAGAATAAATTTGTTCATTAAAAGACAGACATTGCCACTTTGGCTAAAATAAATCAAATTTAACCATATAAAACACATATAAAGCATAAGGACGTAAAAAGTTGAAAACAATTGGAAAAATATATATGTAAATATCAGGAAAATATAAAATGAACAAATTTTTCAATGTGTAGTTATATTAATATCACAATGTAGAGTAACCAAGAATAAATCTTTAAAAAATCTAAAATAAATACAACTTGTTTATTTATATATATATATTTTTGGTGCAAAAACCCCCCATAACTATTTACTCATAAAGATGATTTAACAGATAAGTATTCCATGTCCTCATAAAGGAAAATCCAATATCATGTTTCTTCTCCACAGAATCATTTTACTGGTTCAGGGAAATGGCAGTCAAAATCCCAACAGATTTTATTTTTAAATGTCGACAGGCAGATTCTAACATTTCTTTGGAATAGGAAAAGCTGAAAGACAGGAGTTTCCCGAAGAAGAATACTGTGGGAACATCCCCTGGAACATTGCAAGACTCATTACAAAGCTACTGTGTTGCCCCAGAAAGAGACGTGCTGCCAACTGACCCTAAAAGAGAGGCCAGAAACAGTCCAAGAATATACAGAAATTACATATGACACGTGCTACTGTAAACTACTGGCAAAAGAATAGACTAAACAATAATGGGGCCCGAACTTTTGTTTATCCCTCTAGGAAAAAGACAAAATTGGATTCCTACCTCGTGTCATGTACTAAAATAAATTCCAGGTGTATTAAAGACTCAACTGTGCAAGACAAAACTTTAAAGCATTAGAAGAGAAGACTTAGGGTGAATATTTTAAGATTTTGAAGCAGGGAAGAATTTTTAAATTAAGACTCCAATAACACCAGGGGAAGAAATAAAATAAAGGAAAATCCTGATAAATTTTTATGCAAAAATAACACCTACTTGTTAAGACATAGTGGAAGTGAAACATAAGCAACCAAGTTGGAAGAAGATATTAGCAGCAGATGTAGCTGATTATTTATATCAGTTTACAGAACATATAAAGAATTTGCATTGCTTGGGAAATGCTGAAAATTCTGACAATTTCAGACATTAATGAGGAGGAACAAGGGAGTATCTGACAGTTCAGCAATTGACTCTAGATCTCTAGCTAAAGGAATATTTCTCACATGCAAAAGGAGGCAAGTACGAGAACATTCAAAGTACCCCAGAATATTCTGGGCATGAACACAAACGTATATACTTCCTACTATGGACTAAACTGTGTCCCCTCTCCGCAATTCCAGTACCTCAGAATGTGACTGTATTTGGAGATACATCCTTAAAATGGTAATTAAGCTAAAATTAAGCTATTAGGGTGGGTCCTAATCCAATATCTTGTCGTTGTAAGAAGAGATTAGGACACAGGAGAGACACCCAGGGATGCGTGCACACAGAGAAGGGTCAGATGTAGACACAGGGAGAAGGGGGCCACCTGCAAGCCAAGGGGAGAGGCCTCAGGAGAAACCAAACCTGACGACACCTCCATCTTGGACAGCCTCCAGAACTATGAGAAAATAAACTTCTGTGATTTAAGCCACCCGGTCTGAGGTATTTTGTTATGGCAGCCCCAGCAAACTGATACGCTCACCCCCTTCATAAAGGCAAAAAATTAAAACTATCCAAATATCCACCTACACAGGAAAATGGATTTTCTCTCTGAGGTGTAGCCTTTAAGATAACTCAGTGCTGTTAAAAAAAAAAAAAGAAAGAAAGTACATATTTTTCTACTCATAGAAGAGGAATGGCCCTCTGACAAAAATTCTATGAGCCCGTGTCTCCCCCGGTTGCATTTTCTTCACCTGATCTTGGTTTAGGTCTCTTGAATGTCCAGAAGTGAGAAGGAAGATGAGAATCAGGGTGTGTGTAGAATAGTCAGATTTTAAAACCTGTGCTGTAGTGGAATTTATTTTACTCTACTTTATGTCCTTACTCTCTTTCATAAATGTGAGCCTCTAGGCAGACAAGCAAGAGCTGAATGTTAGATTCCAGTGCTCTGTCTTGTGGGAATTTTGGAGGATGGATATTATTACAGAATAGCCATCAGTCAAATTTTATAAGATTTGGTACTGAGGACTTTTTAATCTAATAAAGAATCAGTAGAGCAAGGCAAAACTTGCTGCAGATGAGACAGCAATGAACTAATTTATCCAAGCTGGTCTTTTCTATTAATCTTAAGTAATTAGTAAATGTCTGCACACTTACTGTAAATAAACACGTTTAAGGAGATAAGATCTGAGGATTAAGTGCAGTAAAAGCAATAGGTCAGAAACTATTAATTGTGGTTAAACATGTTACAAATTAAAAGAAAAGAAAACTTCAGCTCTATTTAATTTGCTTTGCTTTAATTTTAATTTAATTTTGCTTTATAACCAAAAGTTATATTTTGTGTATCGACCATAGATAAGGAAAATTGTTTCAGCTAGAATTTGACAATAGAGGCAAATATTTACATAAACAAAATTGTTCCCAGAATTAAACTTGTAAAAACAGACAAGAAGCATATTTTCCTATTGCAACAATGCCCAAACTTCACAGAAATAATCCTTAATTCTATGTGTAGAGGAAATTGACTCTTTCTCTATGGTATACTCTCTGTATCCATTCAACCAACATTTCTTTACCTCTGGTGGTAGGTCAGGCACAATTCCTGGAGGTGGAGATTTAAAAATTAAACAAAGTATGTGTCACCAATTGGACTAATGAACTAATTGTTCGTTAGTCCAATTGGAATGATGGAAAAGTGAACAGTTATCATCATCTAGTCAAGTGTGATCAAGTTACACAAAATTCAATCACTAACAACTGGGTTTAGATTAGGGAGCAATACACGGATGAAGTGTGCCCAAGTTGACTCTTAGAAATGACTAGGGATTTATCAAGTGGTGGCAGAAGGGGGATGAGGGGGACTGTAAGAGGGTGGAACATTCCAGGCAGAGGAGCTATAAGGTCATTCATTAAACAAAGAAAATTCAGTCTTGAAAATACATTGACGTGTGGACTCAGAAAATAAAAAATAACAGTTAATCCATTTGGTGCCGGGGGGAACTTGATCCTAACTTGTACTGACCTCAAAAATGGTCAGAAACTGAGCTGCTTTTTAAAAACTCTGTGTCAGTGCCAGTCTTATTTATTTGCTTCCAACTCTAATTAATTTATTCTTAGTGTCTTTATATGTTGTACAAGCTCTGGACATTTTAATTCTTAGCAGTCCCAGGTTTTAGATTTCTAAGAAGTATGTCAAACAGTTTTAAAATTCTCCAAAACTTTTAGAACTTTTGAGAGAGGCAATAAAATAGATTGAATTTTCCAGCATTCTAGAGACATTCATGTGTCAAAAGTATCCCCTTATAGCCCAAGGTTATACATCACAACTCCTCAGATTTTGCTATAGTTTATTACAGTGAAAAAACACCCACATGGTCTTGAACGCATATTCAATTTATGAGCATCAAAGGAAAACAGATTTAGATACATTAAAATGTGGTTTCTATGTTTATAATGATATGCAGCCACATAAAAAATAATGTACAGAACACCTTGTCCTACAAAACAGCTTTGGATAATTTTCTCTGACTAAAAATTATCCTAGTTTGAGAACATTAGATTAGACATGAACATAAATTCGAGACATTATTAATTTATTTGAAAGAGTTGAACATTTAAGAAGGCTGTTTCTACCAGTGGAAACAAAGATGGAAAACTGTCAAATAATTGTGAGTTGCTTGGAATTCTGCCTGGCTTCCAGAAATTCAATTGGGAACAGATGTCTGACCACACAGTGAAAATGATCTTATTAGTAAATGTTTCTTTAAATGAAACACACAATGACAAAAATGATTCTTTAGCAGACTCCCAGTCAAAGGGAAAGAAATATTAGATAGGTTGGAATCTCCGCCATGGACTTCAAATTTCACAAGTAGAGACTAGCAATTTAGAGGTATTTTTCCTGGGATGCAAATAAAACTTTGCAATTCATTTATAATGCATTTTTTTGTGAACATTTTGATGAACAACAAGAAATAGTTGATGAAAAGATTAGACAACTGAAAGAGGGCTTAGATTTCATCCTTCTTAGTTCAGTTTCAGACCCTAGTACATTTACTTTTGATTGGTTAGAAGCACCAAAACAGATTTTTACTTAAATGATTTAAGGAATTAAGTAGTATGTGATTTAAAAAGAGAGAAATACTATTAATTATTAAAAAATGAAGTGAATCATTTTACTTTAACTATGGTTATATTGATAAATATAACAGGTTGAAACAGGTTCGTTTTTCTTACTCTGCGTTTGTAATCAAATTTTTCATGGTAGTTGATAGGTTTTTGCTTAGGTATTTGGAGTCGTCTTTCAAGGAGAATAACTATTTTTCTTGAATGTTAAAATATGAATGAAGAAATATATGGCATTGTGCCAAACCCCTTACATAATACTTTTGACACAGTTAGTTCTCAGTATTGGTTTTATTGGAGAACTATGACTCTAGAGAGGAGTAAGTTTAGCAGTTACCACCAGGGGGCAGCAGAGGCTGTAGGATCTCAAGACCTGGAAGTAGCTCTACTGGCTAAAACAGGTATAATCTCGCACTCTTCCTCCATTTTTGCCGAGTTGCGGCTCTTAGCTGGGAGTGCACATCAGAATGTTCCAGAGAGTTTTGAATCATAATCTCTGCGGAAGTGTGGTTTCCAAAAGCTACTGGTTATTCTCATACATAAGAACAGGTGAGGAGTGAGAAAGATAAGAAGGATCTCAAGATGACTGCCTACTTTCCCATTGGGTTGACCTTAGGGAACTGGAAACATGGACCACAGCTACTGGGTTTTCAGTAACTTATCTGGGGATATTCAGTCTTGTGTTCTCTAGTCACTTGATAGGAGGAAGGGTGAAGCAGCCTGAACTGTTTTTGCCAGGTCCCCTAAGGACTCACATTTTAACTGGTAGAGAATATCCACTGAGGTGAAGTTTATTAGGCTTGACTCAGATATAAATTGGCCCACAAAACCTCTGATTATTCTCGTTTCCTCTGGCTCTCTGAAGTTGTTGCCATGCTTTTAAACTGTCAGTGCTTTTAGTATTCACTCAAATAACAAAATACTTCCTTCTTCAGTTAACTGTTTTCTAAGCTCCTAGTATTTACACTAAAATCATTAATGGTGGTTAGAACATATGTTCTGATTCTCTTAGATATAAAGGTTTTTTTGAGGTTGAGTATCTTGCAGGTTACTTCTGCTCTTACTATGCCGAACTCAGGGGTGGTAACTTTTTCTTTTAGTCTTCCAAAATCAAGTGTAAAATATGGTCTTTCCATTTATATCTTAGAGCTGAATCGACAGTGCTTAAACAAGAATTGAGTAAAGAATGTGGAATAACAATAGGGGAAATAAACATGGGCATTTTTATGATTCTAGATAATATTTCGTACAAGATAGGGTCTATTTTCCAGACTCATAAATTTCATTTTATCCAAGATAGACACCAAGAACAAAGGAGATGAGTAATATATTCTCTTCTTGTTATTAATTAGTTCTTCTTCCAACTTTAAAGTATTGCAACCTCCTCTCCCAGTTAGATTAAGAGGTTTGAATTTTATTCTGACTGTAATGAGAAACCTTTGGAAGTTTTTAACCAAGAAGGAGGTTCAATTTGTGTTTAGAAGAGAGGAATTGGACTTTTCTGTGATAAACAGATGGTGAGAAGATGAGGCGAAATGCAAGATCAATTAGGAAACTAAATGGTGATCTCAGAGAGAGATGATATTGTCTGGACCATGAGAGTAGTGATGGAGATGGAGAAAGTAAAAATATTTGGAACAGACTTTGGAGACCCTAGAAGAACTGAGGCGATTTTTATATGGTGGGGGTGGGGAAGGGATTTTAGAAAGGAATGGTTGGAAAATCTACCTTATTTCCTTTCAGTGCCCTTGCATGGGTCTCTGAGATGCTGCTTGTGCCCCTGTCTTGCTAAAGAAATTGGGTAGAGTAAGGCTAACCGAGTTTGTCCTCTCTCTCCTACATTTTAAAGGGATTAATGTACCCAAACAAATTCACTGAAGCAATGACATATTATGAAGCAAAACAAACAAACCTGTGTGACCTCACACTATAACGCAGAGATAGGAAGTGGCACACCGGGCAGGATAAAGCAGGCTGTGGAGTGCTTGCTAGAGGCACTGGTGTGCCCAGGAGTTGTTTAAATTAGATGCATTATTGCACGTCCCGTCCTGGGATCATTCTACCTAGACATCAAGGGGAAGGCATAGATGTACTTTGTTGGAGCTTCTGGTCATCACGACATATTTTTCAGTTTTCCTTCAGTGTTCTGTTCTTTCCAATGAGGCTTTGACTTCTTTTTTCCTTCCCCCCACCCCCACGCCCATATGTATAAGGGATTTTAAAAAAAAGAGTGTTGGAAAATATCCCCACGAAAGCACTAGCCTGGACGTCTGGATTTCCGTTTGTGAGACCTGACTCCCTTACCGATTAGCTGGGCAAGTCACCTATCCTCCCTGGAGAAGTGATTGTAATATAGGAAGCTTGACTCCATGAACCCCAAATGCCTTCCAGCTGTCATTATCTGTGACTCTTATCTTTGAAGTCTGTATGAAAATAATGTCAATTCTTGGGCTTCCCTGGTGGCGCAGTGGTTGAGAGTCCGCCTGCCGATGCAGGGGACACGGGTTCGTGCCCCGGTCCGGGAAGATCCCACATGCCGTGGAGCGGCTAGGCCCGTGAGCCATGGCCGCTGAGCCTGCGCGTCCGGAGCCTGTGCTCCGCAACGGGAGAGGCCACAACAATGAGAGGCCCGCATACGGCAAAAAAAAAAATAAATAAATAAGAAAAGAAAAGAATGTCAGTTCTTGATACCATCAGCGGGTTGCCAGTTCTTGATTTAAATGAAAGCGCCTCAGCCATTGCACGGTATATGAGCAATCTCAGAGAAAAACACATATTTGAGCTTTCAAGGCAAAGAGGAAAATAATGACTACAGGCTGTTGTTTCAACCCCACTGGATATATTCATATTTCTTTTTGGGTTCACTGAATCCACATTTTGCTTTTCCTTGCTATTGTAATCATCTTCTTTCATCCATCTTTTTTGCTGAACATCATTTATTTCTTATTACACGGGGCTAACAGTAATGTCTTCAGAGTTCTGATTTCTGCATAATCCAATAATCTAATTCAATGTCCATACAGATCAAGAATATTATATAGACAATAGGCCAGCAAGAGGAGTTTCTCCTAGCTTGGCGTGGACTAATAAAGTCAAAGTGAGCAAGGTACATTGGCTTAGTGGGCAACAAGAAGTGGCCAATGGGTGGTTTCCTTCATGAGCCCAGAATAATCAGACCATTCTGCTGTCTCCCTCTTGTTACAATGCTTCCTTGGTCATAAAATCCAACAAGAGGTTTAACATTCAGGCGCTGTGACAGCTCAGAAGAAGAACTGCCAGGTGCATTCAAGGTATTTAAAGAGCAGGATGTTGGATAAATGTTACCCCTTACCTTGTGAATTGAAAACAAACCAACTAATAGACTGCTGGTTTTATTCTTCTCCATTTGACCAAATTTGAGAGCGTCCAGAATTTTGAAGAACAGAGTTGAGATTCTCAAGTCGCCTGTCCTATGATCAAACAAGACTGGCATTTCCATGTGGATGTCTTGGTATCAACTCGAATGAAGCCTGTATAACATTTAAATTGCTCATCTGCTCCTGCCCCTTTGATCCAGCTCCTACTAAAAGTTACCATTCTCACATCAGTCTAATTCACCCGAATTGGTAGTTGCCAGTTTTTCTTATTATTTTAGAGGCTGGCTTCATACTGACCATTTAGTTGCTGATACAAAGTCTATAAAGATTTGGCATGTGGGGCTGACTCCATAGTGACCGTAAGTCATTAATGCACATGGTTTCTGGATAGGCTAAGATAATATCTATACCATACTCCTAAATTATCGTTAGGGTTTTATTTCATTTACCTTACCAATGCAAGTGCATCTTGAAATAGAGTTTAGCTTAAGTCTTAAATTGGAGCTTAGCCAAGAAGTTATCCTCTGCCTACAGAAATCAAAAGTGATTGGCATTTCCTTCTGCTCCTACCACTTCCCCCCTCAAATCTCCTCCCCTAGGACAGTCCCAGGCACCCACAAAAGGAACATTTGATAGTGTGTGCAACACCAATCTGTAAAGTAAGAGCTGTAAACTGTAAACAACAGAAAACCCTTAAGGATTACTCTCTCAGGACCAAGAAACTGCAGTGAACCTGACACTTTTCTGCAATTAGTGTGCCAGTCCTGATACAAAGAAAGAGTCATTCTATTATAAGATGGGGAAGAACAGTGTGGCGTCTGCCCTGGCCTGGAGCATGAAGGGGATGCATTGGGTGAAGCAGAGACAGACGGTGATGAAGACGATCCTGCAGGAGGAGTTTACTGACCTTACTCAGAAGATATTAAAGTTAACACGAGAATCACACACCGTCTTTAAATTTAAATAACACGCCTAGTGTGGCTTAACTCACTTTCAGGTTGTCAAATTTTTATAATATCTAGAGTCCAAAAGCACCAGTTAAAGTGCTGCTAAGATAAGTAAGTGGCTTCAACCAACAATTGAAATCAGATTTTCATGCCCAGCATGTGTTTCATCCACCCAGATTGGTCTCTTGCTGAATAAAGAATTTTGGTGTCTCCGGGCCTACCACAGCTAACTCATGCAGATCCAAAAGCCAAGTCTTGGCAGACTCTTTATTTGCCTTTTCCTTAGGAACATTTCATGAGCCGGAGCAATAATTTTGAGGTTTGGATAAAAATACTCTCTAAATATATGATTAAATTTTGCTTTTAAATACACAGGCTCAAGTCTAATTAAAGTCATGAGTACTTTCAGATGGGGAGCCACGAGGATTCGGTCAGGGTGTACTCAAAGAAAAATGGCAAAGCTCAGTCTTTTATGTTTAGGACAGGAGGGGTAAAGGAGATCATTTGGGACAAGGCAATATATTGTCAATAAATGGAAGAACTTATCACATTTCAAGCACTTTAATTCACGACCCACGGTATGTCTTTCAAATGCTATGTTGAAATGCAAAGGCAGAGTAGTAAGAAAATTTGGGGTATGGAATAAAGCCATTTCACACAAACAGTGCCGTCTCCTATGCATGTTCTAAAGAGAAAAAAAAGGATCTAGTGGAAATGTTAAAGCTACGTGAAAGTATTTAATTCATCAATGAAATGGTTTATTAAATAATTTCTAAAGAAAATGTTTCACTAAGATGGTTCTAGAGGACATGGATTTGGGGATTATAATTTAAAAACTGTATATGTAGACATCTAACTCGGGAAATTCTTCTCTAAAAAAAACTGAAACTTAAAATTTAATGTGGCCCCAGTGGAATGCAATTAGCAAAATACAGAAGGTTGAAAAAAATCTTACAAAACAAGTTAATTCACTTTTCTCTATAAAAGACATTAGAATGAAGTTGGGGGAGAACCTATAAACTAAAAGAGATTTAAGGTAAGTAAAAGTATAATTTTAATATGTGGACCTTATCTGGAATTTGATTCAAATAAATCAAATTGTGAATAGACAAAGTTGCACAGCATTTGCAAGGAAAATTTAGAAAATGCAAACATTGACAGGATATTTGATAATATTAAAGAATTATTGTTAATGTTACTCAGGTGTGATGATATTTAAAACAAAAAATTCTATTCATGTGGAGTCACATGCTGAGATCTTTACCAATAAAATAGGTTAATGTGTTTGACTCAGATTTTTTGGTTTTGGGAAGAAAGCCAGTGGAAAACTTTTAAAACAGCAGAGTACTTGATTTCTTGGACTCTACCTCATTTAGAGTCTTTTTTAAAAACTCCTATTAGAATCAATTATTTTTTCAGTATTTTGATATTTACAGATGGTTATGTTCAGAGGGACATAATCCTTACCACTAAGAGAGTGAATGAAAGAAACACACATGCAGTTTGTAGAAGCAAATCCATTTTAGATATTCCTACTTTGATTCAAGGCAAGATAGCCCACTTTTCCATTTAAGCCTACTTCCCATCACCATCAGGGTGCATTAGACATTTTCTCTCCTCTGGAAGATGCCCAATAATGTCCTTTTCTAACTGCACGGCCACTGGGTAGGGATGACAACTGGCTGTATGTCTGGAAGACAGCAAGCTGTAGGTCATAGTTAGGGTTTTTTGGATCCATGCTGCCAGATGAGTGTCTGTAGTGATGCCTCCTGCCACGATTCTTGATTGGAGAAGAAATTCAAATCAATCTGCAAAACTCCAATGGTGAACAAATACCATTCTCTGTACCTCAATCTCTTTCACTTGATTTTCTATATTTTATCTATGGGATAATGTACTATGCATATAACATATGTATGTAGGTTTAACTTTAAAGAATTAATTACTGATGGCTTAAAAGGGGGTATCACTAGGAGAAACCAAATAAGAGAGCAACAAATCAAAGGGAAGCACAGAGATTTCACAGAGAAAAACCAGAACAAGACAACAAACAACAACAAAAACCAAAGGTGACAGTCAGTAGAGACTGGGAACCAGACAGATACAATACAGAAGAAGAATCCAGCTAGTAGTTTAACTTGTACATTACAGGTCTTGGAACAAAAAATTAAAATAGACTTGGGAACCAGACAGAAGGATGGAGATGGGATAGAAAGTCAATTGGAATTGAGGGACTTGACAGAGCTACCCACATAAGTGGGAGGTTAGGAAGTGATGCTTCAGTAGGTGTTTATAGATGATTCCTGGATCCACTCATTTATTCCTTTAGGAAAGATTATTACTTCCTGCGTATCATGCACTCTTCTAGGCACTAAGGATGCAGTGATGAACAAACAGTATTTTCCTTACTTGTGGTTTGTATCCATCAGTTATTGCTGCATTCAAGAAGAGTAACTTGAAATTCTCTCGCAGGAATGAAGGCTTACTCTGAAGACTAGATATGAAGGAAAAAACCAAACAAAACGTGTACTGCTTGAGAGCTAAAGGAAGCACCAAAATTGGACACTTATATGTGGTGACAAGCTGATAGCACCCTCTTCCCACATGCAGACGTAACTCCTGGGGTAACTCAGACTAATCTCCTTCCCATCACAGAAAGTGCAAAAGAAACATTCTAAACCCAGAGGTGGGGGTTGCAGAGAGTGCATGGGAATGCTCTGCTTTCCCTCTTTTTCTTTTTTGGACCCTCTTCTCCCCTTTTCAATATGTTCTCTTGGAAAGGAGGCTTGGAGCAGCTTGAATGATCTCAGGATAAAAAAAAAAATCAGGCACAGAAGGTACAACGGAGACCAAGGGCAAAAAAGACACATACCTGAAGATGAGCTGTATGTTACCTGTGTTTTAGATCACTCAAGCATCTCCACAGATTTGGTAGGAAATGAAGATTATGGCATCTAAGTTCCACGAAGGTAGCAACTCCTTCTGTTTGTTTCTATTACTGGCTTCTAAGGGACCTAGCATATTTTCTGTTATATGTTAATATATATTTCTTGAATGAAGGAATGAATGAATGACAATGACAAAGATTTTACTGATAGTAAAGAAAATGAAGTATATGAAGATGGTGACCAGTCTTGTAGTCTTGCACTCCTTAAGTCTATTTCCTGTTCTGTTTCAGCCGTAATGTCTGCTTCTCTGGGGACTCATGCTTATTTGTGTTCTCAGCCTTCTAAGATATGTTAAACGAGATAGCACTATTTTAGTCCATGACACAATCTAAGATGGGACTAGACAAATGCATTTAACGTGCATTATATATCAGTAGTTTGTGTTCGATATACACTTGGGATATTGAATTGAAAAATGTTCCCTGCCTCCATTAATAATGATTTAAAGATAAATCCAATGAACATTATGTCAACTCTCATTGATTCAAGGACTGGTTATCTATTCGGAGGATTATCAAGATTTTGTGCTGTTTTTCCTTTGACTACAGAGACTCTTCTGGGATCATGGCTGAATTAACATGGCTCATTAGCATGTAGGAATAAAATATTCTGGTGTCTATAATTTTATAAAGGGGTGTGGAATACGATGATGGGGAGGTGAGACATAAAATGCATTGGATGACTTTTTTAAAGGTCCTGTCCCTTGGTGTCTCACAAACAGAAAGGATCCTATTCCTTCACATTCCTTTTCATTTTCTTCTCCTTCTGTGTATGACCTGGGATGGTAGTGACGGTCATAGAGCCATGAGTGGGTGGTAGATGGTCAAAATAATGAAAGCAGAATAAGAGAATTCGTTTTGAATGAAATCTGCATCTCTCTCACTCAGAATCCCACACTAGCAGAAGCAAACTCATGTCAAATGAAAGTCCAGTAGATGGGCACCATGGGGCAAACATTTCAGAATCACAGCTGATTCTCAAATGTGCTACCTCAGGGCTGTTTGACTTTGAGTCAGTTATTTAATCCAATTTTAAAATACTTATCTCCAAATGAAGGTAATGATGCCAAACTTATATAAATCTGAGAATTAAATTCATTAATGCATTTAAATGTTCAGTATACTGCTTGGTTATCGTTAGGGTGCAATAGATGCTAGCTAATATTATTTTTCCTTTGATAGAAAAATAATTATTTTGTTTTAATAAAATAAAAAGCAAAAAAGAAATTCATTATGATTGTGATTATCCTTCAGTTTTCTTCTCAGATTTTTAAATTCTTAGCTAACCATTGAGTTTGCTTTCATGTAACATGCAGATGTAATGTTCTTTATCATTGACCTGGAAGATATTATTTTAAGAAAAATGATTGTTGTTGGTGCTTAAAATATAGATTTAAAGGGATTTTTAGAAATGAACTATTTTCTATATCTGTGAGAGGAACAAACTTGTGGTTACCAAAGGGCAGAGGGAAGGGGGGAGGGACAAATTAAGGGTATGGGACTAACAGGTGCAAACTACCATATATAAAGTAGGTTAGCAACAAGAATATACTGTATAGCACAGGGAATTGTAGGCATTATTGTGTAAGAACCTATAATGGAGTATAATCTGAAAAATACTGGATCACTGTGCTGTACACCTGAAGCTGATATAATTTTGTAAATCAGCTACACTTTGACTAGTACAAAGAACTAATCGATTCTAACCTGTTGATTCTGCAAATGAGATTTTGGTGAAGCAATGAGGCTAAATTGGTAGCCGATGGTCGCAGGTACCATTTAGGAACAGCTCTGATGACAGCTCGAGTCTCTGCCACTGTGTCCAGTTCTCTTTCCCGAGAAAGCATAGCCTTGTTTAAACAAGTCCTGATTGGACAGTGGAGCAGATACTTGACTCTTGGTGGACTCGTGAGCTTCTCTTTCCTATTAACATGAATTAATAACTCAGAAATGGTACATCTTGAGGTTGGTAGAACTGAGAGGGAGTTTGGGGGGTAGGAGAAACATTGTATGACCCAAGCAGACATAGTAGCAGAGAAAGGAACCCTATGGAATCGCAACCTAGTTGTCTCCCCAAAACTCCTCTTTTTTGCTTCTGCTAGTTGGGATGGGTTTCTGCTACTATAATCAAAAGAGCCTTGAAAAGGACTAAATGAATAATCATTTTTGTTCAGGTGAAATAAGTACTTAACTGCAAATGTATACCTTATTAATAGACATTAAATAATGCAACCTGGAATTGGATTTTACAAATGTGTTGGCATTTTAGATGTACTCTTGTCTTTCATAAAATAGAGCCATCTGCTAATAGCTTTGATCAAAGCATAAAACACTACTTAAACTAACAGATTTTGAAATGGAAACATGAAGAGAAAGATTCTTTAATTTTCTAATTGCTCTTCTCTGCTATTGAGATTAACTAGCGTTTTATCTTTAATGGGAACAATTATGAAGAGAAACATTTGCTAGCTAATTTAAAGGTTAGCCACTATGGCATGACTAACATCTATGAGAAAAAGAATCAGTAAATTGTTACATTGCAGCAATCAGTATAATTGATGCTCCTGTGAATACCTGGGATATTTAATTCCTCATTTTCTTCAATGGATCGTAACCACTGAAGTCTGCACAAAGTAGAAATTTGACACAATAAATGTTAGCTTCCTGCTTTTGCCAGCTCAAATATGTTTCTAATAATAGCAAGACTTTATCTTTTGTTTAAAATATTTTGTCTTTTGTTTAAAATATTTTGCTTTTAACAAAGAACAATTTTTGCTTTGATTAGCAGTTTTCACATCCCAGTAACTCTTCCTCATGAACAGGCAAGTGGAACAGGCAAGTGGAAGTGGCAATAACTTTAGGATTACATCATCTCCAGCACCAAATGTGACCCCTGGGAACTGAGACGAGAATTCTTCACTACAATTTATCAGTCACCCTCACTTAGTCCCTGTCATCACTCAGCTCTTTTTCATGGTATTTCCATGTATGTAGGGAGAAGGGGAGAAGTGGTTTTAAAAATCCACCTTTTCACTTGGAAAGCTTGAAGAAATTAAGATTTTACTTTTATACAACTAATGTTTTTTAAATAAAATGGCTAATTTTTCAGGTTGAAAAGTCAATTCTCTAAAGAAACAAAAGCCCAGTCAGATTCATATGGCTTACAGTATTCTTACTGTGGCCACATTATAGAAAATCTTCTGATGTGGTTCATTGTTTCTCAAGCCAAAGCACACATCTCTGCTCCCAGGATGTCCTGATGTAGATGCTGTTCTTCCAGCCAAGTAGTATGCTCTGCCACTTGGAAAAATAAAGCCCTTTGAGAGGCAGTATGAACTTGAGTGGCTGGCTACATATTCATCTCTGCCAGCTAGTAATGATTATTTTATTTTTACAAATTGCTTATTGAATTTTATGTATGCGCTCGCTCTTAGAAGAGGCAACTTTACCCTATGAAGAAAGAGAATACTATTTGTTCAGCTGTGGTGTTTGGAACCTTATAATGACAATTCTGTTCTGATAGAATATAGAGCCCTATCTCAAAATGTACAGGTAACAGGCTCTATCCAGACCATTCTATCAGAATGACTGGACAGAAGGAAGCTGCCAGTTTGATTTTTAAAGAAGCTCTCCAGGTGGTTCTTAAGCAAAGTGAAGCTTGAGAATCAGTGATTTAGAGGACTTCAGCATAAAGTCCTCTCCAAATACAACTGGTTTATTGACCCCTTTGGATTTCTCTTAGGGGCGGCTGCCTAGCTGTCCAGCCCTGGAGCACGTTATTAAGATATCCTTTATGGCCATCCACATTCTCTAACATGTCTTTATCTCTGTTTTCCTAACTTCCTTCAGTGGGTCCCAACATGTGTTGGAGAAAGGAGTAGCATTTATCGGGCGACTTCAAACCCTCAAATACAAATAAACAATATTCTCTTCTTTTAGCCCAGGAGTAGATGGCTTATACCAGCTTATACCGAATCAGTATCTATCATCCATGTCTGTCTATCTATCCTCCCTCTAACAGAGAACTACTAAACATCTATGATGAGCAAAATACTAAGCAAAGCATCATTGGAAATACGAGGGTACATCAGACACATCCTCAAAGGAGGTTACAAACACCTGAGTGCAGTGATATGAACAGATATAAAGGGGCACTAGATTAGGCATGGAGATGATTCTAACATGAGCTGAGTGTGGCACTAGGAGACCCTGAAGTTTTGAACTTGGGACACCTGGACACTGGTGACATTTTGAGAGGTCACACTTGAATCCCTAAACTGTCATGTGGCATTGTAAAGCCATATTAGGCACACAGGGGACAGAATAACTGACACCAGGGAGGAAATACTTTGTGTCTCGTCAGGGATGGAACCGTGCTACCTAGCTAGATATTGGAGCATAGCTGAGCCAATCTATAGCACTGGAGCTATTCTTCTTAGTTCCATCATACTTTTTTTTCTTTTTTCCCTATTTGGATGGAATACAAGTTAGTGGTTCCCCAGCTGAAAATGAGATGGTAATTGTAACAGACGACAGAAAGAACACCAGAGTGAATGCTTGCCAGTTGGTGTGGTTGAACTCTTTCCAGCTTGGAAATTCAGAGTAAAGAGGGATCTGTGTGGGTTGAAGCCATCCCTGCAAGAGTCTGCCTCTCATTCCTACTGTTTTTAGGCAGGTCTTCACCACACTCTTTAGACAAGAACCTCTCCATTTTTATCCTAAGACAAAACAAACAAATAGCGAATCTCTGATGAAGATATAGAGGACCTCTTGTTTATAAATGGTTTTTCAATGTTATTACAAAGTAATATATATACCTTGCAAAACATTAGAAAACATATCATACAGGAAGAAGAATAGGGAATTTTCCTTCATCACTTTAACAGTTTTTAGTATTTAGTCCCTTGTCATTTTTTTCTGTCATATGTACTATGCATACACATTCTTATTACTTTCCACAAAAATAGAATTCTTTTGTATACAGTTTTAATACTTTCATTATTTAAAAATGTAACTCCATATTCTAAACATTCTCCCTGTTGTTTAATATTCACCCTTAGTATTATTTTAATGGCTAATAACTGCTTATTACATTTGAATGTAACACACTTTATGTAAACATTTCTCTATTTTTGGACATTTAGGTAATTTCTAGTTTCGTGTGAGTACCACCATATAGTTGAGTGCAACCAAATATACTTCAAAGCATTAAAATTTCCAGTCAGAAGATCAAAATGATCCTTTTGAAACAGAGCTATAGGCTGTAATTTGGCCAAGGAACTTGAGGTTTTGGCACCTCAGTGGTTAAGATCGTACAAAACTGGGCAGTCTTAGGGAAGATAGTTCTAGGTTTTTAGCTGATGATAAATTGTGTACTGATCTCTAAGCAGGGGGAATTATTCCAGTCTGCAAAGTGGACTAAGCAAATAAGAAACCAGGAAGATTAATGGTCAGAAGACAGGTTCAGGGGAACCTGGCTTTACCGTGATTGATGGCCTCCAAGTGGAAAACAATAACAGGCCCAACAAGAGTTTAATAATCTTTAAAAAAAAATAAATGGCCCTCCTCTGTCCCATAAGTAAAACTTTTTAAATGTCCTTATTTTAAAATGACTGTATCAAATCATGTTATTTTTATTTTGGAAACTTTTAAATGCTATGAAAAGATTCATTTAATAAAACCTCTTTACAGAAATCATAATCAGCATTTCTAACCAGAGAACAATGGTGGGAGGGAGAATTCTTTTCAGAAATACAAAGAACAATGCCAAGTTTCTGATTTTGAAAAGAGTTGTTAAATAAGGCACAGAAATGAACTGAGGAAAAAAAACAAGTTAAGAAATTTTCTCAAGTTTCTCTCAAGTCAAAGAGAGTGTACTGCAGAGTTTAATAGCATAAAGATTAGGCTTGGATTTTTAAGATCTGCATGTTGAGATTATAAAACTCTATAAATCATGTTTATAGTATGTGTCTCAATATTTAAAATATTTTATTTAACTCTGGCGGCCATGTTCAGTTGATTAAAATAAAGTCTTATGTTTATGCAAGTCTCATACCATAAATCAGTACAGACTCACTATTACAGTTTATGAAAAGAAAAATGAAAGACTCCACTACCCTTCTGATGTACATTTCTGAATGGCTTTCCTCCCTCCACAACAAAAATTAAAACATTTTTAGAATTAAAACTTTTTAAATGCCTTTATTCAAAAATTATTGTGTCAAATCATGTTATTTTTTTTGGAAACTTAAGTGATGAAAAGATACATTTAATAAAACCTCTTTAGAGAAATCATAATTAGTATTTCTAACCAAAGAACAATTTAGCATACAGATTATATATGCAGAATAGAGCTTACACTTATATATGTGGATGTCTTCTCCAACTGTTAGAAATGAGGAAAACAGAGGTACTCTTTATGAGTTATATTGTCTTAATTTAGACTTGCTTGACTCTATTTAATTTGTAATAACAAATAATGCATTTAAAAGAAGAATGTATCAACAGAGGGACAATGATCAGTACAGTGAAAAGTTCAAATGTTTGACCTTTGAAAACATGTATGTCTAGCTCTTCGGAAAGATGCCGGATTTGGAGTCTAGGATTATGCTTGCTCCTCAGACAGGTGTTCTGAACTCTTTGCTGGGAGGTGTTATTCTTCTGTCATTTAGAAATAAGAAAAGTATAACTACTGCATAAATAAGAAACGTTACAGCTTTCCACCCACAATTTCCTTATCTATTAAACAGAGCCATCTAGTGTGTAACTCCTACTCTCCTTGTCTTAGAACACTTTTCATCTTTTTTCCTAGGATGTATATAACTCTGCTTCTAATATAGTCAGGGAAAACACCTCAGTGTCAGGATGACTATGCAGTTTGGCTTCTTAAGAGGGGAGAGTATCATAGGGCTCTAAGCCTTCAGAAGCACTGGATGGAAGGCAGAGAATGAATGATTTCACTGGCAAGTTACTGTATCCTGCATTTTGTTTAAGGGGCTGTGTATGTGAGAAACCCATCCCCCTGGAAGGGCTACTTGTGACCCATAGACATCTTAAGCCAAAGGTAGCTTTTGAGCAGCCCACCTCACCTATGACTGAGTGATCTCAAGATGCAGCTAGGGCTTCCCTGGTGGCGCAGTGGTTGAGAGTCCGCCTGCCGATGCAGGGGACACGGGTTCGTGCCCCGGTCCGGGAAGATCACACATGCCGCGGAGCGGCTGGGCCCGTGAGCCATGGCCGCTGGGCCTGCGCGTCTGGAGCCTGTGCTCCGCAACGGGAGAGGCCACAACAGTGAGAGGCCCGCGTACCGCAAAAAACAAAACAAAAAACAAAATCAAGATGCAGCCAGTCTGATTTATATTTGTTTTTCTTTCACGTTATCCTAGGACTCCCAAAGTCCAAGGCAACTAAAAAAAGGTAGGATACTGGAAATGAAAATGACTCTGGATTAGCAACTTCAATCCACATTCAGAATAATTTATCTTTGTTTCCTCCTATTATTTATCTCTGTCTTTTAGCCCTATTGTGTGGGTTCTTTAAATTTATCTTGTCACTCTTTAAAAATTTTTTAAACTTTCATCTATATATGTATTTTTCCATATTGTTTAACTATTCTTTAAAAAATGGCATCATGTTTACTTCATGAATTTAATATTTTCTATTTTTTTCTAAGGATAAAAATTTTTGTTTTTTAAAGTTTTTTTTTTTCTTCCTGCATTGTCTCTTTTATTTTGAGACATTGTGTCTTTATTTACACTGTATATGGATGGTGGTGTATTTTAGTCTTCTTGTTAGAGTTAGAAGTTTTCCTCAAATGTCTGTTGGTTTCTGACTGACTTAAAAGAGACACAGTAAAGTTGTGTGTCTGTCAGGTCAGCTATAGTACTGAGGGATCCCCAAATCTGTAGTTTTCTTTTCATTCTAGAGAAAGTTCTCAATCTTCTGCCTTGATGGGCAGCCTATCAGCTAGTTCTGGATGAGTGAAGAGGACTCACTCTTTGGCATGTGTACTGTATCTCACTGCCTGGTGTCCCTAAGCCAGGACGTTCCTAGTACAATTTCTGCAGGGAATAAATCTCTCATCTCTGGCAGGAGTATGAGGGGGGCTGTTGCTTTAGTTGAATGCGGACAGTCCCTCTGATTGTCCCACATATGAAGGGTCAGCCAATCCTGTTTTCAGTCTCTCATGTCTTAACCCACTTTCCAGCACACCTTCTGCCCTCAACCCTTAAACCTCCTGGGTTCCCAGGAGTGAATCATCTTGATTCTTGTCAGTATGCACATCTTAAGATATTCGTTTTCATTGAGGCTTCCGTCATGCTTGTGCATATACCTGGAGTATTCAGCTTCTAGTGGAGTGTCTTAAAACAGCAAGGAAAGATTATATCCAGATCCGGACAGGGTCTCCTGGGCCGCTTCCTCTCTTGATGAACCTGGTTCCTTCCATCCTCTCTCTAATACCAGGAGTGTTCTATCAAGCTTATTCCTTGTTATCCACACCATACTGACACCAGTCCCAGAAAAAGGAGGAACGTGTATCCTTCCCCCATGTCCTCATTTTCTGTCCTGATATTACTTTCACTCCACACAGAAGGACACGATCCAGCCATGTGGTCCCCAAATTATACAATTGTCTGGCTTCACCACATGTCCCGGATTCTGAGGTATTAAGTTCCACCACATGCAGGAGATCAGCAGCTCTGGATATACAGCTCCAAGCTCCATTTAATCTCTTTTCAGCCTCTCCTTGGCAATAGTTTAGAAATCTCGTGGTCAAAGTTAAAGCAGAGTCTCTCTTGTCCAAGACAAATGAATAACACAAAGGGTGAGAGTGACAATCAACACAATAGAAGTGACACCAATTACTTGTGGAGCAGATACAACAATTTCAGCTGAGAGAACTGGGAAAAGCTCTATCTCTTTTTTCCTTTTCTGTCTTTTATCATTTTGTTTCCTTCCTTTCTTTGCTTTTTTTTTTTTTTTTTTGATGACCATGAAGAACAAATAGTTCCCAGTTTCCCTTGGAGGAATTCTGCTGTGTTACAGTTCTGGTAGCCAAGAAGTTCTTCATTATGTCCAACCTAAATTGCCTCTGACTTAATTTAATGCTATTTTATTTCATTCAATTCACCATGGAAAGGGAAAAAGTAATAAATTTCAATTTCATAAAATCCCTTCATACACTTCAAGACAGTGATTAAGCCACTCCAAGTTTTCTTCTCTAGCCTAAACAGCCCTGACAAAAATCTTTCTGAAATGATTTTTAGATTGGGTTCCAGGGATTACATTTCTCTCGGTAAAATAAGACCTGACTGAAGCTTTTCTTCTGCTTTTCTGGCTATACTTTTTTTTTTTTAACTAGGCATGTACTTCAATCACACTTTATAAACCTCATTTACAATGTTCAGTACTTACATACTCAAAACTTATAGGCCTTTAAAAATTGCAACTTTATTCAAATTAACCAAAGCAGATATCATGGTAATTCAAAAGTGATTACAGGCTGACTTTGGTGTTATGAAAACATAAACATTGGTCTCCTGGGCTAAATTTCCTCTTTCATATGGTCACAATTTAAGAACAGGCTGTGTAGACAGGAGTGTTATTGCCAGAGACACCGCTTGGAAGCAGCCCTAAGTGTGCAAGTGTGGTTAGTTTGAGCTAAACAAAGAAACAGTAAAAGTTTAATGAAGTCCAGTTGGGAACACAGTCTGGGGGGATTGTGTCTGTGACAAGAGAGATTATTCTGCAAAGCAAGTTTCCTTAAGCTTCTCTAAAAGCATATAGATATCACAAAGTTTTTGTTTTCAGTTAGAAAAGAACATGCCACTAAACGATTAATAGCTGCCCATGGTATTTTGACAAGATTGACCTTCACATTTAAGATATGCAGTCCTAACAGCGAAGGATTACTTAATAAAGATAATTTAGGAGGCATTAAATCCTGAAAACAGAACCAGGTATTTAATCATCTTTAAAATATGGAAGGCTATTTATTCCATGATACTTGTAATGGATAGGCTGTATATGTCAAGCTCCCCTTTCTCCTTTTTGGTAAGAAAATCTCTTTTTCTAAGGAAATCCATTCCATGAGATTTGGATGGAGTGATCACTCTCCCTCACTCCATGGCCCACCAGCATTAAGGGCCTTGCCTAGCTGAAGACTACATGCCCTTAGAGGCAGTGACTATTTGTGGACAGACATGTGATAGAAGAAGTGGTATTTCTGAGATTTTTCAGCCAGTCCCAGATAAGGAAGATGGTGTACAAGAAATCTTCTGAATGTAGAGAAGCAAGAACTCTGTGTCACTAAATTCTGCCCCCAGCCACTTAAATTTTTTTTTTTAGCTGGACTATTTTTATATGAATTTCTATTACAATTAAAAGTCCCAATTAATAGGACTGATCAGAAACACTCCATTTTAAGCAAGGAAAATGAGGCATGATTTGCCTAAGTTAGCACACAGCTGGTTTGCTGTGCAGCTATGCTTGATGTCCAGCTCTCTTAAGCTTTGTTCTTTGACTCTTATTTCCTGGGCACCTGCAGTGTGTCAGATCTTGGTGGTAGAATGATAAGCCTCCCTTCACCAAGCTTATAGTTGATTTCTCTTTAATTCTCCATTTTGGTGAAGCTATGTATTTTTAAAGTCTCCAAGAGAAAATTTCTAAAAGCAACTTTGTTATAATAAATTGAACTGCAAAGAAGAGAGTGAAAGATTTTCCATAGAACTATAAATATTAAATTTAGAAATATTAAATATTTCATCTAAATCTTGAAGCCTTTTTTATAAACCCCATTTTGTAGCTAAAATAAGTACTAAGAAAATTAAGCCACTTTGCCAAATTCATACTCCATTCAGTCTATTTTTAAAAAGAGGTTGTTTGTTGCTTAATTCATTATGAAGACTGTGTACAAGAAAAAATACTGAGGTTAAGTTTTTTTTTCTTTTCTTATATAATAGTATTGCGTGACTTCATTTGTTAAAAACTTATAACTTTTCTATTACCATAAATATCCTAAAGCTTAAATAAGTACTATTAATGGAATGATTACTATGAATATATCTAATTGCCAGCTACCTGCATTGTGGGAAGGAATTTGAGACCCAGAATTCTTCCTGTTCTTTCATCCTGCCTTGAAGTTGCAATGATCCCTCATCTCTCGCCTAGCTCAAATGCCACAAACTATAATCTCCAGAACTTTCCGTCAAGACAAAGAAGCCCAAGAAGGTCTAAAGTGACTAGAGGGAAAAAGGTAAGTCTAAAATATACCTAAACTTTTTTAACTCTTAGATTCAAATGCTTGTTATCATATACCAATTTATTAGGCAGGGGGTGCTAATAAACAAAGTGCATACATTTAATTATTGAGATAGGTCAATTTATTATTTTTCAAATAGGCATGTTAACTGGTTGTGTTTTGTTTTTACTTTATGTGTGTTTCATTTTATGTTAATTATAACTTAATGAAGTTGTTTAAAAAAAGACAAAAAAGATGAGACGTCACTTTCAGCAAATTCACACTCACAAGGAAGGATGTCTATAGTGTATTAAGTGAAGAAAAAAATGTGAAACAGTAGGCATGATATTTTTTATGGAATACTTATCAACAGAAAATGTTAACTTTGGCTGTGGGAATACAAAGAGTTTTCACTTCCAAATTTAAATACTGCCATAGTCTACAATGAACATATGTAAGGGTCGGGCTCCAAGATGGCCCCCAGGGATCCCTACTTCCTGGGATTCATGCCCTTGTATATTTGTCTCCCACATTGTATCACGGTTAGTTTGTGTGACCAGTAGAATATCTCAAAAATGATGATCTGCCTTAAAAGGCAACATGGCTTCCTTTTTGCACTCATCTGAATGATTTATTTTAAAGGATACAAGGCAGCTTTATGGTGGGGTCCATATGAAGAGGAACTGAGGCCACCTGCCAACAGCCATGTGAGTGAACCATCTTGAAAGAGCATCCCCCAGATGCAGCCCAACCTTCAGATGACTGCAGCCCTGCCTGTCATCCTGATTGCAACATCATGATATGAGAGAGAATCATCCAGGTAGGCCATTTCCAGATCTGTGATTCCCGGAGATGCTTGTTATTTTAAGACATTAAGATTTGGAGGAATTATTTACATAGTAATAGATACCCAAAACAGCATGTATTCCTTTTTTTTTTTGATAGCTATATTATATATAATAATATATATAATTAACATATAATAAATTAAATGTACATATGTAAAGAATACAATCTGATAAGTTTTTATATATACAGTTGACCTTTGAACAATGCAAGTGTTTGGGGCATCAATCCTTCACCCAGTTGAAAAAATCCTACCTATAAATTTTAGTCAGCTCTCAGTATAATGGTTCCTGCATATCTGGGGTTCCACATCCTTGGATTCAACCAACTGCAGACCATGTAGTACTGTGTTTATTGAAAATAATCCATGTATAAGTGGACCCACCCAGTTTGAACCAGTATTGTTCAAGGGTTAACTGTATATGATATAATTATATAGGTATGATATGGAACTGTATCTGTAAAGTATCACTAAAATCAAGATAATAAACATACCAACCATTCCCCCCAAAAGTTGCTGAGGACCTTTGCTTATTCCTCCTTCTTCACACTCCCAGCTTGCCTACCCCAAAGCAATCCTGTCTGCTTTCTGTTGCTATAAATGACTTTGCATTTTCTAGGATCATGTGTAAATAGAATTACACAGTATGGACTCTTTTTGTTTGGCTTCATTAACTTAGCAGAATTATTTTGAGAATCATTCCCGTTGTTGCATCTATCAATAGTTCATTCCACTTTATTGCTAAATAGTAATCCATTTTATATTCAGCATTGGATATACCAGTTTGTTCATTCATTCACCTATTGATGGAGAGGTGGGTTGTTTAGAGTTTGAGCCTTTTCCAAATAAAGCTTCTATGAATATTTATGTACATATATTTAATGGATATATGTTTTCATTTCTCTTCAAGAAATACCTAGCAAGGGAATGGCTGGGTTACATGATAAGTATACGTTTAACATTTTAAGAAGCTGCCAAACTCTCTTCCAAAGTGCTGCTTCATTTTACATTGCTAGAGAGTTCCAGTTGTTTCACATACTTGCCAACACTTGGTATGATAAGATTTCTTAACTTTGTTATTCTAATAGATATGTAATTGCATACTATTATAATTTTAGTTTGCATTTTTCTAATGACTAATCATTCTGAACATCTTTTTGTGGGCTTAATTGCCATCCATAAGATTTTTTGTGAAGATTCGACTCAGTATTTTGCCCAATTTTTTATTGAGTTGTTGTTAGAATTTTGAGAGTTCTTTATATGTTCTCTATCATATATGATTTGCAAATATTCCCTTCCAATCTGTAACTTGGCTTTTCATTCCTTTAGTAGTGTCATAAACTAGCAGAAGCTTTAAATTTTGATGAAATCCAATTTATCAATTCATTTTAAAAAACAGATTATGTTTTTTCAATCATATCGAAGAAATCTTTACCTAACTCAAGGTCACAAAGATTTTTTTCCCAATGTGGTCTTCTAGAAGTTTTATAATTTTAGATTTAACATCTAAAATTCGCTTTGAGCTAATTTTTGTATAGAGTGAATTTATCAAAGTTCACTTTTTTGCCTATGTATATACAATTGTTACAGCATAATTTGTTGGAAAGAAGACCCTTTTCCACAGAAATATGACTGTATTTTTGTCAAAAATTACTTGTAATATGTAAATTTAAGAGGAGAGGATTGGTTGATCCTCTGGGGGAAACTTCCAGATGAAGACTGGTTCTTTTATTTGAAAATAACTATGTTTAATAACAAAAGTTATATAGGAAAATGCTGAAAACACACAGGAATATTAGAATCAATCATAGTATCACTGGCCATAGATAATTAATGGTTTTCTAAGAATACAATTCATCTTTTTAGTAAAAATGGGGTCAGAGTACATTATTTTGAAATCTGCTTTACATATCACTGTATGGCGAATAATTTTGATATTATTAACATCTCCTATAACATGTATAGATTTTTTAAAACTTTTTTTTAACATCTTTATTGGGGTATAATTGCTTTACAATGGTGTGTTAGTTTCTGCTTTATAACAAAGTGAATCAGTTATACATATACATATGTTCCCATATCTCTTCCCTCTTGCATCCCCCCCCCACCCTCCCTATCCCACCCCTCTAGGTGGTCACAAAGCACCGAGCTGATCTCCCTGTGCTATGCGGCTGCTTCCCTCTAGCTATCTACCTTACGTTTGGTATAACATGTATAGATTTTAATGAAACCATAGTGATGACCACAAAATTCCTATAGAGGCAGAATATATTCCTGTGTACCAACCAAATTCAGAAAATTATTAGTCTAAAAAAATTAAAAGCTAGATAATTGATGATTAATTTGAAAGTTTTCTTTAAATTATTCAACGTAGAGTGACATTAACTTGTGACTTTTTTCTGTTAGTTTCTGTCTGCATTTCTGGATTTTTCCATGCTAACAATTTGACTGAATTGTTCATGACTCTTTCTTTTTGAGAGAAGAGAAAAATAATTTTGGTACAAAGTTCTTTTTATCATAGTGGAGATTTTGATATTAATAAATATTTAGAATTCACATGAAATCATTTTATAGGACTCTGGAGCTGAAAATTAGGGGATATAAATGGAAATTTGCTGTCTAAAGATTTTGGATCTCGATTCTCATAGTCACTCAGAACGATGTTGCTGGAACCTATCCAGGATTATACAAACTTCCAGGCTCTTTGACATGGAGACGGATAATATATTTCAAAAACTGCATGAAGTCCTTCTGTGAATAATCAAATTAAGGCTTTAAAGATAGCACTCTCAACAAGACTCAAATCAATTCCAAGAATGATTCCATAAAACTGACAGTTTCGGTTGTTCAAAACCACCTAGCCAGTCTTGAAAACACGTTAATCTTCTTGAGTAGAAATGTGACCCAAGAGAAATGAGGCGGTATTAATTTGGTTTGTTGCTAGGGGAAGTGCTAGCCAAGTTTTATAACTCATTCTCTCACTGTTGTAGTAGAAGGAAATGAAAGTAGAGAGGATATAAATCAGCTCGGCTGGGCCAGTTCTGGAAAGGGATTTTTACACCATTTTCTAAGTCTGAGAGGGTACAGCCAACAGGGGTTGCTGGCTGAGGGAGTATTAACTTAGGATTTTGCAAGTAGGGAATCAGGGTATCCAGATGAGTTCAGATCAAGTCGAAAATTATAGAGTGATCAAACCTGAAATGAGTATGTGTATTATAGGTGTCTAATGGGACACTACAATCTTAGGAATGATGCTAGAACATTGGGGTGAGATATTGTCTCTTAATATTGAGTACCATCCTTGCCCTTCTAAGATCCTCGCTATATCTGCATTTCCCAAACTCCTTTGCCACAAGCCACATGGTTTAAATTTAATTCCAACAAGAGGATTAGTCACAAGAGATATGAAGGACAGACTGAAGTCATTTTTTGTTTCTGGCAGTAACAGGTGACATGTTCAGCTGACTGTAGACATAAGGTTTGCAGCATCTTCTGGATGAGCTTCTTTTAATCACTGCTTCAGTGCTGTAGGCAACTGAGAGATTCGGCAACACTTTTCTGAATCTCCACTCTTCCTGATTTCCTAAAACCAGCAGTGCCACACCCTGACCTTTATTTGCCCTTATGAACAGCACTTTAAATATCCAATTCCCTCTATTAAATCCCTTTCTATTAAAACAAGTAGAGTAGTTTTTGTTTTCCCACCAAAATGGACGGATAGACCATTTAAATGTTAAGATTACACAATAGAATTCTCAGCATTTGTGTATGGTGTACACACTTAAAGTTTCAAGTGTAAGTCCAGAGTAAGGAGGTGAATGACCAGCTTCTTCCTCCAAGCAAGCATTTATGGTTTGCTACAATAGAAAACACAGATAAGTGTTTTAAAATAACAGGACCAATTTTTATCATTGCCCTGATTGACCCCTCACGGATACTTCGTTAGGAAGACTCAATTTAAAAGAAATGTTTAGGACTTCTAACACAGGCAAGCAAAGTTTGTTGCATGATATCGATTCAGGAGAATAAACTACATATACGTTAGCTGACACATTTCATTCAAAATTTTAATAGCTTTGTTGAACCTTCCAGGGGAAAAAAAAGATACATTCCTACGATTCAGATTATTTTCATTATTGAATGAAATATTGGCAATGAAAAAAGTTGACATCCCACAGAAGCCATTAAAATTTTAAAAACTGAAATTATTTAAGAAGTAAGAACACAAAGGCAGCTTTTAAATTTTTTTTATCTAGAAATTCGTTTATAAGTTTAATTGCAAAACTTCCTGGGACGCATATTAAGCACCCATTTATCGTTGCTCGTGTCTGACATTTAAGATAAAAACCACAAAGCTTTATCAAGGGCCATAAAGTCAGTCAAACAAACAACTTGAACATGAATGAATGTAAAAGGATGTCATGTTTCTGGATGGAAAGACAACATTTTAAGATGCTAATTCACCCTCAAATTGATATCTCCATTTCCCGTAATGTTAATTTCAGGGGGATGTTTGTTTTTCTTTGACCTTTCAAACATTATTCTAAAGTTTAGGTGGAGAATAAAAGACAACATAGTCAAAACATTTGGGAAAAGATGTGCTTATCCCCGATTAGGTGCTATAAAAGACTGGAGATGTGGTTGTGGGGGTGAGGAGGTGTGGCGAGCATGGTCTGCATCAACTACGCTGCATTCATGAAATGGAATGTACTGCAGCCAAAAAAATAGACTGGTGTATGTACTGCTCAGAAAGATGTTGGGGATATATTGTTAACAGAAACAACGGCCTACAGGTCAATGTGTTTCACACAATTATATTTCTATAAAAACTGCACACATCTTTACACGTACGCATGCAAATGTCTGCATTAGCCTTAGAACACTTGACAATACGTCAAACTGCTAAAGTGGTCCCATCTGAGACAGTGTGGGAGCTGAGGTTGACATTTGCTTCCTATTTCCTATGTGTGTGCACGCACATAATATTTAAAGCAGGGATGATCTTGTAACTTTCAACATTTTGCATTTTTAATATTATTCAAATTAAAGTGTAAAGAAATCCATCATGTCGTGCTTTCTGTTCATGTAAATAGACATGTACATTCACATACATATACATTTATGCAAGAAAGAAACTTTGATATTTATAAACATGACTGCTTTTTTTTGAGGACAGATCCTTTCTTATAGAAATGGTATTTGTTAGGTTGAAAAATCTTGATCTTGGGTAGGCAAATTAGGGAGCAGGAGTCTGAGAAGCCTGAATTGCTTTGTACGATAGAGAAAGGTTGTGTGCACGATGTGGTTTGACTTGGTTACTGTCAGTGGTATGATTTCAATATTGCCTCTGCTACCCCTACAAATTCCTGAAAAAGGTTTACATGGTTCATGAAAGCTTTGGTATAAGTGGATTTCTTGGCAGAACTCAGAGTCAATTAGAGTGCAGTTCAAGGGCAGATGCACAGACAATGCGGCTTGAAGAAGCTATAGAAAGTAAGACTCCAGGAATTTTCAGAAATTTAGAAGATATTTTGCATTTTCCCCATGTATAGCTTTGGACAGTGCTTCAAGGAGAACACTCAGACTGCTTCACTTGTGTTACCCGGAGTCTGTCCAGCAGAGAAGGCTGGTTCAAAGTCTGACAAAGCTTAAAAGTGAGAAGCTATAGCTGTCTAGTTATTCTGAAGGCTGAGCGAGAGTGATTAAAAAGAAGGTTCAAAAGGGCTGCCTAGAGGGATGATGGGATCCTAATTTAGATGATATCCTGTGAGGAGCGGACCAAGGGAACTAGAGGCTGGAAAGGCAGAGATTCGCGAGTAGCATCAGGGGAAGACTTTACCTGCACTAAGTATCATCAGCGAGAGATCCCAGCAGCGAAGGAGTGATGTCTGAAGAAACTACAACCACTCCCTAAGAAACAGAAGTAGTCTTAACACCCTCCAAGCCCAGAAAGTACCAAGGCCAGGTCAATGCCAGAGTTAAGTAAGATATTTCTTGCACTACAAACCTCTTCTTATCTGCCATGTAAACCTTGAAATGCCAGAGGCAGCCTAACAAGTGGGGGAGTGGGAGGAGTGCTAGACGGGCCTTAAAGAAGAATGTGACTCTCAAGGTCCTGATCTCTACAATAAGCCTAAAAAATTTAAGAACATTCTCTCCTCCCCCACTATAGACACACTTGAGAAAGAAAACGCAGAACATACTAATATTCACGATCCAGTGGTTTAAAACATGTACTGATCAGTTAAGAATCTGTCTAATTTTTTTAGTTTAATACATTTTACCTCTATAATAAATATGATTCATTTGCTTATTCAGCACTATTTATTGAGTGCTGACTTTGTGCCAGGCACACTTCTTCTGGGCTCTGGGCAAATCAGGAACAAAATGACAAAGTCCGGCCCTCAGCCTCAGGGAATTTACATTCCAGTTGGGGTGACCCAGGGTAAAAATATAATAGTACAAGGCCACATAGCAACAAGTTCTATTATGAAAAGTAATTCAGCTAAGGTGATAGAGTGACAGGGCTGCTAATTTATTTAGAGACATCAGGTTACTTTGAGAGTATAAAATTTAAGTAAATTGAAAGATATGAAGAAATGAGCCATGGGATATCTTGGGGAAGATCCATCTGGCCAGAGGGAACATGGAATGCAGAGGACTGAAGCGGGGACAATCTTGGCAGGTTGAAAAGTGCAAGGAGGTCCTGGTGGTTAGACTGTAGTGAAGCCAATGAGCAATGAACCCTCATTTTTTCAAATGAAACAACTTTCAGGGAGAAGGACATTTGAGATGCTAACCTTTCTGTGGGCAAGATCTGGAAGAAGAGCCTGCTGGGCCCTGGTCAAGAAGAGGGTCTTTTATAACCCATACCTTGCGTGTGTGTTTAGATCGGGTTTTTTTTGGTTTTTTTTTTACTGCACAGGAATAATTGTTTTTTGGATCGAGATATTCTCCAATATGCAATACATTCATAGTAAATCCCGGGGCAGGAGGACTCCACACAACTCTCCCCTCTTCCCTGAAACGTCGGTTTCTGAAACATAGCTTGTTTGCTGCACACGCCCATTACTTGTTACATCACCTGAACAACACTGCCCACTTCAAAACACACGTGCACACACACACACGCGCAGACCTGCCCACAGGGTCAGGGACCACCATTTCCTGGCAGGGGAGCGTGGCTGCAGCCCCCCTGCTGCTCAGTGAAAAGTGTGGGAGCTGTGGAAGCCTCCACAGGCTCCTGCTTGACGGAGGGGGTCACTGGTGAACAAGAGGGTCAGTGGGAGCTCCCTGAAACCACCAGCTGCAGGATTCTTGTTCACTGGATTGGTTTGTTTTCTTCATGATTGAGAAAAGCAGCTCGGCACACAGGATTTTTAATAAACAGTGTAATATCCCGCACACCTTCTTAGGAAATGTGAAGCACGTTAACAAAACTCCTAACTGTGCTGGAAGATAATGACATTTGGCTTCTTCGTGTGGCCACAGACCTTCATTACTGGACAGTGACACTGATCAGAATGCCACCCAGTTACTAGTGTGGAAAATCTGCCATCCGTGACCATAAATATATAAAACTCTGCTTGCTCTGAGCAGTTGGTCTGTGTAGGTTCCATTTGCCCTGTTGGTCACAGATGAGCTGTTGATACCCTTTCCGACCCCAAATAAAGTCCGTTAACAAGTTCCAGCATGATGAGAGGGCCTCACACTGAGAACGGGGGGCCCCCTTTCCTGGGTCTTGTCTGCAGTTGCCTAAAGCGGAAGGGGTTCATCCAGAGCTTCGACAGGGCCCCCCAAAGACGGACTTCATCCCTTTCTATCGCAGCCACTGATCCCACGTGCGCTTCTCGCTCTTCAGCCTCTCTATTTCCGGTTTGTCATTGTATATGGAGTGGATCTGGGTTTAAATACTGCGGCGGTGGGCGTGCTCGGGCTTGATACATCAGCACTTGGGACACTTGTACAGATCCCTTCTCCAGGCTTCAGCTGCAAACCTCCATGCCTTCTTTAGTAGCATTTCCTTTGGGTACTGCCCCCGGCTGGGTGAGCACGGTCCTCAGGTGAGACACCACAGGGCAAGCACCGCCAGGCAGTTAAAAATGATCCCGTGGACCACGTAGTACCAGAAGTCTTTGGAAGGCAGCAGCAAGACCAATGTCACCAGAAAGATCGCATAGGTGACCAGAAGCCACGTGACACAGGCGCAGATCCTGCCGCGGCCCAAGTGGATGAACTGGACTCTGTCTGCCACGTCAGCCTCGAAGGCAGAGGAGGCTGAAGAGTCATAACAGTCATTGTCACTCAGGGGAGCATGATGTTCAGCATCCCAGAGCTGGTGTCCTGATGACGGCATGGTTTCCCTACGCACCCTCTCAAATTATTTCTAAACATTCCTTGAACATTTTGTGCCTTTTCTTTAGGACCTTAAGGTGCATACTGTCCTGTGGGATAGGATACGAGGCCTGGTGGTGGGGCGGGGGGAATCGCCTGGCGTTTCAACTCCCAGCCTGCCGCTGGCGGCGACTGCAGCAGACAAGGCAGGGACGCATCACGCGGCCGCGCTGCTGGCCAGCGCTGCGTGGGACCCCGCAGCTCGGCTGGGCGGGGCTCCGTTCTGCCCAGCCAGTCAGAAGAAGGCGGCCTCCTAGCAGACTCGAGAGCCAGAGCCCAGCCACCCTGAGCATTCCTGCGTGACTCAAATGACCATCCTGCAGCAGCTGGACTTTCTCCAAGGTAGGTTCGTGAAAATCAATACTGCATCTACCCAGGGAAGAATATCTGGTCTAAGGAATCTTCTCTCTTGTGACATTGACGTGTAATAAATAGGCCTTATCTTTTTCTTCCCACTGGGGTCAAAGAGTGATTTGTTCTTGTGAACAAAATGGATTAGCTAATGCAAATTGAAATACATTGTCTAGAAATTAAGTCAGTCCTGAACCCTTCCCCCAACAAAGAGATTGCTCCTAGGGCTTGTTTATACACGAGGTGTCTAAAGCGCTTGTTACCGTGCTTAGCACAGCACATGCGCAATAAATGACAATTATTATTATGTGGTAATGAGATCACCCCGATTAGTAGGTGGTGACTAATCAATACAAAGGAAGTTTCTACCGGGCATAAGCGCATGGTTGGATATGTTGCATCACATACGCATATCTACACCAACCTGGGCAAGAGGTATGTACCCGTCAGGGCTGCCTTAGACAAGATGAACCCCCGCTCTTCCTTCCCAAGCCTGGGAATAAGCAGTCCCTGAAGCACATGGTTACATGCAGGTGAACTTCTGAACTCAGAGTTCTGTTAGGAAGGTGGAGAGGAGATATTGTTACGGAGATCAAGCTCGTGCTGGCTTGCTACGTGACAAGCCAATAAATCCAGAGAGGAGGTATTGGGACAAGGTATAGTGCCTTTATTTGGAAAGGCAGCATACTGATAAGACGGTGTCCCAAAGAACCATCTTACCTGTGTTAGAATTCAGGCTGCTTTTATACTAAAAGAGGAGAGGGTGTGGCTCGTTGTGCAAACGTCTTGGTGTCGGAATCCTTTGTTCCTACAGTTAGTTGTCCATGTGGGTCTGTTCACAATGTTCCTATAAACTTCCAACAAGACAATTGTTATTTTCTGTTCTGCAAATTTTTATCTCCATATAAATGGAAAAATGTTATACCTTTGGGCTTCCCTGGTGGCACAGTGGTTGAGAGTCTGCCTGCCGATGCAGGGGACGCGGGTTCATGCCCTGGTCTGGGAAGATCCCACATGCCGCGCAGTGGCTGGGCCCGTGAGCCATGGCCGCTGAGCCTGCGCATCCGGAGCCTGTTCTCCGTAATGGGAGAGGCCACAACGGTGAGAGGCCCCAGTACAGCAAAAAAAAAAAAAAAAAAAGTTATACCTTTGAAGGTCAGAGCCTTGAGAATGGGCTATCCTGTATATTTCAGGCTAGAGGCAACATCTTTTACAAAAGGTGCAGAGCCAGCATGACTAAGCATAGGCAACAGACCACAAGGGTTAGAGCTAAAGAAATAGATCTAATATGGAGTCAGGTTTGTTCTTCTCTGTTACAGTTTGGCTACTAGACAGCAGCCAGCAGTTGTCTGTTACAACCCTTAGCTTTCCCACCTCTTTTTCTGCTCCTCCTAGCGAATTCCATAACCATATGGTTCTGAATTTCGTATATGTGTGATGAAGTGAGCTTAAATTTCCATATGGCAATGTTTTCTCTTCTGTATACCCCATGCTCTTTTATGCTTTCAGAGTTTCATATATGCTCTTGTTTCTGCTTGTCATTCCTCTACCTTTCTCATCTTATTCAGTCTTCAGGAATTTTTTCATTCATTGATTCATTCAATCTACATCTGACAAATATCTATTGTCTATTATAAGTCAGGCGTATAGACATCATGACAGGAAGTATAGACACAGCCTGTGATGGAAGAGATAGAGACATAAAGCAACAACTAAAACAGAGCATAGTAAGTGCTACTATGGAGGTATGCATCTGAACTTCGAGTCACCAACTCCACCTGAGATAGGACATTGACCTTGCTGGAGGAGGTAATGTTTAAATGGTATCTGGAAGGAGTCACAAAGGTAGGGGGGAAGAGTAGCCCTTCCAACACGGGCAGGGTTCTGAGAGAACATAGTTCCTTCAGGAATGTTAAATGGTAAAGCCTGAGCACCATCCAGTGGTTGGAGAGGAACTTCCTAACCACCTCAGAGGGATTTTATATCAGTCTAAGTAGGTTTGTTATATGTGACAGCTTTATAAGCTATTCTATACAAGTCAGTGATGTTACAGCTTCATAAGCTATTCTATACAAGTCAGTGAGTCATTGTGTATTCGTGGAAAAAGCCAGAGATTGGAATTGGAGAGATCTATATTTGAATCTTGACACTTTCACACACTGTGTGACTTTGGGCAAGGCATCTCCCTCATCTGAGCATCTTTCGTATCTGTGAAATGGGAAAAAAATATGCTTTAATATTATAAGCACCAAAATAAGTTAGTACTTGCAAAACACCTGTAAGTGCCTGTCTCATAATGAGTTTTTAGCAAATATTACTCCTCTTCCTTCTGCCTCAATATTAATTAAACTTTGGTATTAACTTCCTTCTTGAAATTCTCTCCTCACTTGGCGTCCGTCATCTCAGTGTTATAACTGCCCCTTTTGACCTTCACTATGGGTTTCTCTTCCACTGATGGATCTTCTTTTTCTTAAAGATTGGTTATTTCTAAGGATTTGGCTTACCCTCTTTTCTACTCAATTTTTGGTTGTTGTTAATTTTTTTTAACATCTTTATTGGAGTTTAATTTCTTTACATTGTTGTGTTCGTTTCTGCTGTATATTTTCTACTCAGTTTAAGGCAGACTGTATTTCTTGATATACTTTCTAATTTCAGTACATTCTCCTAAGACTCAGAGCTATATTTCAATAGCTCTATGGATAACAATATTGTGTTATATATTTATCGTTGTGTAGGGATTTACCCTAAACGTAATGGCTCACAGCAACATTTATTTTTCCACAGTTTCTGTAGGTATGAATCTGGGCCTCCCTTATCTGGGCCATGTGTCTCGTGGTCTTTCACAGGGAGGCAAGCAAAGTGTTAGACGGGGCTGCAGTCTCAAGTCTCCACACACACTCATGTAGTTGGACCATGTTTCCCATGGGTGATTGGACTGAAAGCCTCAGTTCTTTACTGGTTGCTAGGTAGAGGCTTCCCTCACCTCCTTGCCACACGGCCTCTGTATAGGACAACCCAAACATGGTAGCTGGTTTCCCTCAGAGCAAGTAAGAGAGTGAGAGAAACAAGCAAGATGGAACTCACAGTCTTTTGTAGTTTAATATCAGAAGTAATTTCCCATTACATTTGCTATATTTTGTTAGAAATAAATTGTTATGTCTACCCACACTCGAGGGGAAGAGGTTATACAAGGGTGTGACTACCAAGTGTCCTTTTAGCAACTACCTACCATACTTAAGAAATTCCTATGAGGTAGATATTATCCTTGTTTTACAGATGAGAAAATAGCGGCCCTGGGAGTTTAAATATACTGCTCAATACTTACTAATAATGTACGGATCTGGCATTTGAAACTTAAACCTGTTTTTTATTTTGTATTTACTTAATTTTATTTTTGTAACAAATAAAAACTGTATATATTTAGGTCTATAAGTGTTTTGATATACGTATACATTGTAAAATTATTACCACAATCAAACTGATTAAGATAACCATCACCTCCCATAGTTCCTTTTTTTTTTGTAGTTGAGAACACAGGGGATCTTAGCAAATTTCAAGTATACAGTACGTTGTTATTGACTATAGTCACCATGCTGTTCATTAGGTCTCCAGAACTTACTCATCTGATAACTGAAAGTGATCAGTAACTCTCCATTTCCCTTACCCTCCAGCCTCTGGTAAATACTATTCTACTCTCTGTTACTATGTGTTTCAGTTTTTTGGGCTTGGTTTTTTTGGTTGTTGTTTTTTTTTTTTAGATTCCACATACAAGTGAGATCATGCAATATTTGTCATTCTGTGCCTGACTTATTTCACTTAGCATAATGTCTTCCAGTTTCACCCAAGTTGTGGCAAATGGCAGAATTTTCTTCTTTCTCATGGATGAATAATATTCCATTATATATAAACATCCAGAATTTTCTTGGTCCATTTATCTGTTGATGGACACAGGTTGTTTCCTTGTTTTGGCTACTGTGAATAATGCTGCAATAAACTTGGGAATGCAGGTTATCTCTTCAAGATACTGATTTAGTTTCCTTTGGATATATACCCAAAAGTGGGATTGCTGGATCATATTGTAGTTCTATTTGTAATTTTTTGAGGAGCCTCCAGACTGTTTTCCATAGTGGCTGTACCATTTATATTCCCACCAGCACTACACAAAAGTTCCCTTTTTTCCACAACTTCTATAATACTTTTTAACCTTTGACTTTTTGGTAATAGCCATTCTAGCAAGTGTGAGGTGATATCTCATTGTGGTTTTGATCTGTATTTTCCTGATGATGAGTGATGTTGAGGATCTTTTCATATACCTGTTGGCCATTTGTGTGTCTTTGGGAAAATGTCTATTGGATTCTTTGCCATTTTTAATTGAATTATTTTTTCCCTCTTGAGTTGTATGACTTTCTTATATGTTTTGTATATTAGCTCATATAAAATATATGGCTTGCAAATATTTTCTACCATTCCACAGGTTGCCTTTTCAGTTTGTTGATTGCTTCCTTTGCTGTGCAGAAATTTTTTAGTTTGATATAGTCCCACTTATTTATTTTTGCTTTTGTTGCTTGTGCTTTTGGTGTCGATTCCAAAAAACCATTACTAAAATCAATCAAAGGGCTTGTCCCTATGTTTTCTTCTAGGAGTTTTACCATTTCATGTCTTATGTTTAAGTCTTTAGTCCATTTTTGAGTTGATTTTTGCATATGCTGTGAGATAAGGGAAGCTTGCTTTTTATTTTTTTCACACTAACCAATAGCTTTTGAGATGTTTTAAAGTTATATTATTTCCAAAGAGGTATTTTCTGTAGCTTATCTATGCCTATTCATGTATATGCAAATGAAGCTAGACCAGAGTTTCATGCAAATATGGACATAAAAGGAAATCAGTCAAGTCTTTGAATTTTATTATTTATTTTTATTTTTTATTTTTTTTGCGGTACGCGGGCCTCTCACTGCTGTGGCCTCTCCCACTGCGGAGCACAGGCTCCGGACGCGCAGGCTCAGCAGCCATGGCTCATGGGCCCAGCCGCTCCACGGCATGTGGGATCTTCCCGGACTGGGGCACGAACCCGTGTCCCCTGCATCGGCAGGCGGACTCTCAACCACTGCGCCACCAGGGAAGCCCCTGAATTTTAAGACTCATTTAACTGGAAGGCAACATAAAACATACTTGAAGCCAATAACTGGTTTATCTGGCTTTGATCCTACCGTCTTTTTTTTTTTTTTTTTTTTTTAATATTGTTAATGTGGACTTGGGTGAGACCATGTCACTGTGCTATGGATGATACCGCTTCCTTTTGATGAAAGCTTAATCCAGAGCCATATTTCTCAGCCTCATAGCCCCTACTGAGGCAGGAGAACCTGGCCCTGGATATTTCTAGCCTGAGATTTCATCTGAACTAATGTGCCCTGGCAATTGCTTCATGCTTACGATTGTTTGGAAAAGTGTCCAGTTGTGTGAACTTCTGAAGATGCTGGTGACAGAATGCTCAGTACGGAATTGCTTTATATACTCTTTCACCTTGCCTACAGTACAAGTCAAGATTAAACTTAGTATTCAGTTGGAATAGTTTTTTGGCCACATTTTTTTCCCCTGATTTTGTGCTTAATGTATAACTTCTTCACTCTGACATTGTATTACATATATATATATTTGTTTTTTTTACATCTTTATTGGAGTATAATTGGAGTATAATTGCTTTAAAATGGTGTGCTAGTTTCTGCTTTATAACAAAGTGAATCAGTTATATATATACATATGTTCCCATATCTCTTCCCTCTTGCACCTCCCTCCCTCCCACCCCACCATCCCACCCCTGTAGGTGGTCACAAAGCACCGAGCTGATCTCCCTGTGCTATGTGGCTGCTTCCCACTAGCTGTCTGTTTTACGTTTGGTAGTGTATGTATATATCCATGCCACTCTCTCGCTTTGTCTATTTTTATATTTTAATAGTTATTTTTAATATATGTTTTCCATTATGAGGTGTCTTCCATCATTTCTGGAAGTATTCAGTGTCTAAATTAGGAACGATTAATAAATATTAAATGACACAAAATTAGCTTAAGGTTTAAATTTACATGAGCCATTTAAAAGAGATTTTTAAAATGTATGTGAATGCCATATATAGAACTCCAAGTACATGCCCACATCTTAAATATTAAGTAGAACTATTTCACTATTATTTATTGAATTCTAATGTTTTCAATTGTAAATAAATACTAATAAGGGAAATCACAGTAGTTTGTATGAATTATTTGATCACTCTTCCAGGAAAAAGAAACGAGAAAAAGGCAAGAACAGTATTTTCAAACTCAAGTCAGAAGCAGAGAGATTTGCTTATTTAACAAATAGATCTAAGTATCATTAGTCATAATTTGGAAAAGTATAAACTATTAAATAGAGATTGAATGGCTAAATGTCCTCACAAGAAATGAATAGTATAACACCACTGTTTCTTTGAATATAACTTTTCATAAACTTATAAATTAGAAGATAGAGTTCTCTAGCATGATAATATCAAGACACACAATCAAATATTAAAGAGCATAAGCTCATTATTATTTTTATTTTCAACTCTCTGATGGGACAGTTATATGTTAAAGAGTACTTTTGAAAAACATCAGAATAACATTTCATTTTCTAATATTTCTCTGGATACTCCCTATATTTTGTTAGGACTTGGTCATGCCTGTTGAATGCTAATACACAGTGTTGGGCCATTTTACTAAAATCTTCTTGAATTGAACATCTAATTTGTCAGTGACAATTTAAAACTTGGCCTACATCAAAGTCCACCCTTCACATGTCTGCAGGTTTAGGTTTGATTCTTTGTGACAACAGCTGGCTGGATGTAAGGGAAGGTCTCACTCCTCAAAGTTGTGACATTATTGTAGTTATTTATAGATTCCTATCTGAACCAGTGGCTTTATGAATTAATATTCTGGGAATTATAAGAGCCATTGTTTCAACGTCTTTTGGGCTGACTTCAAGTGTCCATAGTCTTATCTTGAAGCTAAACTTCATAGAAAGATGTGTCCAAATATTAGTGTATTAGAACTTCCACAGGATTTGAAAGCTTCAATAAAATAATTTTACTGGTCATATTGGAACCAAGAGAGACTCCTATCAGCAAAGATCTCTTTCAGGAGAATGATGCTATAAGATGGTGGAAAACCCATTAGAAATTGTCCTCAGCCATATGTCCTCTGCTCACCATCTTTGTGTGTCTCCTTGGATAAGCCAATCAAATCTCCTGAGTGTATTTTCTCTTTTGTAATATAAGAAAGTGAACTAGATCATTATTACTCTTTTGGGGTCCTAATTTTCTGTGATTCAATTAAGCAAAGTGAAAATGAACAAAACATCAAGTTGTCTTTCTGCTAATATAGCCTGTAGCCATCCACATATACGTATCACCATTTGATGTCACAAAATTACATACAAAATGGGAAGAAAACTTTAGGGCCATTTCAAATATAAAGAAACCCTATAGCAATACAAATATAAAGACACGTCTATATGAATAACAAAAACATAAACGCAAAACATTAAGACATTAACTATAATAATATTTCTAAGCGGGAAAGGGTTTATTCAGTCCATATAAATTAAGTCAGACCTAAAGATCTGAAATATTTCTTTAAACTAGGACAGAGCATATCTGGCCTTTCACTGGGGAATCATCTAAGTGCAAATCACCCAAAGGCTTTTCCATATGACCCAGAGCAAAGTCAAGGAGAGGCTAGGAGGTATATTCAGATTTCTTGAACTTTAATTCATTTCCCTTTACACTCAGAGTGTTTTCTTAACAAAACTTTTCTTCAAGTCATCTCACAATTTGAAAACTAAAAGAGAAAAAGTATCTTTCAAAAGTGTGTAATGGGGCTTCCCTCGTGGTGCAGTGGTTGAGAGTCCGCCTGCCGATGCAGGGGACACGGGTTCGTTCCCCGGTCAGGGAAGAACCCACATGCCGTGGAGCGGCTGGGCCCATGAGCCATGGCCCCTGAGCCTGCGCGTCCGGAGCCTGTGCTCCGCAATGGGAGAGGCCACAATGGTGAGAGGCCCGCGTACTGCAAAAAAAAAAAAAAAAAAAAAAGTGTGTAATGGATAATTGTTTGGAACTATCAAATTGCTCTGTGATAGACCTGATAAACGAAACAGAAACAGATCTTGGCCGCTCCTCAGTTTCTGCAATGCAAAACCATTCATAGTGGAACCTATCCCTGCCTTTAATATACATATCAGGTTTTTAAATTTTCAATTTAGTTGCTCCTTTCACACAAAAGTCCATTTTAATTCCTCAGTGAAATGGTTTGAACGATTTGAGTGTTTTTTGCTGAGATGTGAATCAGGAGTCTGTAAACTGTAAACATCAAGACGTGTTGGAAATGAAGAAAGTAATCCTGTAATTTAAACTCACAGTATCTTTGTTCACATTGTTAATTGAAGTTTAGTAGACAATAGCCCAAGGACATTGTCATATGGGACGTTTTTCCCCCCTCTGATGTCAATACACACTCAGTCAAAAATGCCTCCAAGAATAAGATGGTTTTCATATTTTTTAGTTCGTTAGCAAACATGTACAACAATTTTAATCCTTTCTACGGATAGCAAGTAAGAATTAAAATGCAATAAGTAACCAACCATGTCACAGCTGGTTTTCATCTCAGAGAGCCCGTCAAGCAGCCGTTTTATTTACAATATGACATAAATGGTCAAAAGTCAGCTTGTTGACAATCGTATCATCATAGGCTGTGGACTTAGATTTGGCTTGTCATTGCTAAGACTCTCTCCTGAGAAGTTGTGAAATACTTTCTGCTTAGAGTGAGCGAGAAAATTCCGTTTTTGTGTTTAAAGTATAAAAAGGAACTATTTGTGTTCTGAAAAGGGAAGTGATAATAATAATTTTTAGGCTATCATTTTAAATATCTATATTTGTGCATGCACTCCATATATAGTCTTTTGTGTGTGTGTTAAGTAGCCACTTATATTCTATACATAACACTATACACATAAATAATTATATAAGCACATATAATTATTTTTCTATAAAAGTTATTTTCTTCCTTGCACACACACTTTATTTAGTACTATTTATCTCTGCTGATGAAAATCCCATTTTACCAGAAAGATGACATTTGAGATAAGGTATGTGAAGATGTTTGGTAAAATGCTTACGGCAAGTCTTCTTGCGTTCACGACAAAATTTTTAAAAGTTCTGTATCTCTTTTGGTCTTTTTCTTTTTTAGTGAAATTACGACATGAGTTGCTTTTGGTGGCAAATACTTGCTTTCCATCATGCATGTCCTCGCAGGGCAACGTGGTCATGCCAAACTGCAAAATCCTAAAACCTACTACAACAACTTTCTAAATTATTTTCTTGATTTCAGGCACCATGATATATAGAAGTGAGAAAGTAGGCAGGATGACATTGAGTACAAGGAAAATATAATAGAAACAGGAGGCCAAGGAGATAATAGTAATTCTGAAACCAGAGCAAATCACGATAATGGGTTTTTAAGAGATAGTCACTGTGACCCTATATCATCATGGTTCCCTCAGCTGTGAATGGCGTTCAGGGTTTCTACCTTCTGAACCTTTCTCATTCTTTGAAACTTAGCTCAAGAACACTTTCCTTCCTGAAGCTTTAGCTTCCCTAAAAGTATAATTTATCCCAGTATTTAATCCTGATGCCAAGTTGTTAATTGACAAGAAGAATATTAAAGTCTGAGATTATTTCATTTCAGAGAAATCATAAGCTACATATAAGATTGTAATAATTTCCTCCTTATCAATGTTGACAGTTAGTGAAAGTTCAATGCAATTTCTTATAAAAGCTGAGAAAAGCATTTTAAAACATTTCCTTTGTATCTCTATAGAAATATTTTGACTATTCTAATTTGGCTTGGCTTTGAATTTGTTCTGATGAGAATCTGTAAAATAGGCCATAATTTTTAAGGAAGATAAACCTCATTAAAGTCAGCACAAGGAGTCATTTGAAGTTGTAACAAGGAATGTTTTGATAAATATAAGTAGGAAAATACCTTAACTGTGAATCTCTGGAGCAGGAAAGAAAAGGAAATTTCATGATTACCATTTCTGAAGACATAAGAATATCGCTAATATAATTCAAGACTATAATTGCCATTTGCACAGAAGCATATAGTTTAATGAATATGTTTAAAATAGGGAAAGAGATTAGATAACTTTTTGAAATTCATTTTGATGTAAGTTGGTAGTGATTGAAGTTTAATGAAATGAGATGGAAGAAAATTAGTTTTCCTTTCTGTAATTCAAAGGTTACTTATTTTTAAAATTTCTCCAAACCATAGTACAGGCCTATTGTGTCTCTTGTTCTGAAAACCATCCTGCCATTTCCTGATATTACCACTGCCACTGGATCTATAATTAGGATTTTTACTCTGGGCGGCTTTCCAAGGGCAATTCCAAAATAAAGCTAGTGGATGGGCATCCTGAACAAGTGCCAGACAGTAAATCCAACTGGAAGGTAACAGGGTTGCCTTGGCTAATTGCATTATACACACAGTTGCTGACAAGTTTTCTCTTTTTCCTGGTTTCAAACTTATTTCACAGAATATTAATCATTTTACAATGATGTTGAGTCAGAGAATTAACAGTGACCTTGGAGGATATTCACGCTTGCTTTTTAGGTAGGCAATATTGCAGTAATGAGAGTTTTCTGTACAATATTTTGGAATAAACATCTTTTCATCTTCAAATCTTCAGGCAGGCTGGCAGGCAGGTCAAAAAGAGAAATGAATGGAAAAAGGAGAGAAGGAAGAAGGAAGGAGGGCAGGAAGAAAAAAGGAAGGAAAGAAAGGAAAGAGGAAGGGAAGGAGGAAAGGAGGAAGGAAAGAATCCTTTTATTACAGCACCTAATCCTAATAAGTCATTTGGTTCTTGGAACTAAAACTGGATTTTAAAGTTTTTCAGTCAGAATCTGAAGATGAAAAGGAAAAGGATAAAATAAATCACTAAAATACACAACGGAGGAAGAAGCTGCCTTTTTCTGGCTTGTCATGATAAATATTAGGTAATTTAAAAAATACATTGGCTCCTTGCCAATGTATTTTACTAAACAGAGAGATCAAACAGAAATCTCTGCAAGTGTAAGATTTTGGGGAGGAAAACGATGGAAAACAATCCATTATTGGGGCTGTTGTATTTTATTGCATGTATTAACCAGATTTCTGCAGATGGAATAAAGCTGGCTTTATATCAGAGCCATAAGTCTTTCAACTTTTGATGGTTTCTAGCAGGATGTTTTATCAAATGTACTCTCAGACACTCACATAAGTTGGGCTTTTATTTCTGTCCTTAAAATTTAAGGCAAGATTGCCATTTGGGTGCTATTATACAACAAGACCTACCAATTGCTTTATAAGACAAGGTGTAAAAGGGAAAACTTCCATTGCTAAATTTGTTTTATATTTAACTGCATTTATATATATTAACTGTATTTTTACATTTTATTTTTATAGAAAATATAATATACTTTTATAAATGTAAATTATATAAAATATAGTTTATTTAAAATATTTTATAATTAGTGAGATCATATCACATTTACTGAAAGGAATTAGAAAATCTTTGGTCTGCATTCTTTTCCATACTAATCTTATCTTCCTTTACCAAGTTTCCATCTATCTGGACCATTTCAGTCTTCTTTTCTTTTTAATGACAAAAGGAAAGCCCTACTCCTGTCAAATGCCCATACCTCTTATTCTTTGGGTATTTCCTCTCCACTTGCATATCCAGTCTATTTCACCTACAGGATCTTCTCCAACAACTTGCAAACCAGCTCTGATAATTCATATCTTTTAAAAAAAGACAAATACCAAAGCTTTCTTTGATTTCACATCCCTTTTTAGACCTACTCTGTTTTTCCATTTCTTTGTATAACCCAGAATCCCATAAGAATCATCTGCTATAGTGTTTCTCCCTTTTTACCTATTTCCCTCTTTTACTCACACCATTTGGGATTCTCCCCTCACTTTTCCAAAGAAACAGCTCTTGCTAAAGCCACAGAAGCCTCTCCATAGCCAAAATGCAATGGACCTCTTAGCCCTTAGCATACTAGATCTCTCTTTTTTTATCTTTCAGGCACCATATTTTCTTGTCCACTGTTGTCTTCTGACCTTTGAGTTCTCCTCCCCAGTTCTGTTAACTGCTGCTTCCTTCTCTAAGCAATTGCTTGGAGTTGGGAGTGCTACTGAGGTTGGCCTTGAACTGTTTTCAGTTTTCATCCTAGATTTTCTCACTGGGTCAGAGTATCTATTTCCTTGGTGTTCGGTGGCATTTATACGGTGGTGACTCTCAAATTTGTGCTCCCAGCTCAGGCCACTCTTGTGAGCTAGACTTTTATAGTCAGCTTCTCGTTGACATCTCACAGATATCAAACAGGTGACACAAATTCCTTAACATATCTAAAACTAAACTCTCCATCTTTGAGTTAAACAACCTTATGGTCTTCTTATTGTAAGTAATTGGTATCAAACCACCCCATTACTTGGGTCAGAGAAGAGGAAGCTCTTTTCTTTTTTTTTTTGACAGTTTTTTTTTTTCACATCTTTATTGCAGTATAATTGCTTTACAATGGTGTGTTAGTTTCTGCTTTACAACAAAATGAATCAGTTATATATATACATATGTTTCCCTATCTCTTCCCTCTTGCGTCTCCCTCCCTATCCCAGCCCTCCGGGCGATCACAAAGCACCGAGCTGATCTCCCTGTGCTCTTTGAGATCTCCCTTTGCCTCTCTTCACTTGACACATCAATTCAAAAAATGGTTCCTCTTTTTTCCTCTGGTTCCACTGCTTCCTCAAAAATATATTTGGAGTCTATATACTTTGCCCCACAGCAACTGCTGCTACTCTCTCTTCTTGACTTATCTGCTTCCTCTTTTGTTTTTTATCATCCATTCTCTAATAATCATTCAATTATCCATGTCCCACACTTATTTTATATACTTTTAAAATTACTACCCATTGTATTTAGAATAAGATCCCAAATTATAAACATGCCTTAGCAATGTCCTACAAGATCATACCCCTACCCTGCTCTCCAGCCTAATCTCATTACTCTTGATTATTATATTCCAGTCATGTTGTCTTTTAATTTTTTAAATGTGTCAAGCTCTTTCTTGCATCAGTGTAAGTCGGTAGTGATTTCCTCTACCTGAAATACCCTTCCTTCCACTTGCTCCTGAGTGGCAAATGTCCACTCATTCCTCAAGTATTAGCCTACAGTTCACTTCTTGAGATAACTCTTTCCATATCTCCCAATCTGAATTAAATTAAGTTGCTTCTGTGTTCATATAGACCATTATTAATTTCATTAATAATTAATAGCATATTTAAGTTTGTTTGTTTGCTTGTTGTTTTTCTCATGCTTGTCTCTTGAATAGATTTTAAGATTCTGGGAGATCCAGGCCCTTTTTCAACACTATTAAATATAATACCTAGCAAGCCCCAGTACTGGGAATAGAGTAGTTATTAAATATTGTTCAATAAATATATCTGAATTATTTTTGGTTACCTTGGTAACCCAATTTTCCTTAGACTCAGAAATAGGATGATGTGAGCATTACTACACTGACAGTTATTGTAAAAAGAGGCGGTTACCATTTTGTCATCCCCATCTCTTACCTTCCCGTCTCCAATACCAGGATTGACACTTTCATTGGTATCCAGTTACTTTATGTAAATCTTTATGTAAATCAGTTCTTGGTGGCTTTCTTCAACAGAAAATTATACAAACATTATGCAAAATTGTGCAGATATTTCTAAATTCCAGTTCAAGTTATACCCAGGCCCTGATACACCTACAAAAATGTGAGTGGGAATAGTCAGTGAATATGCAGTTTTATGAATTAACCTGACTCTTCCTGTTTGCTAATATTTTAGAGACATTAGGACAAATGCTCTTAAAAATACACTTGCTAATAGAGTTCACCTCAATTTAGGAAAGGCATACATACTACATTTGCTGATAAAGTTAATTTCCTTTTAGAAAAGGCACACATGCTTTTAAAACATTTGCCTGTAAAAGCAGGTTGGAAAAGAGAGACAAATTAAATAAGCTAAAGAAAGTTCATTTAGAAAGAAAGGTCAAGAGACAATTGAAAAAGAAAACATATAGCTAATCCAGAGCAGTACCAGCATGAGACTAAAGAGTTCAGAGAATGGGAATGGTAAAATACTATAACATATTTTAAAACTTATAAAAAAGTTCACTTCCTGAGACAACCCTTGCCATTTCTCCCAATCTGAATTAAGTTGCTTCTGTTTTCATATAGACCACTATTATTTTCATTAATAAATTAATAATTAGTAGCATGTTTAAGTTTGTTATTTTGTTTTGTTTGCTAATGCTTGTCTATTGACCAGATTTTAAAATTTAGGGAAATCCAGTACAGAGTATCATAGAGGAGAAAGCAGCACAGAGAGTCAACTCTGAGACTTACAAATGGTCCCTCTCAGTAGTATTTAGTTGAGTCCTGATTAGGTCATACTTGTGAAGAAAATTCTAGTAGCTGGAGAAAAGAACCACATGCAAGGGCTTGAAAAAATAGTATTCAGACTGGACAAGACCAGGATTAAGTCTGTTCTCAGTGAGATTTTAAAAATTTAGGATTCACGGATCATCAGTTAGAGTACAAAGAGGTATCCTGTCTTAGTAGTGGGAAAAAATTAACTTTTGACTAAATTAAATACTAGCCTACATAACAAAGCTTAAAGAGGAGACCTGAAAGGATCAAACTGTGTCTAACTAACTGGATGATGTCCCAGAACAAAGCTCATAAATAGCTTTGCTAGGAATATGAAAAAAAAAATCAGCACTCAACAAGAATGAATCACAAAGTCTGATATTTAATCAGAAATTACTAGGCATTCAAGTAAGCAAAAAATAAAACTCATAGTGAGAAGAAAAATCAGTCAATTGAAACTGACCCTCAAACGACACATGGGAAAATTAATAAATAAAGACATTAAGACAGTTTATGACTATATGTTCAAGAAGCTGGAACAAAGATTGAACCTGTTTTGTAGAAACATGAAAGATATATATATGACCCAAATTAAACTTGTGGAGATGAAAACTATATTGTCTAATGTGAAAAGTACACTGGCTAGGATGAATGAGAGATTAGATATAGCAGAAAAACATTATTAATGAGCTTAAAGACATAGCAATAGAAATTATCTAAAATGAAACACAGTGAGAAAAAAACTGAAAAAAATATGAACAGAAAATCAATAAAATGTGGAATAAATTCAAGAAGTTAAATATACACGCACCTGGAGTCCTGAAAGGAGAAGAGAAAGAATAGGGGAGAAAATTTATTCAAAGAAATAAAGACTGGATAGCTTCCAAATTCAATTAAAGCCGTAAGTGCATAGACCCAAGAATCTCTATGAACCTCAAGCACAAGAAATATGAAGAAACTGTACCAAGGTACATCATTATCAAATTGCTTAAGACCAGTGATAAAGAGAAAAAAAAAATTAAAAACACTGACAGAAAATAAACAGTGGGTACAGTGGGGAAAACATGGTAACAGCAAATTTCTATTTGGAAACAGAGAGGTAACATCTTTATTGTCTACAAAAATCTCTGGAAGCCTGAAATTCCACACCTAGCATAAACATCTTTCAGAAACAAAGGCAAAATACTTACTGAAACACACAAATGCTGAAAAAATTCATCACCAGAGGAAATGTGCTACAAGAAATGCTAAAGGAAGTCATTCACACAGAAAAGAAAAATTAACCAGATGGAAATATGGGTCTACGTGAAGGAGTAAAGAGAAGCAAAATGGAAACTACTATGGCCATTATTAAATTTTTTCTTATTATTTAAATCTTTAAGAATTTTAATTGTTTACAGCAAAAATAATCATGTATTGTAAGGTTTATGACACATTGGAATAAAATGTCTAATGACATCATACAAGCTTGGAGTCAAGAAAAAGTAGTATACTTTTGTCCGGTTCTTATACTATATAAAAATGGTATAATGAACTGGAAAATAGACAGTAATAAAATAAATATGTATGCTGTAAACAATAAGTAAGTAACAACTAAAAAACATCCAAAGGATTTATAGCTGATAAACCAAGAAAGGGAATAAAATGAAATCATAAAATATGCTCAGTTCATCCAAAAGAAGGCAAAAAATGAAGGAAAACAAAATATGAACAGAAAGCATTTTTTTAAAAAAAAGGACAAATAGTAATATTGTAGATTTAAATCTAACAAAAACAATAATCTCAAGTGTATATATATATATATATATATATATATA
>NW_020174046.1:5399890-5404855 GCF_003031525.2 Neophocaena asiaeorientalis asiaeorientalis | reverse complement strand
AAGTGGTAATGGTGTCAAACCAAAGAAACAGATCAATTGAATAGAATAGAAAATGGAGAAGTAGAGTCACATATTTATGGACAACTGATTTTGAGCAAGGGTACAAAGGAAATTCAGTGGAGGAAAGGATAGTCTTTCAACAAATGGAAATAACAACTGTATATTCATATGCAAAAATAAAAATAAATAAAATAAATACCTTGTACTATATACTGAAATTAGTATAAAATGGATCATGTACTAAAAATCTAATCTTATAAAACTTTTAGAAGAAAACATAGGAGAGAATTTTTGACCTTGGCTTAGGCAAATATTTCTTAGCAACAACAACAAAAGCACAATCTATAAGTTAAAAATAAACCACTAAATTAGACTTCATGAAAATTAAGAACTTCTGCTCTTTTTAAGACTGTTCAGAGAATGAAAAGATAAACTTCACACTTGAAGAAGATATTTGCAAATCACATATTTGGAAAAGGACTTGTATCCAAAACAGAAAAGGAACTTTCAAAACTCACTAGTAAGAAAACAACCCAACTACAAAATGGACAATTTGCATAGACACCTCACCCAAGAAGATATATCAATGACAATAAAAGCACATGCTCAATATCTTCAGCCATTAGGAAAATTCAAATGAAAACCACAATAAGATAAGACCACATACTGACTAGACTGTCTGAGCAACAGAGCCAGAACAATACCCTCCACACCCCAAAGAAAGAACACATGGTGCATAATTCTATTTATATCAATTTCTAGAAAATGTAAGATAAACTATAGTGACAGAAAGCAGATCATTTGTGATGGGGAGGGTAGGAGATTTAAGCAGGATAACAAAGGTGCGTGAGGAGCTGGGGGGGAGGTGATACATATGTTCATTCTCTTGATTGTGATGATGGTTTGCCAATGTATCTATCTGCCAAAATATTTCAAATGGTACACCTTTAACATGTAGTTTATTGTAAATTTATTGTATGTACCTAAAAGGCTGTTTAAAAGGAGCAAAATATAAAATGTTGGTAGTTTAATTCCATTTATATAAAAATGCAATACATAGCTAACCACAGATAATCACACAAAATAAGACTGAAATAAAATATGCTTGAATTTTAATAATGACATCAGGAGTGAAGCTTTTTCTTTATTACCTTGTTATTAAAGTTTTTGAAAAAGATATATGTAATTTTAATCTTCAGAAAAGGTAAAAATTCTGTTAAGTAAAAAAAAGATGCCAAGCTTTAACTGTAAAAATAACTTTTCCCTCAAGTTTAAAGCACAACTAACTTTACTAAGTTCAAAATACATCTTCCTTTCTTCTCTTTCTTGCCTTCTTTTAAAATAGAAAGTCAACGGTAATGCAGTTATCCACTAGACCACCCTTGGCAAAGTCAAACATGCAAAGAATGCTAAAACTAGACATTTTTCATTAGATATGGGAAAACAAATAAAACTCTGGGTATGAAACGATAACTCAGTATGCTTAAGGGTATACCTGATGCTCTATAATGGAAAGAAAGAAGCTCCTCTCTCGGCCTTCAAGGGCTCTGAAAAATTAAGATTCTCACTGTGTAGGCAGGTCTACAGGAAAAAGGAAACTAGTCAAAGGAGACTAATTAGCCAGGTGGAAAATAAAAGAAAAGAGAAAAAGCATGGGAAAACAGAAGAGGAGGCAGTAGAAGCAACAGCAGTGGCTAGAAACTTGGAAACTGAAGACAAAGCAGAGATGTTGGAAACAGGCCTGACTTACTGCCTAGCTGATGTCTCTTCCATCCTTGCCTACCCTTCTCCCCAATGTGCCACTAGGATGGAATTGAAAACCTATGTCTCTTCCCACAATTCTATATTTAAACCTTATTTTGACATTTCCCTTTTTTTCCTACCTATTTTTATGATTTTGTACATATTTGATTCTCCTACTATATATTTAGTTTTTCAAAGAACAGGGATCATGTCCTTTTCTTATTTGTAACTTACCCTCTTTGCCCCCTACTTTCCTTGTGTGAATGCCTAGAAAAGTGCTTTTCAAATAGTTGGGCTAATTGATAGACGTTCAGAGTGCTTAATATCAAGACAAACTTTCTGTGAGTTCTATGTAATAGCCTTTCATTCCTCTGCACAGTCTAAGCTTCCCAGTCTCAACTCCTCAAAGGAGGAGTAGATACCTGAAACATGTTATTAGTGTGTTAAGAGCTAGGGGTATCTTTGCCTTTCAGCGTCACACAATCATCACATTTCACAAAGACCCAAGGGTATTCCCCACGTTCTGCTTAAAAAATAGTGAAAAGTATAGTATATTTTTATCCTTCATAGCAAAAATGTCTGAATGCATAATTTAGAGAATTTACTTGTGTGAACTAACCCATAGTAGAGGCAACAGTGTCACTAAACTTGGACACTTTGGAAGAAATATGTGGTTCAGATAATGCTTAACAACTGAGGCATTATTGTGCTCTTTGAAAAACAGAGATCCAATTGTTAGGATTCAGTTGGAAGGATGTTCATTTTGGATTCATCCTGCAAGACCAGTGCTTGTTAGTTAAGGATTCTAACTCAGTGTTAGAAACCTTTGTCTTTGTGTTTCTGCTGTAAGCTCTGAGAACTCTTTCATATGTCTATGTGTCAATAGGACACAGTCTGAGGAATCTGAAGTCTTCTATTTTAACAATCTAGACATTCAAATGGGGGCCATATGGTTCATGTCTCTAACAGTTGAGGCAAAATAAGATATTTAATTTGGTCACAATTTATATCCTCTCTACACTGACGTCATTCCTATTTAGTGGTGACCTATGCTCTAGGTGAAATAGAAAACACTGTTATTGGTGGATAAATGCCTTCTCTAGCTAGGCATTCATGTGTTTAGAAGACATGAAAAAGAACATATCTCAGAAAACAAAACTTATACTTTGGGAGGCAATTTTTATCACAGTCCAATTAATGCTCGAAACACAGCTATAATGGATCATCACTTCGAGATTTTCTTTCACTTATAATGGGAAATTTACAAAAAGTAGAATGATTCATTTCAATTCAAAATATCACTAAAGAAATGTGGAAAAACATTTTAATGCAGTTGCTCAGCTAAAAACTTACTCCGTTATAAGATATTCAGCAAATAAATTGAGATTCATTCTGAACATTATTTGCAGAGTCCTATTTAAGGTACTTACTTCATTATGACACATAGTCAAGGATGTCTTTTGACATTTTGCTGGTTATGTAGAAGATTAAGTTGCCAAGGGAAAGTATCTGAAATGGTTGGAGGGTAACTGGAATAGCTAGATTCATATCATAAGGTGATACAAGCTTCTGGCGTTGTAGAAAATATACTGAGGAAGGATAAGAAGGAAGTAGGGACAAATGGAAGTCATAAATAAGAATTAACCTACTGAAAAAAGTAAAATGTTTAGGAGTTAGAAATGCTGTAAAATATAATAGAAGATTTTGAACAAATCAAAGACAATACCAGAGCCAAAATTTAGCTTAATGAAAGAAAAGACATACTTTTGTTGAAGTACACCTACAGAAGCATTTTAAGAACCAAAATATATCACTTGATTTATATTTCCTAAACAAGGAAGTTGTTGTTACTTGTAAGGATAAATGTCAGCAATATGAATCTTGTAGAAACACTAATTTTTGTTAAAGTTATCCAATAATACCTTTAAATTTTTTTTTAATGAGAAAGAGAGGAAACACAGCAGCCCCACTTTTGTCAGTTGGTTAAATAGGCAGAAGTTTATTACATTCAAAGCGTCACATTTATCACAGTCTGCTTTGCATTATACTGTATATGTCCCAGTAAACTATACGCTTCTAAAGGGCAAGAGATGGGTTTGGGGCATCTGGCGTCACCACAGTTCCTTGCATTTATGTAGGATATTGAATAGTCTTCTGTGTAACATGCTGCTGCCCAGTCTACCGACTGGCTCAAGAATATTCCTCTGGACTTCGGCCTCCAAAGTTACAGTGTAAAGAGGTAGGGATATATAGTTGATACTCATTATTCCTGGCAGTTAACGTTCTATAAAGTTGCAACAAACACTGAATTAGTAAATACTGAACCAGGACATACAGGATTAGGTTCTTGCAAGTCTCTGGTAACAACATTTTCATCAACTGAGCAATCCATAACCTTGTTTTACATGTGTTTCTGTTTAAAGATACTTAATTTAATACATATTGTTAATTCATTAACATTGAACTCAATGGCCAACAGCACTACAAGTAACGACTGAACAAAACTTACCTAACACACACATTTCCTCCTAAGGTACATCCCAGCTTAGGAACACTAGACAGCCCTTCAGCACTCTACTTGGGGCATTTTAAAGGGCAAAATTACCCAAAAAATGAGGGGGAAAAAGTGGCAATAAATAGACTGTGAAAAGGGCATTTGTTTATAGAATGAGAGCTGAAATGAGAAGGTAGAGCTTCACCTTGTTCAAAATCAGGTGAGAACATGCAAATCAGGCAACTAAAATTTTTCACTTCTCTGAGTGTGTTTGCGAATGACTATAAAAACGCCATGGGTATTGATCTGGGGGTTACGAATAAATGTTAGCATTTAGGTACATTCTCACATATGGGGTCTGTGAATAAAAAGGAAGCTTAGAATGAGATAAAATGAACATAGGCGGGACAACAGAACAAACCTCATCCAGTTCAGCATCTAAGTCTAAATTCAAGTGCACCTTTGTTTTCCGACTCTGCTCATGTGACATTTTACCAGGTTGGAAACTTTGTGGTATACTTGTGGTTTCCAGCACAAGTCCACAAAATAAATAGGTTTCTAGATTTGCTACCTGCTGTTGTGCCATGCATTGACCTATAATTCTTACCTGAGAAGGGAGTTGACATTTACTGAGAATTGAATACATTGCTAGTTGCTTGTCTTTTTGCTAGTTCTTTTTTTTTTTTTTTTTTTTTTTTTTAAAAATCTTTTTTTTTTTGGGGGGGGGC
>NW_020174046.1:5346810-5399844 GCF_003031525.2 Neophocaena asiaeorientalis asiaeorientalis | reverse complement strand
ATACATTTCTAGTTTCTTTTCTTTTTTCTTATTTTTTTTTTTTTTTTTTTTTTTTTACTGATAAGACTCTGATTCATTGGGGGGAGGACAGCAATATGCTCAATAAAAATAATTAAAAAAAACCCAAAACACCTCCAGTACCCTTCCAGACAAGGTGATTAAATAAGCACATTCTGGTCAATGAGACGCAAGCAAAATTTGGCTTGGTCTTCAGGGAAAATGGGAAAGATTAGGTTAGCATGGACCTAGTTGTCACTTCATCTGCTCTATCCTGCCTAAAATAAAGATATAGGGGCTGAAGCATCAGTAACAATGTGACTGAATGACCTTGATATTGAATGACAATCCCTCACCAAGGCTAGTGGAAAAGAAAAATATGAAAGCCTAGATTTCTGATTGTATAATGGAGGTTCCATACCAGCCTTGCCTCCAGATTTCCCACTAGAAAGAGATAAAACTTTGAATATTTCTGAGGTTGGTTGGTTTGTTTTTGCAACTCTACTGACTGCTGTCAACCTTCTTTATGTTTCTCTTATTGTTTAATAATGTCATTTCCAAGCTTTCTGATTAATGGTATGCTTTCAAAGCTTCTATACTTTCCTCTGTTACTCAGTTTTTTCTTTCATCCACTTGCTAAGAATTGCACTCACAGTGGCTCCCATTCATTTGGGAAAGCATTTTTGGTTTCCCAAGCTCTTGAAATTACAAAACAAACAAACAGAACAAAAATAATTACCTGTTTTTCCTCCTCTGGTGGAGGCTAAAACCACTCAGGTAATTTCCTGCCCCCATCCACCACCAATTTGTGCTCTGGTATTGGAGGGACATTTTTCATCTAACATTGTTTAACATGTTGTACACAGATATTTTCCTTTGCTATCCTAGTTGCTCTGTCTGTTTTAATGAAAGAGTTTGAGTAGATTAAAATGTGATAGACTCTCTCATGATCTTTTCTCTCCCAGAAATTTAATCTGCATTGTATCTAATATAGCATACTCCCACAAGCAGGTGTTGTCTATATATTCCTTTATCTCTCATTCAGAAAACCTTTCGAGGTAAGTATCACATTTTCAGATGACAAAATGAAAGCCCATAGAGGTTAGGTAATTTGCCGAAAGTCACCAAGATAGAAACGGTTGTTACCTACATTTGAAGTTGGCTCTGTTTAGTCCATTCCTAAGTGCTAGGTGAACCCTTTTAAAATGAATCTGAAAGCACTATTCACAACTGTGCTCTTTTTTGTTTGTTTGTTTTGGGGTTTTTTTTGTTTGTTTGTTTTTGCGCTACGTGGGCCTCTCACTGTTGTGGCCTTTCCTGTTGCGGAGCACAGGCTCTGGACACGCAGGCCCAGCGGCCATGGCTCACGGGCCCAGCCGCTCTGCGGCATGTGGGATCTTTCTGGACCGGGGCACGAACCCGTGTCCCCTGCATCGGCAGGCGGACTCTCAACCACTGCGCCACCAGGGAAGCCCCACAATTGTACCCTTGCAGAGGGATGCTACACCTGGCCTCAAAAAGGTCATAGAGAACCTCATGAGTCAAAATACATGTTAAAATAGACAGCTAAAAGTTTCTAGCTGGAAAAGAACGTAGTCAAAGTTTAAAAGAGAAGCACAAGTATTTTTGCTCGTAAAAGTCTAGGCAGATTCTAGTCAGGACGTTTGTCCGCATGCACATTCCCCATGCACCACTGCAAACGTAAGTATCTTTGAGATAAACAGAACACAGTGCTCTGTCTAATAGTAATCATAACTGCTTGACAGCACACATCAGCATTTTGTTACAAAGTTAACCATTCTAGTTCCTTTACTTCTCTACATAGGACTTTTAAAAGCAAAAATGCTTGTATCGCTCCTTTAAACTTTTCCCAGATCCCTTTTCATTATCTGTGCTCTCCTGAAAGAGTTTAACGTTTCTGTTGGCACTTGTGTGTATAACCTTTTTCCTTTTCCCCAGTTTCCCTTGGATGTTATTTTCTTTTCCCAATTGTTTTCCTTGGGTATTATTTTCACCTTTGAACAATGAGGACAGCAAGACATAGGGTATTTAGTTAGAGAGAAGAGGAGGTAAGATGGTATGTACCATGTGCCCATTCCTGCCACAAGTGATTTCCATTTAACATCTAAGTTTATCCTTGCATGGCTGTTTCCTCTGCATCACTACAGTCTCAGCCCAAATGTTATCTCTTTAGATAAATTTTCCATTATCCCTATAGTTAAATCCAGAAGTCCTCTCTCTATCTTCCTACCTCTTAATCAAGGCTCTCTTATTTTCCTTGTAGCACTTTTTCATTCTTTGAAATTCTTACTTAATTACTACTTTCTATGTTTATTTTCTCTTTTCTCACATTAGAAAGCAAGCTTGTAGAATGGGGATTGGGTCTGTCTTTTAAGTCACAAGACCCTGGCTCCTAGACATTGCTGGATAAGTAATATTTGCTCACACACCATTGTAAAGCAATTATACTCTAATAAAGATGTTTTAAAAAGTAAATAAATAAAAATAAACAATACAATCAAAAGGCAAAAAAAAAAATGTATATGGTTAGGAAAGAAGGTGATGGCACTCTTATGGGATGGTCTTGACTTTCTCGGAAGCATAGTAGGTGCAGACTTTGGTATGAGATGAGGCTGCCTTGGAATAAATGTCACAACGGGCTTCATCATTATAATATAGGTTAGATGTAAGCTCTCTGAGGGCGGTCTTCCATGGCACGTTCCTGAATGTCTCCACTGCTAATTGTTGTACCTGGAATATAGTAAATGCGTAGAAAATGTTTGTTGATGATATGAATATATGGTTAGAAAAAGAAAAAAATAATATTTGCTCAATAAATATTAAATAGATAAATGATTAGATAAATAAAAGAACAAGGAATTCTGTGCAGATAGAGACTAGGATCTCAACAGAACCAAAATGTTTATGAGGATAAAAACTTGAACAAGAGAAGAAAGAAGACTGGTAAGAAAAACTTAGAAAATATGGATGGAACCATATTTCCTTCGTTCCCTCCAAGGCAATGTACAAGGGATTGTAAAGTTAAAATAAATAGGCCTACGACTAGATTAAATAAACAATTAGTCTGTCTTACATTTTCTGTAGGGTGACCTCTGCTATTTTCTTCCTTCTCAAGATTACTAAACAATTACTAAATTAATAAGGAGATTCTTCTATTAAGACTAACTTCCTGGATAAAGCCAATCACATGCCAAATAATAATTCTGAATATCCTAAGCAAAGCTCATTGCTGCCTCATTTACTGTCTGATGGGCATAATTTAGCTGATGAACATTTGTTTGCTCAACTCATGTTGACTTAGGTTAATTCTTTCACAGTGAGATTCGGATATAGTAAATTTATGCATTATCTGGTAATTATTGTTATGAGAGGGTCCACATTAATATGTTAAATTTTGCTTTAAGATGTGCTAATTAAGCTTATTGTGTGGCAGACTCAGACCTTACATTTTGAGTTTGTCAGTATTTCTTTCTTGAAATGTCTGGGATATTTGTGTTATTCAACTGTGCTGGTTTAAAAAATAAGGATATCTGCTACAATATGAAGGACACTTTACTCTCTCAATTTAGGTTATAGCTCTATTTATCTGGTGCAAGCAAGGGAATAGGAATTATTATATTTTCAATATCTAAATCATCAATTGGGTGTTCACAAACTTAAGTGCTATGATTTCTTTAGGAGACAACTGAAAATAACGTATCTGTTTTATTTGATAACCCTGATGTGGCCCCTACTAAACCATACCCTATAAAAACTTCAATGTATATGATTCTAAAATTAATCATTCCCATAGTACTTTTATAATCTAGGCATTAGAAATTCCCTTTCCAGTCACATAATGAGCTAGCTTATTTAGACAAAGTACCCTACTGAAAACAATTATAAATGTTTTATGAAACATGTTTTTAAAATATTTTTTAAAGTATTGAAGAAATGACCACAGAGGAAGGAAATATGAATGCAAGTGGGAACACAAATAGGCAAGCAGAGTTTTGTGACTGCTTTTGTGCTAAGGGCACGCTGCCAAAACTTGAACTTAGGAACTTGAACTTGAAGGTTTTGGTGGTGTTTTGAGCATGAAGGAAAACTTCAAACATTTGACACTGAACAGAGCTGGCCAAGATGCAGTGTGGGAGACATCATCACTAAGAAGCTGTGATCACTAGAAACTTCTCCTATGGACACACAGCCCAAATTTCCATCTCCTGGTTTAAAAAAACCCCTTAAGCTATGAACTTAAAAGGAAGCAAAGCATTTTTTTGTGGGAAACAGCAGAAACAATAGATACAGGAATAGACCCAAAAGACTTCAAGTACTGGAAGTATCAAAAAAAGATAAAGCAAATATTCTTACTACATTCAAAAACTAAAAGCAAGCAAGGAACATATATCTTTAAGAAAATGTTATAGATTTTTAAAAATGGAAACTCTAGAAATGGTAGCTGTAACTAATATTGAAAACAAAATGGTTAAATATATTAGCCATTTTGGGGCTTCTCTGGTGGCGCAGTGGTTGAGAGCCCGCCTGCCGATGCAGGGGACATGGGTTCATGCCCCGGTCTGGGAAGATCTCACATGCCGTGGAGCGGCTGCGCCCGTGAGCCTTGGCTGCTGAGCCTGCGCGTCCGGAGCCTGTGCTCTGTTATATATATATATATATATATATATATAAGCCATTTTGAAATACCTAAAAAGAAAATTCATGAGTTGGAAAGGTAGGTCAAAAGAAACTACCTAGAATGCCACATGGTGAGGCAAAGTGATACAAATCAAAGATATAGAATATAATCATAGTGTTCAAAGGATGAATAACTCCAAATATTGGAGAAGCCCAATGAATCCCCAAAAGTTCCTTCAGAAGAAAAATTATTCCAGATGTAAGGGTTTAAATGCAAGAAGGAATAAAAATCAAAGAAAACAGTACATATTGGTTTTGTCTTGCTGAACTTTTGTTGTATAAAAGAATAATAATTACGTGCCAAGGGATTAAAATGAGAGCGAAATAAACTATCAAACAACGTCCTATAAGTTAGGAAGTGAATAAATGAATTGTTTTAAGTTAGGACCTCAAGAGGCATATGTCAAAGAAGGTTAGATGTGCAAGGGATTGACTAGACTACCTGAAGGATAAAGGGAGGAGAGCTGAGAAAGGGACCACAATACAGGTCTCCCACATGTGTAAAGAGAGGAGGAGGGAACATTGGGTAAAAAGAGGATCAGGCTGCAGCATAGATTGGATAATATTTCATCCAGACCAATGGAGAGTTCTCCAGTGAAAGCTGTCACTCAGAGGAAACTTGCATTGGGCAGGAATGTCTGACACTCCAGTCCTCACTGTGGTCATTCTGGGGAAAGCATGACAGCAGCTTAGGGGAAGCATGGCCGCACCATCCTCAAGGTGGAGGATCCAGAGAGGCTGAGTGTCAACTATTCTCCCCCCAGCGGAAGATCTGAGAAACATATTTCTATGACTGCCACATGGAGTTAAATTTTCTAATATCTTTGTATTTTGGAGGAAGAAGAAGAAAGATAAAAATATTGATGAGTGTAGATTTTAGTAGGTTAAGTGTGCGTGTTGTAATTTCCAGAGTATTCACTAAAGTAATAAAAACAGGTGTATTACTTCCAAACCAGCAGAGGAGAGACGATGATGGAAACAATTTCAGAAGGCAAGAATAGGGAAAGGGGACAAACAAAATAAGACAGATTCGTAAGTAGGAAATGTATAATAATATGTTATATATTTTAAAAATCACTTTTAGATTAGCTGTAATGGACTACATGCTCTAGTTAAAAACAGTGGTTGTCAAAATTAATCTTAAAAACCAATCGGTATACTTTATGAGATGTAGTTAGTTTCTACACTAGATTCTACTTCTCTTGAAATTATTATTCCTTTCACAAATATTTTTTAGCTTTTCCTTGCTCTGAGAATGAACACAGAAATGCCTAAATTTCCCAGGGAAAAAGCCAACTTAGAATTTGAAATTTTTTGAAAGATACATGCAGAACACTAGTGATTTCTCTTCAATAAATTTGGGTGGGTAGGGAAAGGCCAAATACCCTGAAGTTTCATGATAAAACAATAATTACTGTTTGAACTGTTTTTATTTCTGAAAATAAATTGAGATAACCTATAACTCTAGACTTATTTTACTAGATCATTAAAATCAAAACAGAAGTTAAAAAAATTGTATTTGAAAAAAAAAAAAAAATTGTATTTGGAGACAATGGGTATAGTAAAACCAAATCATTAAGTTATATCATTATTATGAGTAAAAGGAACCTGAACAAGCAACAAAAGGAAATGCAAAGGATTATATACATTTTTCTTTTTCCAATAAAAGGGCGATAACCTTTCTTTAGGAGTGACAGACTTTCAAAATGATCTTTTTTTGCATGAATAATGAATGCATATTCAAGAAATACAGACAATCTGAAGGAATGTGTCATAGCTGTTTATTAAAAGAGGAAGAAATGATCTTACCACATTTTTCTTAACAGGGTAATAATGGGTTTTTTAAGATGCACTCGAGCAGAAGTTAATGTACATTTTCATCAGCCCAATTCCATTTTGTGGCACAGTGAGGGAGGTTTAATGAACTCCACAAGCAAACTTTGTCACCTTATAAGCACATCTTCAGTTTTAACTGATCTCTGTGTTCAGTTCCCAAATGTTTAGCACTCATCTTCAAACCAAGATTTATTTCTGATTTTTCTCTAGGAAGGCTTTCCTCACTGCTGCAGCCAGTCATTACCCACCCCTGGCTGGCAGCTGACACACTGATGCCTGTGTTATTAACTGAACTTGGCACTCTTCCCATCAATAAGCCAAACATCCAGGGGAGTTAATAGCTATTTATACATTCTTATTAACAAGATGCAGGTTTATAAACCTTCTTTCATTGTGAAGCTCTAAATGCATATGCTCTTCTATTAAGAAAAGTTGTATATACAGATGTATATACAAATTTTGACTGTGCAACATTTTTGGTTCATATCATATTTCCTGTTGTCCATATATCACGGGCAACTTTTTTGAGAGATATCTTAGGAACTTCCATGCAATGTTTTTTATTCCCTTTGACCAGTTGTTGCTGTGCTTCTTTAGACAGGTGATGAAGCCAGACAGCATTATTCTTTGTTTCCTCCTCCTCACCCACTCCAGACGTTCCCTCTACAGATCTCAGCAAAGCAAAGACAGCTTTAAAAATATTACTGATTCTTTTTTTCTTTTAGTGAGATGAAAAATTCTGAGTCTTTCATGATATAAAATTTTAGAAAAAGTAATTTATTGAACCCTTCTTAATGATGCTGTTTCTACATTATTCTTTTGTAAAAGGAGAAAAGACTCTCAAATGACACTTGGTGATGTTCTGACAGCTAATGAGGGAGATGTCATCATGATTCTGAGGACTTTCCATGTCACCGAGGCTGTTCTAGGATTCTGACTGATTTTTAGTTTTTAAACTAAAAACTTTCCCCTTCATTAAAAAGTACAACTAGTTTTTGTACAATATTAAAATTGCATTGGTTGTCCAAAGAGATAGTTGAGAGTTGTCTAATCCATCCTTCTAGACGGGTCATAAGACCCTTTTAGTCCTTTTAGAGAGCATTGAACAGTATAACATCCAGCCATGAATCAGACATTCGCCATGGTGAAACTTAAAAGAATAGGGCTATTTTAATGTAGAATTACAAAGAGACAAGGCTTATTGATTTAAATTAAGTGAGATACTTTATATGAAGTGGTTAGTGCAAAGTTTGTTCATAGGAGTAATAAACACTTGCTGTTTGACCTTTGGTTGGGAGATTCATTTTCCTCCATGGTTTGATAATGGAGCGGGTATACACTACCACTTACCTATCTGCTCTTGTAACCTATTTCTTAAGGTTTGTGAGTCCTCCTAAATGTAACCCACAAGATATTTGTTGTTCCTTATATGGTCCACCAATCTTGACCATTCCTCCACCAACCCATTGCTTCAGATGGTGGGGACAAGACCCAAGGACAAGTGGGCCTTTTGCAGGACCAGGTGGAACCCCTGATTCCTCTGTGCACAGCTCTATAATTAGCTCCTCCCAACACACTGGGGAGGTGGCTCTGAAATTTTGACAATGTAATATGAAACCTGACTTTACTTTAGAACTACAAAATACCAATTTTGAAAGAGAGACAAAAATGATATAAAGCATGAAGCCCCATCTTGGTCAGGTGATTTTGACTTACGCATCTTAAACTGTCTTTTTATGTTTTAAGTTTTTGTCCGTTGAATAATCTACACACTTTTCATAGAACTATTATTTAATTTGGGAGCATCAGTAAGAATTTTCTTGAGGATATTTATCTCAGTTCTTGACTTAAAGCTCACCCTGCCCATCAGAGCTTCTTTTTGTGACATACCTGAGAATTCTGAAGAAATATCAGTCATGCTTGTGCCTTGAGAAGAATTTCTTCATTCACCTACCAATATTGACTGTTCTTTATGGTTTGAAAGATAATTTATGTTGAATGGTTTTTATTTTTAAAACTTATATTGCAGGGCTTCCCTAGTGGCGCAGTGGTTGAGAGTCCGCCTGCCGATGCAGGGGACGCGGGTTCGTGCCCCGGTCCGGGAAGATCCCACATGCCGCGGGGCGGCTGGGCCCGTGAGCCATGGCCGCTGAGCCTGCACGTCCAGAGCCTATGCTCCGTAATGGGAGAGGCCACAACAGTGAGAGGCCCGCGTACCGCAAAAAAAAAAAAAAAAAAAAAAAAAAAAAACTTACATTGCATAATTCTGTACTTTGTTAAGTCTTAAAGTTGCCTCAGCTAACACATTTTCAAGGCATTTTTTAAATTAGTTGTGTTTCTGACAAATAAACAATAGCAATCATAATGAGAGTAATGCCACCTTCACAGACGTAGTTTCATGCCCTTTTCATACCACTTTTATTAATCAACTTACAATGACATTTTAACTGAGTGTTCTTGATGGCTAATATTAATTTCATAGCCCCCTTTTAAAAATTTCTTTCTTAAATAATTGTTTTTACACATAAAAAACTTTGTCAGTCCTTTACTTCCTTTCCAGGTTGATACTTAAATAATTTAGAGAACTGTGAAATCCTCTGTTCTTTGTCTCTGGATTGACTGAAGATTTATGTGACTGTGGATTGTGTATATATCAATTACAGTTTCATCCTTTGCCTTTGTGGATTTTGTTTGGAGATTGTTCAGCAGGTGTGGATAGACACATTTGAGCTCAGTAATACTTTGTCTTCCTTAAGTGATCAATTTCAGTTAAATTATTGCTGCTTTAAAAGATGGCCTCAGGCTATTTTGTGTTTTAAATGACTGATTGTGAAGAAACATTGAGGGCTTTTTCAGCCTGTCACATATCAACCTGACATTTTCTGCCTTACTCTGTATCTTCTGATATTCTTTCAAAACAACTCAGAAACAAAAAAATTGAGAAAGTTCTTAAGTTTTTAGAATCATACTTCTTTGCCTTCCATTTAATTTTTATTTTGTTTTAAAAGTCCTAACCACTACTCTTGGGTTCAGTTAAGAAACCTGATATCCATTCAGCCTTATTAGTAACTACTTGTTCTCTTATTTTATGTTACACCATCTTCATGAGCAATGACCATGGCTAATTCATTCTTGGTACCACTAAAGGTCTAGCACAATGTCTGTCAAGTAACAGGTAACCAAATAAGTATTTCTTGGTGTTCAGGACTATTGTTGTGTGTATTAACTGTGCAAGCAACAAATGCAGTGGCTAGCTGGTAATAAATATTTGACAGACATATAGTTTCCTCTATAAAGAGATCTGTGAGGACAAGGATAGATAGTTTTATTAATGATCTGCTACCTGGTGACATATTAAGCACTCAGTGTGTGTGTATTCAATAAATAAATGCCATAATTTTGTCTTAGGTTTTTGTTACTTTGAGTTCATGTTAGTGTTGTCTTGCATTCCTATAGTTGCATACCCATGACTAACTCAGTAATTTTTGCTAAAAGTTATCATTGCTTGACATATTCACAACTTTAAATTTCTATTGAAAAATAAAGAATTGAAGGAAGAAAAGATGGCTTCGAAAATAGCATTTTGGCTTTTCCTCTCTTGGACTGGTAGGTTGGCACCCTTTGCCATGGACTTGATGTTTGTGTCCCTCCAAAATTCATATGTTGAAATATTAACCCACAGTATGATGGTATTAGGAAATGTGGCCTTTGGGAGGTAATTAGGTCATGAGGGTGGAGTCCTCAAGAATGGGATTAGTGCCCTTATGAGGAGAGTCATGAGAGAGCTTGCATCACCTCTGTCTTCTCTACCATATGAATATACAGTGAGAGGATGGCCATATGCAATCTAGGAAGAGTGCTCTCACCAGACATTGGCTGCAGCCACCGTGGTCTTAGACTTTCTAGCTTCCAGAACTGTGAGAAATAAATGTTTGTTGTTTAAGCCAGCCAGTCTGTGGTATTCTGTTATAATAGCCTGAACTAAGACAGCCCTTCATCCTGTGTAAACTGTCCTCTGCTTCCAGACTTAACTTCTTCATAAGCAGGAGTGCCCATGGTAGAGTTCCTAGTGTCCTAATTAAGCTCAAGTTAGATGGCTGTTTTCGCAACTGCTACAAAATGGTGACCCAGAAGATATATATGGGACTTTTGCTCTTTCCTGAAGAATAAATTACAAAATTTAGCAACTTTGGGTACATGAAAAGAGTACAAAAGGTAGATGAGAAAGATGGAGGAGACTCAGTGAGACTTACAGCTACTCCACAGTCCCACGCTAACATGATGGGTTGCTTTTTAAACCAGCTGTGTTCATTAAAGTGTCTGGAGACTATAAGCCCAAGTAGTCTGGGGCCCAGATAGTAAAATACCACCTTGTATTTAAAAAGAGCTATACACTGTCTTCCTCCCCACATACTATGGGATGCGTAGCAGGCAATGGTAACAATCTTCCCCAAGGAGCAGTGACAAGGCATCTTAACTAGTAGGGCAGAGTCAGAGAACAAGGTTAGATTTGTTCTTAAGTACATGGTCCCAGGACACTGTGGATATCCAAAACATTACTGAGACAGTTTTGAGGATAGAGTCTAAATTATTGTTGGGAGAAAGAAGCCAGTAGAGACTGATATTGAAGACTTAGGGAATTTGGATCAAAACAGGATGACATTATAGAGTAATTCAAAGCTACCACTGCTGTTTCCTGAATCAGCCTCCAAAGTGGCTGAGAAAGACAGTCCAATATTACCAGGAAAATAGAGTGATACAGTGTTTGTATACTTAATATAAAACATCCAATATTTAGAATTTCTTCCAATAAGGAATTCTTAGAGGTTACACTGTAAAATGCACACACACACACACACACACACACACACAGAGACAAATACATGAATATATTTTAAGTTTCTCAGATGTAACAGAATACAAAAATAGGGAAAAAGTTCATATATGATTATTGTTTAGAGATTTTTTTTTAAATGGACTTGAAAAATAATTTAAAATAATTAACTTCATCAAAGAAAGGACAAGTTGAGAAGTCCCAGAAGAATAATTTATCTGGTATGTAAGCCGTATTAATTGCATGCGCTCTGAATAAACTAGCATGATTCGGAAGGACTAAGGAAATCTAAAGGTGTTAGACTAACTAGACTTCGAAATTTGGTGGTTTTTATATACTTATGTAAAACCATCCAAGTCTGGAACAATAGAAAATCATCTTTGTGCTGTTTGTATCATAGATGTTTTCAATAATTGAAAACTTATTTTTGAATACCAACTGCGTGCCTGGTTTTTTTTTTCTTGTGGAGTTAAGGTATAACAGAGAGCAAAACAAACAAATATCCTTGCCTACCTGACATTTACATTCTGGCAGAGAAGCAGAAAATAAATGACAAACAATAAAACTAAAATCAGTGTAAACTATATATCTTTTTTTTTTTTTTTTTTGCAGTACACGGGCCTCTCACCGTTGTGGCCTCTCCCGTTGCGGAGCACAGGCTCCGAATGGGCAGGCTCAGCAGCCATGGCTCACGGGCCTAGCCACTCCACAGCATGTGGGATCTTCCCGGACCGGGGCACGAACCCACGTCCCCTAGCATCGGCAGGCGGACTCTCAACCACTGCGCCACCAGGGAAGCCCCACTATATATCTTTTAAAAGGCAACAAAGGCTATGGAAAAAAAATGAGAACAGGGTAAGGGGATCAGGTTTACCAGGTAGCCTCACTGAGATGTTGTTTGAGCAAAGAATCAAAGAAACAGAGTTTGGTGCATTTAATTCAAATAGCTGAAAGTAAACTCCAAAGAAAATACATAGTACGCTTATACCAGAAGGTCCCCATATTCCAAACTGCAATTCATATGCTACTATGATGAAAACAGCAGATCTTAAAAAGCAAAGTAAATGCTTTCCATCATCCATCCCTCTTGAATCTTTTATGCAATAATGCCTGTTTGGCAGTGTGCAAAGAAAACGGTTTCACGTTGCTACAAATGCCCTCTCATTTCTCCTGGACAGCATCTGCTAACCCAAAGAGTACACCAAAAAATAAGAACTAACACTAAATTTTTCAGTTGGGCCTTAGTCAAGAATGCAGGAGATGGGATGATTATACAAGCAGAAACAAAATAATCTCCCTTTCAAACAATAAAGATCATTAAATCTTAAATTCACAAGCTCAGGTTATAAGGATATCATTCCCCATTACTATGAATTTAAAGAAAAATCCTCTTCTACCACAAAAGAAAAGAAAAACAAAATAAAACATCAGTGGGTCAGGTTGCCAGGTTAAATAAATACAGAAGATTGTATATTTATTGAGGAATTTGAGCAGGTCTGAATTCCACTTACTTCCCTCCCTGTTTTCTCATCTGAAGTCCAGAAATCACATGATCGATGATCAAGGCTATTAGATAGTGTTCGTTCATTTGGTGAAATATGACAAAGACAGTCATATAGGGAGAAGGTTTAGTTTCTAGTGTCCCTTATCAGATAAGTCTAGTCCTTTTCCTGCCTTACTTTTCCATTCACATTATGCTTTCAGGCATGATTCTTTAGAAGGACCTTGTCGGGTACACAAAGGCATATCCTCATCCAGCTGAGTACTTCGTGGACAGGTTCCCAGGTCTATGAGCAGAGGTAATAATGTTGAAATGGCTCCATAATATATTAGCTGTCAAACTGTAAGTCAAAATACTCACATGAAGGTAACAGTGTGTCCTTATATAGACTGATGAATCATGTTCTGTGTCAGCAGAGAGATTTTCAAAGATGTCTACGTCCAAAGTCACTGTAAGAGATTCAGAACTTTTGAAAGAGCAGAATCCTTTTTGATAAAGGTGAAAATTGAACTGCCTCATGAATCGGTAGTCATGAGAGCTGTCCCTTCATTCTATGGACATCCCACTGTAGGTGCTGAAAGCCCTGAGCTCAGCTAATAGCTCATTGTTTCCTTGACATGCAATGTCTACACCATACCAAGATACCATGGTTTATATTGGAGGTGCAGTTTCCCAGGATTAAGCTAGATGTATAGAGTGAGTCAGAGATAGACCTTGAGGGCCTGTATCTGCCTATAAATTTTTTTCTAGGGTCCTAATTTCTTTTTGGAAAAGTCCTCCAAATCCAGAAGACTCCTAGGGAGTTGCAGAAATCCCAGGACCCCTACTCTAGTGATTTAGAATATTTTCTTTACCTTATTCACTTGCCCCAATCTATAGCAGTTCAAAGTTCCCCAAAGCATCCTTAACCGATACCAAACATATAATGTAAGATTACTGTTTCACTAAGTGGTCAGGCAGTGCCACAATATAGACTATAACATGAGTGAGGCCAGGGTCAAAAGGTAGATAAGTCCCACCCAGGGAGGACACCCTGGGTGGAACTTACCTACCAGGTCAAGGTCACTGAGAACAGAAAACATGTACAGTGGGCTGAAGTAACCCAGCGTTTACTCATAGCCAGAGGAGAGAACGTATACAGAATCAGTGCCTTGCAACACAGTGGTGCCCCATGGCTAATGGATCCATTCTGCAGCCCAGACAGGCAATATGGCCCCATGAATCCCACTTAGTGCTACAGTACAAGGACTCTTGTGGGGTCTGAACACAGAAAGTTGGTAGAATGCCTGATGGTCACTGAGACATGCATAACTAAGCCGTTTCAAGAATAGTTTACGTATACCTAATACAGAGGCAACACCCACTGCCCGTGCTCTGACTCTCTTCATACTATGCGATTTGTGAGTTTACCAGCACTTCCTGTACAAAGCACAAGGTTCTTCTTGGGAACACAGGGGAGATGTCGGGCTGTGCTTGGACCCTCCTCTCACAATTTTGATCAAATTTATCGTTTTTAATCTTCTGCTACTTTTTTCTCTCTAAACTTCAAGAGACAGAAGAGCAGGAAATAACCACAGGTCTATCAGAATTTCTGAACACGAAGCATTGACTCTTGGCAAGGTAGGCCAAATGCTAAATATAGTACTGGGCAAAAGTAAGCATTAAAAAAATGTAAAGCTGTCATTTTTTATTATATAATTTTTGATAAAGAAAAAAGCAAATATAGAGACGGTAGTCATCTCTATTGCAATCTCAGTAGGCTGACGCCTTGCCTTTCAAAGGAGTTTGGATTAATATGTTAAGAGAATTGGAGTTACCTGTGTAGACCTTCGTTATAATACACTGCATCAGAACAAGTTTTTTGTCTCATTTTATTTCTGATGCTGCACATAACTAAGAGGATTCCAAACGTTTATTTTTCTCTCATTTAAGATTTTATTATGAATAATTTCATATATACACAAAACTAGAGAAAACTGTGATGAATCTCCAGGTACCCGTTACCCTGCTTCTACAACTATTAACTCACATCCAGTCTTGTTTCATCTATATCTCCGTCTATTCTTTGAGATACAAATTATTTTAAAGCAAATATTATCATCATATAATTTTACCATAAATATTTCAATATGTATCTCATGGTGATAAATACCCACAGTATTATTATCACACCTAAAAATAAGTAAATTTAAAAACTAAGTGATTCTGATTATGGAAGAATAAAGGGACTGGCAAATCGTTTTTGGAAAAAAAAAAAAACCCAACCAAGCAAAGAAAAACCCGTATAAAATTGAATAAGTTGTCAAAAACAATAATTTCAAGCTGTGGGAATAAATGAAATGCAAACAACAAATTGAGAAGCATTCATTCTTTAATAACTGCTAGGGCTTCACATAAGAACAGCAGGAGCATGTGTTCCTGCCTGCAGCTGCTCTCATCTCTTCCTAGTGTTGATTTATGAGAACTGTAGCTTTCCAGTGTGGGTCTGGCCATGAAAAGTAACAAATTTGCTGCCAGAGAGAAGGGGCTATATTTGGAGCCCAGACTTTGACAACTAAATATGATGAACTTGTTAGGAAATGAATGAGAAAAATTGACAGTTGCGCAACTTTGCTAGTTGCAGTTGTGGTCTCAAGATATCCTGAAAATGAGGGAGAAATGGAAGTGCTGAGATAAGCTCTTCATCCATCCCTGGCAGATTGAAAAACTATGCACATACATGGAGGAGATCCTAGAAAGGTCGGGGAAAAATAAAACCAAGACAGACTTAAAAACTGGGTGAACATTTTAATGTACTCACCAGACTCCACACAGATTGATCTACAAGGAGTGGAAGGCTTATGAGTGCAAGGTGTTGAAATGTAAACTCTGCCCAAATCATTGACTGACCACTTGGTTATTCAGACAGAAGGTTGAGCTATAGGATATCAGACTTGGAAATATAAATGATTTTTCTAAATTGTGTAGAGACATCAGCAGCTAAACACCACAAGAGAGACAAATGCCAAAGATTACGTCTGGAAGGAAGAAGGAAGGAAGTGAAGGAAGGAGGGAGGGAGGGAGAGGAGGAGAGGGAGAGAGGGAGGAAGGAAGGTAAAAAAGAAGAAAGGGGAAATATCAAACCTCAGAAAAAATAAAAACAAGACCTAGGATTAATATAAAGTATTATGTAAAGTGTCCAGTTTTTCATCAAACATTATCAGACAACCAAGGGGCAGGACAGAAAGCAGACAATATACATACTGACTTGCATGGACCTAAAGTTGTATTTAGTAAAGACTCCAAAGCAGCCATTTAAAATATGTTCAAAGAATTAAAAGCAACTATGGTGACAATGGCTTAGCAAGTAGAGAATCAATAAAGATAAACTATAAAAAGAACCAAATAGAAATTTTAGAGTTGAAAAGCACAATAACTGAACTGAAAATTCAACAGATGGTCTCAACAGTAGTTTTGAGATGCCAGAAAAAAAATCAATAAACTTGAAGAGAGAAAAAAACGCTAAAGAAAAAATGAACAGTCTCACAGTCCTATGCGATATGGTCAAACAAACCAATGTATGGATGGTGGAAGTCCCAGGCAGACAGAAAAGAGAGAAAAGAGTGAAAACAATGTCCAAAAACTTCCCAAGTTTGATGAAAAATATTATTATTTACATCCAAAATCTTAACATAATTCCAAGTAGGATAAATACAAAGAGATCTGCACCTAAACTCATCATAATCTATCTGCTTAAAGCCAAAAAGTAAAATATTGAACACAGAAAGAAAAAAATGGAGCTTCCCTGGTGGCGCAGTGGTTGAGAGTCCGCCTGCCGATGCAGGGGACACGGGTTCTTCCCCCGGTCCGGGAAGATCCCACATGCCGTGGAGCGGCTGGGCCTGTGAGCCATGGCCGCTGAGCCTGCGCGTCCGGAGCCTGTGCTCCGCAACGGGAGAGGCCACAACAGTGAGAGGCCCGCGTAAAGCAAAAAAAAAAAAAAAAGGAAAAAAATGATTCATCATATACAGGAGAGTAGATATTATTTTTAAGTGGAGAACTCTATAAAGGTAAAATATTCCTTATCATCTATTTGGTTACCCTGTGGGATAATTCTTACAGGCAGGATAAATGCTTGAGTAATTGCTTCTGCCACTACCATTTTTTTATAAAACAATTTCCAAAATAATGTGTTGGTGCCTAGCATTCTCCAGTGAGAATTTTCCTTTTTCCTTTTTGTCAACTCCACTTTTGATTTTTTCAAGAGTGAGTAAAATAGTTTTTAATTCTTTTAAATTTTTATGAGCCTCAAAAATGATGTCTGATTTTCATTACATCTTCTAATTAGTTTTCGATTATGTATAGAAGATTATTAGTTTTTGTTTGATGATTTCTAACCTGTGGTTTTATTTTTAAATCTCATATTATTATAGTAATTTTACTGTTGATTACTTTGGGTTTCCCAATATTGAACAAATCTTTGGAAAATTGAGATAGTTCTACCTCATCCTTTCCAATTTTAATGCAGTTAATTTCTTTTTCTTGTCAATTGCATTTGCTGATATCTTCAATACAATATTAAATAGTGTGGATGTTATGGGTGTATTTTCTTCTTTCTTCATACTGACTTTAACAGGAAAGTTGCTTTTGAGATACATTGTTGGCTCTTGACATATATGCACACACATACAAATATGAATAAATAAATACATGTAATATATGTGTATATATATGTATGCAATATGTGTGTATATTTGGGTGTATGTGGAGAGAGAGAGAGAAAGAGAATGAGATATAGACAGACAAGAAAGAGACAAAGAGAGCAAATAAAATCCATCAGTTCCTACTTTAATGAATGTTTTCAACAGAAAGGGGAATTGACTTTTTAAAAATCTCTCAGAATGTATGGCAATATATAATGATTTTTCTCCTTAGACCTAAAACAATGAGTAGTTAGTATTAATGAATTGCATCTCCCTTGCAATTGTGGAATAAAACCCCACAATTTTTCAAATGGATCATTTAGTCCTGTTTGCTATTTTTTTAATTTAATATTTTTGCATTGATATTCATATGTGAGTTTGGGTTGTATTATTTTTCATCTTTTTTGTTGAAATCTCTTTCAGGGTTTTTCTTCATACAGTAAAATAGGAAGTTTTCTTCATTTCTGTATTCTGGAATAGTTTAAGTAACATTAGGATTATCTGATCTTTAAAGGTTCAGTAAAATTTCTATTTCTTCCGTAGCAATTAGTCTGTTTAGAATCTCTGTCTCTACTAGAGCTAAATTTAACAGGTTGTATTTTTGTAGAAAAGTATTAATTCATCTACACTTTCACATTTATTTGCATAGTTGTTTATTTAATTTTGCTAACAATTCACATATTATGCTGATTTTTTAAAGTTTGACTTTATTTTCTAAAATATGAAAAAATGTATTAAAAATATTTAAAAGATATTTATATATTATGTTGCCTTTTTTAGATTTATGACTATTTTCTAACTTATTAAATTCTGTTTTTCTTTAATGATTCCTAAAGTATACTTTCTTTTGGCTTACTATGTTTTTCTTTTTAGGTTTTTGAGTTGGAATTAATCAAAATTTTTATTTGTAACTTATTTATTAATTGATATATAGATATATATATATTTTTTGGCCATGCCATGAGGCATGCAGGATCTTAGTTCCCCAGCCAGGACTCAAACCTGTGCCCCGTGAAGTGGAAGCACAGAGTCAACCACTGAACCGCCAGGGAAGTCCCAACTGATATATTTTCATTTTTCTTGATATAGGTATTAAATGTTATGCAATTTCTCAGATAACTATTTAAGCTATATTCTGGAGATTCTGATATTTTTCCACTATTGTTTTCAAGTATTTTGGCATTTTGGTTTTGAATTTTGTGTTTTATACAATAATTGTTCAACAGCATGTTTCAAATTTTGGGTGTGAAAAGGACTCTTTTGTTTCTTGATTTTATTTTGCTCATATTTTTCCAATTCTCTGGAATTTATTAAGGCTTTATTTGTGGACTAAGGAAAGGTCAATATTTGCAAGTATTCCATGTGCTTTTAAAAAGGTATAGTTTCTATTTTTGAGGTTCATAATTTTATAAATTTCAATGTAATATATTTTTTAAATCTTCTGTCTACTCACTAATTTTTTCCATTTGATTGTCTTGTATTGAGAGAGGTGTATAATATTCGTTTCCTTGCATCTGTTTTCTGCTGTAATGTATATGGTTGCTCTAAGTTACATAAATATTACAAACTCTTAACTATATCATTTTCAGCGTGCTTATTTGTTTCTTTTAATGCCTTTTGGTCTGAAATCTACTTTGTCAGATACCAAGATTGACATCCTCTGTTTCCTTTTTATTTCCTTTGGTCTCTTATATCTGTGTCTGTACTTTCATTTTTAACCATTTTGAGTCTCTTTGTTTTAGATATGTCCCTTGTTTACAGTGCAGTGTTACATTTGTTTGGTATCCTATTTGAAGTATTTTTCTTAATAGTCTAATAAAATCAACTTAAATTTATTGATATTATCAAAATTTTGACCTCTAGAGTATTTTATGTATAGATACATGTACGAACATATATATATATTTATATATATAGATACACAAACATGTATATGTACTTTAATACACACACCCATACATATAAAAATATATGTTTGTAATACACACATATATATTTGCATTTTAGTCTGTTTACCTATATATTACCATTGATCCTCTTTTATTAGCTCTTGTGTTTTTTTTCTTCTTCCGTACTGTACAGTATTTTTATTAGTTAGTACTGTTTTCTTTCCTCAACCTTCCTTCTTTGAAATAATATATTTTAAAATCCTAATTGGTAAAATTGTTCTTTCCATACATTCTCGTCATTCCACAGATTGTTCTACTGTATCTACGTTTTACATGGTACTATTACCTGTAATACTTTTTCCCTTATAGCCATTATTTGATCTTGTCACATGTATATAATATCAATATCCCTCCAGTCATTTTGGTTTTGTGAAATTCTTGCTCAGATATACTAGGAAGTGCTCATTGGAACAATATTCTCTATCTTTCTTTATGTTCGTAACAGTTTCTTAGGAGCCTTTGAACTTAAAGAACATTTTGTCTGGCTATCAAGTCTTATTTTCTTTGAGTATCTTAAATGTGTCATTCCACTGTCCTCTGGAGTAAAGTGTTATTGTCAAAAAAAAAATATCAACCCGATAGTCTTTTCTTACAACTAACTTTAGAATAGACGCTGGATGTCTTTTAAGAAGCAGGTGCACCCATCCCCTGGTACTATGAATGTTGGCTACTAAAAACTCGCAACTGTCATTTCCTCCAGAAGATTGCTCTTAGCTGATGGGGACCATCTTGCTGGAAGGTCACATACTTTTTGGGGAAAGGCCAACAGCTCATGACTGTCTGATATGGGGCATGAAAGACTGGACCTCTTGCCTAAAGGTAGAGGCAGCTCTGCTGTGCATACATCCTTCTCAGTACTCTTCCTCTTGCACACCTTGGACTAGACCAAGGTGAGGCTTGACCTGAGACCACATCCTTTCTCAGATTTGTCTCCTTTCCTCCCCAGCTCCCCTCACTCCCTCACAGATTTTGTTTCTTCTAAATAACATGTTTGCAATAAAATCACATACATAGAAATCTCTGTCTTAGGCTCTGTTTCTAGGTAACCTGCCCTTTTCAAATCTTCTTTCCTTTATTTGCCTTATAGTTGAGTTTTGTTTCTAGTTTATGTTATTCCTTCATTGCTTGTATTGTTATTATTTTTTGGAACTTGCTTTTAATGCTTTATAAATTATTAGATTACTGTTTTCACTGGCTAATGGGTATTCTTTCTGGATTGCCTTCATTTCCATAGTATGACTGTTCTGCTTCTTAGATTCTTTTTTCCTAATGTAATTTTGTATGGGATTCAACAGCAATATTTACCTTTTTTCCTTTTTAGGTGACTTTTTTTGGGGGGGGTAATTTTAGGAGGAAAATGAACTGAATAGTTTTCATAGCTCTTAATATTTCTCTTTTGATATAATCACAGGTAATAACATTATGACTCTATAACTTCTGAATTATTCTGGCTTCTTCCCTCCCAATTTTAGGTAAAACCTCTTGTTTTTCCCTGATATTCCTTGGTTCTACTTTTTTACAGTTTCTCCAGAGTAGGAATTATTCTGTTAGCAGTTTCTTTCCATGGGACTCTATCCTAAAAGAGAACTTGAGTTAGTTTTCTGTGTTTCAGGAGCCCAGGTAACTTCAGTGCCATTTGACCTCTTACAGGTCCTTAAAATCAGCTGTGAACTGATGACTGTCCACCTCCCTCTCAGTTTCTGTTACTCTTCTCTGATTGGCTCCCTGAGGTTTCCAGTGCGTAGTTTTTTCTTCAGTTTCAAAGTGGTTGTAGTTATGTTGCCTTTTCTTTGACTCTTCCTGTTCATTTTCTGATTCCTTGTGAGTTTTGCTTCTGTCAATGGTTTATTTCAGTCCAATCGAATTTGGGGTTTGCTGTCATACATTTTGCCTAACTTTGTTGTACATGTTGACTCCAGGTTTTCAGTTTTGCTGTTCTAATGGCTGTCTGTTTTTAGGTACAATTTATGTAGATTTAAAAACTATGCCACTGCTACTACCATCTTTCCAGATTGCTACAGATTTATTAGTAAGTGTTTAAGTTTAAGCAGGTAAAAAACAACCACAACAAAAGATAACACAAAACAAACTCCAGACTTCTGGTAGACTGAGTTAACAATTTGGATTGCCAATTTGTAGCTCATTAATTAGCTCTGCAGGACTGAAATAGATTTACTCACTGCTTGGTTTGCGCTCGGTAAGGATAGGAGATTTTCAGACCATTTTATGAACCAATGCTCAGTGCCCTTCACTTTGTGTAGATTTTCTTTCTAAACTTTATAGCATGCAAAATTCATGCTTCAGGCATGAAAAGGAGGCTGGCATTGCAGGTAGTAGGAAAAAATGCGTACAACTCAAGTTCATTTGAATGTGACTTAATTTGTCTAATATCCAAAAGTCTTGGCTTCCTTCCTGGCTTTCTAACCACTCTCCTACATTTCCTACATTCAGTTTATTCAGTAGGTTTCTAAGAAGCTTCTTAAAATTTTGTTTGACTGTGTGTCCCTTGAAAAGTTACAAAGTGGGAGCAGGTGTTAGCCTCGGTAAGGTGAATTTTCTAAAATGTATTGTTATAGTCGTATTATTTTGTGAAGGAAAAACTTAGAATCATACTTATTGAGGTTCAGATACTCATATTGTCAGATTTGAGTTTAAAAGCACTTTCAATAAGAGCTCAAATCGTTTTAAGGGCAAGTTAATAATTTCTTACTCTCTAATGAGACAAAATCCTTAAGCTAATAAAAATTAAAATTAAACCCCTCTCTGCCGACTGGGTGTTCAGAGGAAATAAACCACTACCAGGATTATGGGAATCTTGAGATTAAAAGGCCAATAGGAAGCGGGCCCTGCATATTCAGATGTAGTCTAGTGGCATGCTATCCAAGTCATTTGCAAATGTCGTCTAACCTTTTTCTTTGAATGACGCCTTGAGACCCAATCCTGTTTCTCCAACTCCTTTCTAGTCCCCTTACATACCATAGGACAGGGGGCTGCAAACTTTTATTTTAAGGACCATAGAGTATGTATTTTAGGCTTTGTGGGTCCCAAGTCTCTGTTACATTTACTCAACTCTGCTATTATACAGAGAAAGCAGCCCTACACAAAACAAAAAAGAATGGCTCGGTTGTGTTCCAATTAAACCCTCTTTACAAAAAAAGGCAGTAGGCCAGATATGGTCTGCAGGGCAGTTTGTCAACTCCTGCTCTAGAAGAAGACCATATTGGAGGGTAAGGCCTAGCCAAGTCTTCACACAAAAGGAACATTTAATAAAAACCCCATTATCGACAACTTCCATTTAAGAGAAGAAATGCCATTCACTTCAGAGTAACCTGCTTTGGGACCAAATATGGGGGAATGGGATTGAGGGGCATCAATGGGATTGGGAAGAAGCTATTTCTGTAGTTTCCTTTCTTGTGTGCTGTATATATATTTTTTTTTAATTTTTGAATTTTATTTTATTTATTTTTTTATACAGCAGGTTCTTATTAGTCATCAATTTTATACACATCAGTGTATACATGTCAATCCCACTCGCCAATTCAGCACACCTTGTGTACTATATATTTTTAAAAGTTCTTTCCTGGGGCTTCCCTGGTGGCGCAGTGGTTGAGAATCTGCCTGCTAATGCAGGGGACACGGGTTCGAGCCCCGGTCTGGAAGGAGCCCACATGCCGCAGAGCAACTAGGCCCGTGAGCCACAACTACTGAGCCTACGTGTCTGGAGCCTGTGCTCCGCAACAAGAGAGGCCGCGATAGTGAGAGGCCCGTGCACCGCGATGAAGAGTGGCCCCCGCTTGCCACAACTAGAGAAAAGCCCTCGTACAAAAACGAAGACCCAACACAGCAAAAATAAATAAATTAATAAAAGTTGTTTCCTTTATTTATATTTTTGTGCTATGAAATGAAATTACATGGACATAGAGAGAAATATGAAGACTCCTCCAGCTAGCTAACAAATAACAAATCTCATATAAGAATACCAAGGGAAATTGCTTAAAGTATACTCTGTGATGGAGATATAAAGTGAACAAGACTCAGGGTCATTTTTGGTAATTTTTAAGTATGAGACACTCAAGACATCTTGTGAATTCAATCCATGTGATGGGGCAATGCAGTCCTGGAAAATAGATTTTGATGCTGTAGCACCCGGTTAAGGAAATAAAAGAGGTAATTGAAGAAGATCAATTTTAAAACAACTATATTTTACCCAGATTGAGATAAAACATCTAATTATTAAGTATGGGAATAGCCCACTTTGTTTGGTTTGTGTATCCCCATTTTACACTTGGATATATCTATTATAATGAATAAGAACTATTTCTCCTCACGTATTCTTTATTTATATAAAACAAACATATGATAGAAAGAAATCTAATTAACAGAAAATATCGTAGCACTTGTTGGGACATGTGTCAGTCTGCTAGGGCTACCATAACAAAATAACACAGTCTGGGATGCTTAAACTGCAGGAAATTTATTTTCTCAAAGTTCTAGAGACTAGAAGTCAAAGATCAAGGTGTTGGCAGGTTTGGTTTCTCCTTAGGCCTCCCTCCTTGACTCACAGAAGCCTGCCTTCTCTAGGTGTCCTCATATGGACTTTTCTCCATGTGCTCACATGCCTGGTGTCTCTCTTCTTATAAGGACGCCAGTCCTATCAGATTAGGGCCCCACCCTTATTACAGCATTTAATCTTAATTCTGTTTTTAAAGACCCTACCTTCAAATACAGTTCCACTGAGGGTTAAGACTTTAGCATATGAATTATCAGGGAACACAATTCAGTCCATAACAGCAAATGCTGCCTAAATTTTAATTGTTGGACCAAAAGCCTAACATTATTGAAATGGTAATTGGAGTTGCAGGTTATATAGACAGGTAGAGAAATATTTCTCTATGAATGACCACTAATAAGCAAGGAGCTTTGCAAATAATTTCATGTTAACATTTTTCAAATTGGTTATCTTGAATAATAAAGTGTTGTTGTCATAAAATAACATGTTAATTCCAGTACACAGTCCCCAAAAGAGCCATCATTGCATGAAACCAAAAGCAAGGCAGAAGATTTTAAACTTATAATTAACAGTTGGAAATTTAAACAGGGTAATATATGAAGTCTGTGCAAAATTTTTATGATTGAGTTTTGAAAAATACTGTATTATCCCTGTTCAAACTGATGTTGCAGTTTTTTCCTCTAGGAACAGACAGCCTTTCAGGCTGAATAAATTGGTTACCAATTTCTACTTGATGATCCTCAGTTCCAACCACTGACTCTCTCTTCTGCCTTTGTGGTAGGGAATGGCATTCTTCTGCAACACAAAATAGACAGTGAACATTATGTGCTGTTGTAGAGATTGGTCAAGACAACACAACACGCAATAGCTCTCAGAAGCAAAGAGCATTATTATTGGTCAAGTTCAATGATGAAGCCAACTTTGCATAATTCCTGTAAGAGTCAAAGTTATGTGATCTTATTTGCATGAAGTCTATAAAAATTTTATACACATCTAATTATTGCTTAAAATATATCTTCATTCCACTTAAAGCATCAAGAAATCTGAATATGAGTTGTATAATATTCTGATGAAGAAAAAACATTGTGAAATATTTCAGAAATCTTTCTTCTGAAGTTTTTATTTTTTCTAAATCTTAAACAATTTAGATTTAGAAAGGGAAATCAGAAAGTATAATTCCTACTCTGGCCTGCCACAGATTGTTTTGAAATATTCACCATTTTTCTAAGATGATGAACAGTACAAAATTATTTCATTTTTAAAGAAAAATACATAGTTTATTTTGAAGTTCCTCAGAAAGAATTTTCCTAATGCTTGTACTTAACATGTGCTAAATTGTTTTTCGAGAGATAATAATTTCCAATTTGGAAACCAAATTCAGCAAACCATTTAATTCATCAGCCACCTGTGTATCTGAAATATTCATTTGATTCCACTTCCAATATTTCAACACTATCTGAACATTTTTAGACAGTCTCCAGTGTCTGTTAACATTCAATCAAGCCTATTTTTATAAGCCACATAGTTTTCTCGATATATTTGTCTGGTTTATAGTGTATTGAAATGCTGCAGTCTTTTTGCAGAAGGCTGGTACTGTTGTTCAAAGAATTATTAATATTCACAGAGTTTTGGAGTTCCACTTGCTGACAGAGCATCCTCCAAATTAATAGTAAATGGTGATCATGACAGTACATATAAAAAGGTCTTCTCTCTCTCTCTTCCTAAACTTTGAAAAAACTATTAAACCTTCCACCCATGTTATCAGCACGATTATATTTCTGCCTGCTCAATTATGTTAAAATGAACTCTGATTTGCTGCAGGTAAATTTTTATCACTCTGTTTAGATTGGTCTCAGTCATCTTTCCAATGTAATGAAAATCAAAATACTCCCTTATTTAAGAGATGCCCTTTGAGAGCATTTTACACTAATTGATAGCCATACCACTTTTGCTCCATTGTTTGTTGATTGACATCTAATGGAAACAATGTTTTCACACATTCTGAATTACATTATTATTTTTCTGCCTACAGAACTGTTCAAATCACTCTGTGAGCTCATACATAAAAGCATCTCTTTCTTACCTTTCTGATTTTCAACAACTAAAAAAAATCTCTTTTCTTTACAAATGAAACAGACTCATCATACTCTTTTAACAATAAATACTATTTCCCGACAAATAAATATTTTTAACTCTGAATTTCAGGTTTCTTCCATTTCCTTCAATATGTTTTTGTGAGAAGATCATATATCTGCAACAGTTCCATCACAAAATCCGTTTTGACTCCAAAAGCAATCACTTCAAGTATATATTACTTTTTCATGTGTTCTAATTTTCTAGGAATTCTTTTTTTATTAAAAGCTTCTAATTTTGTTTCCAAATAATTATAGCTCCCTAGAAAATACATCACAGTTACAAATAAGCTAGACAAAAAGTCTAAATATTAAGGGACAGAGGAAAGCAAACAAAGTGTTTCTGAGACATATAATGTTGAAATGAATAAACAGGTTTACGTGGATAGGATGGTGCAATTAAAATATTGCTAATTGTGTTATTGTTCATTATTATGATTATTTTTTTTTTTTTGCAGTACGCGGGCCTCTCAGTGTTGCGGCCTCTCCCATTGCGGAGCACAGGCTCCGGATGCGCAGGCTCAGCAGCCATGGCTCACAGGCCCAGCTGCTCTGCGGCATGTGGGATCTTCCCAGATCGGGGCACGAACCCATGTCCCCTGCATCGGCAGGCGGACACTCAACCACTGCGCCACCAGGGAAGCCCTGTTCATTGTTTTTGTTTGTTGTGATTTCATTTTCTATTTTGATGCAGAAAAATTCGTCTGTTTTGCGCTGCCACAGAACAAATAAAATCATTGCTATTTTTCGCAATTTATGTAACTATTAATTTGTGACATGTACATATTTTTCCCTGTGTAGAAAAAAACAGACGCAAATGTTGGGGCTATGGAGAAGAACACAGTTATGATTTTGAATGTCATTTCATCGTCCCTTTGGTGGTGAGACTTGGAGCCATGCACTAGAGCCCCCAGAACTTCTGTGTTGTGGCTTGAGGTTAGCTGCCTTTCCAAGTCTTCAGTATCTCCCAGATCCTCACTGGTATTGTCTGTTTCCAAATAGTCAGTTGCTACATTCAGTTTTATTATCTGCCAAGTCTTTCACACTGGGCTTAAATTCCACCACTAATCTGAAACAGGCAACACCCAAGGATAACGAACACAACCTTATCAAAATAGGAGAGGAAAATTCTAGTGCTCTACCCAGCTTTACAATCTTATCCTTGCTATTGTATGTCTTGTTCCCATGGTTTAAAATACAACAAAATAACATTTTCTTTATTGATTTAGATCCCCAGTGAAATATCCCCTTACTATCCCAAAGTTTGATTCAAAAGACTTCAAATAATAGACTATAGACTTTTGCTTTAAATCTGGTTTAACAGGGAACAAATTTACCCACGCATCTGAAATAGCGAAAATACAAACAAAACAAATAGCGCATTGGTTTTCAAGACACTGAATATCACTGACAGGGAAAGTTAAGAATTCCTTAAATATGGGAAACAAATTTGATGAGCCGTACGTACAGTTGCATCCAGCTTACTGCCTGGAAAGAGTTTTCACGCCGTGATGCAAGGAGGGGAAATTCGGACAAAGTCCAGGGGACACCCTGAATTGAAGCGATGGAGCTGGGAGTCCAAGGAGACTAAGGCAGATAGAGTTGTCAGGGCAGAGCACTGCACAGGAGAGGGCAACATACAGAAATTTTTGGAGTCCCGCAGAGGGCAAGATGTGAGAGACAAATACAGAATAAGACACAAATTGATATCTCCCGGAGGAACAGATTCTAAATATATAGTCTGAACTTTCAGGCGTCAGTGTACATTCCATTATAATTGAGGCCCTAGGTGAAAACCTTAGGAAGATCCTCCAAGATGCTTCATGGAGCAAAAGGGGTGACATAGGGTGCAAAACACAGAGCCAAAGAAAGCCAAAACTGCAGCAGGTACTGGCACAATTAGGGTTGGTACTGGAGAAGTGAAGAAGAAAGGATATTCTAACAACGAGTAAAGCCATCCCCAGATGAAGTCAGGATAGAATAAGGGTTGAAAAATGGAAGTCAAGAAAAAAGGTGTATAGGGAGGGGGTGATAGAAGCCAAGCTTAAGAATAAGGGAGTGTTAATAACCTATGATATATTTTTGCCTAAAAATCTGAATCAGAATCTAATCGGGAATCTACATCTAAACTCTGGTTAATGGGAAATTTGGGTCCATAGAAGAACAGGTTAAATGGAACCATGAAGAAGCAAACAGCTAAATTCAGAATATGAACCATTCTCTATGATGTAAAAATAAAAATAATATACCTGTAATAAACCAATGACATGAAATCAAAAGGAAGGAGGATAGTTAGAGAATGAAAGATCTGTAAGCGATATAAAAAATAAGTGCAGTGTGCGGACCTTGTTTGAATTTCATCTCAAACTAATCAACTGAAAAAAGATAGTATTGAGATAACTCAGGAAAATTTGAATAACAATAAGGAATTTAAAAAATTTTTGTTTGTAAAGATCAAGGAATGGTGGCTATAGTAAAAATTTCCTTTAAAATTATTGTACATACTCAAGTATTTATAAGCAAAATGAAATTATGCCTGAGAATCTCTTTAAAACAGCCAAAATGAAAAGAGATGGGGGCAATACACAGAAATGGTTGGAAAAATATTAAAAATTGTTGAAGTTGGGTGATAGGTATGTGGGGACTCTTATTTTTCTTTTTTTAAAAAAAATATATAAATATAAATTGGTTTACAGTTTTATAAATATAGTTGGTTTACAACGCTGTGCTAGTTCCAGGTGTACAGCAAAGTGATTCAGTTATACATATTTGTAACTTCTCTTTTAGATTCTTTTCCATTATAGGTTATTACAAGATACTGACTATACAGTTCCCTGTGCTATACAGTAGGTCCTTGTTGGTTATCTTTTTCTTTCTTTCTTTCTTTCTTTCTTTCTTTCTTTTATTTTTTGGCTACGTCAGGTCTTAGTTGCAGTGTGCGGGATCTTTGTTGAGGCACGTGGGATCTTTTTTGTTGTTGTTGTGGGCGCGCGGGCTCTTCATTGCAGTGCGCGGGCTTCTCTCTAGCTGTGATGCGTGGGCTCCAGGGCGCATGGGTGAACTCTGTAGTTTGCAGCACGCAGGCTTTCTCATTAAGGCGCAAGAGCTCAGTAGTTGTAAGGCATGGGCTTAGTTGCTCTGCAGCATGTGGGATCTTAGTTCCCTGACCAGGTATCGAACCCGAGTCCCCTGCATTGGAAGGCGGATTCTTTACCACTGGAACACTAGGGAAGTCCCTGATTATGTACTTTATATATATATATAGTAGTGTGCATATTTTAATCCCAACCTCCTAATTTATCCCCCCCTCCCCCCCCTCCCCCTTTCCCCTTTGGTAACCATAAGTTTCTTTTCTACGTCTGTGAGTCTATTTATGCTGTGTAAATAAATTCATTTGTATCATTTTTTTAGATTCCACAAGTAAGTGACACCATGTGATGTTTGTCTTTGTTTGATTTATTTCACTTAGTATGATAATCTCTAGGTCCATCCATATTGCTGCATATGGCATTATTTCATTCTTTTTTATGGCTAATATTCCATTGTGTATATATACCATATCTTCTTTATCCATTCATCTATCAGTGGACACTTAGGTTGCTTCCATGTCTTGGCTATTGTAAATAGTGTTGCTATGAACATTGTGGTGCATGTACCTTTTTGAATTATAATTTTCTCCAGATATATGCCTTCGAGTGGGATCGCTAGATCATATGGTATTTTTCTATCTACTTTTGTGTTTGTTTGAAATTTTCCATGATAAAATTTTTTTAAAAAAGAAAGAAAAGGGCTTCCCTGGTGGCGCAGTGGTTGAGAGTCCACCTGCCAATGCAGGGGACACGGGTTCGTGCCCCGGTCTCGGAAGATCCCACATGCCGCGGAGCAGCTGGGCCCGTGAGCCATGGCCGCTGAGCCTGCGCGTCCGGAGGCTGTGCTCCACAACGGGAGAGGACACAACAGTGAGAGGCCCGCGTACCGCAAAAAAAAAAAAAAAACAGGTCATGTGTAAATACAACTAATGGTAAGAAGCAACGTGCAGGAAACAATGCCAGCATCAACAGCATCTTTGGCTACAAAGAAAAACTACGTGACGCCAAGCTCAGTTTAAGCTTTCCCTCCCACAAGAGTAGTTCTGCATCATAAATGATCAAAGCAAAGCCATCAACTTAAAGGAGAGTCTAACAATGATAGGGACTTGAGTGTAAGGGTTTATTATTTTTTTATTAACTCACTTTTATTACTTAAGTCTTGAATAAAATTAAGTTTTAGCAAATTGTAACAGCCTCAGCAGGATGGAATTTGGAGGGAAAGAATGAGGGAGCCAGAATTTTTGAGAGGCTTTGAGCTTTTATGTGCTGGAGCCCGTCCTCACTATTTGCACAGTTTGAGAGGCATGACTCATGTTGACTGTGTATCTGGTCAACCCCAATGTTTCCTATCATGGGTCTTATATGATGGTCTGCTTACTGTCCTTACTCGGCTAGCACCTATCCCTTATGACCAGGAAGAAAATATGGATTCAAAGATCTTAGAAAAGTACCACTGTGCCTAAGGAAGAAGCAATGGGGATTACATATAGGGATTGGGAACCAAAAGCAGGTTGAATACAGGATGGGAGATGAGTTTTATGATTTGTGCGTTGCGAGCATGCATGGGGCATCATGCTCTCAGCAGGAGGGTACTGTTGTAAAATCACAGAGATCCCAAAATTCAAACTAAGTACTCTCTAACATCACATGAGATGCCCCTTGGAATCCACCTTGCTACCTCGCCTGACATAGAGATAATTTTGCCTTTCATATTTTGGTACCATTTTGCAGCTGATGGTATAAGGCACTAATTCGGTAAAGCAGAGGCCACTGTGAAGGAATGCAATTGAAATAAGAACGGTGTGCTGAGAATTGGGAAGTCTGAGGCCTAACCCCTTTCTAAACTTAAATCACTTAGCTTACCCTCAGCTTCCTCATGTGTTTAATGGAACGATTAGACCATAAATCATTGTAGAGGGGTTCCTGTGTTGAGTGGGGTTCATTGATTGATAAGGACCCTTCCATCTTTATATTGCTGTGGTTTGACACATTTAAAACTATACTAAATTTTAGCTGTTATTGTATACTAACACTCAGCCTGTTTATATCACACCAGCACAAATAATAAATCAACATGGCAACTCCATGTAAAAAGCCAGCCAACTCAAATAACTTACTGAAATTTCTACCTACTAAAATTTTTCCCTTTCTCATTTTGAATTTTAGATATGCTAAGCATCAGTGTCACTTCTCATTTAATCTAGAATGCAATAATTTAGACACCCGCCATATGAATTATCGCTCACTAAATAATTAAATCTGTTCTCTACAGTTTTTCATAGAAAACTTTTGTCATACAAAAATATGTCAGTTTTTTGTCATCCATTTTCCGCCAATATTAATAGACACAAGGTGGACAGAACATGAGTCAAAGCAGTATTGGTTTGCTATAAGCATGAAGTACAACAAGCCTTTCGGGAGGCCTGGTTGGGTTTAAACACTTAAAATGAAGGGATGAATTTACGTAATTCAGGCACGGAAATCAGGTTATAGACAGAGAGGGGTGAGAAGTCTGGAGAGTGAATCCAGCTCTGTCACTTACAAGCTTTTGATTTTGTTCAAGGTGTTAATCATTCTGAGCCTTGATTTCCTCACCTGTGAAATGGGTACAATAATCCCATTATAATACAATGCAATGAGAGTTAAATTAATGTACATAAAAGAGAGTATTCCATGACATAGCAAATATTCAATATACATTAGTTAAGAACATATAGGCTTATAAAACTTAAATTTCTAAAGTTTTATGACTTTGAAGTGAAACCATTACTATTATTATCCTTCAAGGGTATTCTCTGAGGTCCTGCTTAGGTAACTATTTTAAATTACCTTAACTATACATTTCCCCCTGTATGTTAGTGTTCACTTTCATGTGCTGACAAATATAAAAGAATTATCTACAGGGTGAAACTAATCAATATTTATTTTCATGTAATTAATTTTAAAAATATCATGCTTCATATACATAGGTTTCTCAGTTTTAAGTGAAGTTTTTTTCATCCTTTAGATTCTTAGTGTCCCCTTCACCTTGGTTGCAAAGACCTACACTCTGTCTACACATACACACACACACACACACACACACACACACACCCCAAATCAAAACAAAGTAAGTCCTTCTGGCACATAGTTAGTTACATCTGAGCAAACCATAAAGCATTGATTTTTTTTTGATGAATCTTCTCACCTTATCTTTCCCCTCTCTCTATTGTTTATACAACCTACTAAACTTCTACAATTGAATCTTGGACAAACGAACTTGCAGATTATGCAATGTTTCAACAGAGATGTGTTGCAGGGTGCTGTGAGTTTCCTCTGTGTCTATCAAGTGACCCTATTCTAAACACTTTCTTACACAGCCGCTTTCTGTCTGTCCATGGACTAGCTCAGTTCCGGCCAAACAGGAAGGCATAGTAGGCTCCAGACACTATTTTTATCCACAGGACTTCTCCATAATTTTGTTGCCTGCACAAACTCAAACAAAGCAATGGGTGACAGATAGAACAAGCCTTTTGGAGACACAGAAAAAGTGTAACTTTTTGCAGATCCTAACCAGATGTTTTATAGGCATTTATTCCCTCTTTTTGCAAAAACAGTTTAATTATACACAACAGATTATATAATTACAACAGACTCATGATATACAAGATTCATTTATACAACAAAGTGTTGTCATGTGAGCCCTTGAACATTTTACTTAAGAGCCAAGAGGTTAGGCAATTGTTTGAATTTCATGAGTAAAAACAGATGCGGTTTCACGGTCTCATGCTAATGGAATTGAGGCTGTGGGGAAGAATTGGAAACCTTGCCCTTCTCTAAAGATACCACTCTTTGGTTTTTTCACCAAACCAAAAGGCCCAGGCTGGGTGGCTTGAAAACACAGGTCAAAGTCATTCATTCTTCCTGCTTAAAAAGATATTAGTAAATTTATAACAAAGTCAGTAGATGAATTTTCTTGTTTATTTGATAAATTCTATTTTGGGAATATTAGGTGGTAAGACCAAAAACCATTTAGAGTGATTACAGACGGTGGGCAAGAAATTTGTCCTAAAGTGTTTTTGCTTTCATCCAGTGTACCAATAGTTCAGTCAATTAATTCCATTAAAGATAAAAACAATCACTGTAGAAACCGCAGTGTATGGAAGGGAACAAATTCTATATTATATCTGATAATTATCTCATATTGCCCCCATAATGTTAATTTCAACCACTAGTTCCCAAACATATCTGATTATTTGTAACTTGGGATGTTTTATAGGAACTCGAGTTCTTTGGACCACCTCAAGCTTATGAAATCAAAATATCCAGGGATACAGTCTGGGAAACAAACATTCAGACCTAAGAGGCACTTTAGGAACCTCTCATTAAATCACAGTTAAGGGTGACATGTGGTGCAATATTCCTTCTACAGAGACATATTTTCTTTCCATATCAGTTTGCTAGGGCTGCTGGAACAAAGACCACAGACCGGGTGGCTTAAAGAACAGAAATTTACTGTCACACAGCTCTGGATGCTAGGAGTACAAGATCAAGATATGGGCTGGGTTGGTTCCTTCTGAGAGCTGCAGGAAAAAATCTGCTCCACGCTTTCCCCTAACTTATGTGTTCTCTGGCAATCTTTGGTATTCCCTGCCTTGTAGAAGCATCATTTCTATCTTTGCCTTCATCTTTATAGTGTTTGTCATGTGTGTGTATCTCTGTACCCAAATTTCCCCTTTTTAGACGGACACCAGTCATATTGGATTAGGGGCCACCCAAATAACCAAATCTTAACTAATTACATCTGCAATGACCTTATTTTGAAATAAGGTCACATTCTGAGGTACTTGGGGTTAGGGCTTTAACATATGAATTTGGGATGGGGGTACAATTCAACTTATAACACTCAGAGATAAAAGAAATAAAGCCTTTCTTTGGGTCATGGTAAATGTTCAGTTATCGGACTATGAATATAGTTCTTTTCCACTTAAAGTGTAGTCTGCATCATCCAGGAACTTGTTAAATGTGCAGAGTTTCTACCCCAACCTTAGTCCTACTAAATCAGAATCTGTATTTGAACCAGATTCCCAGCCTATTCACCTGCACATTCAAGTATGAGAAGTGCTGCTGTAGCTTCATCGTGTTTTGCTCTCCAGCTGGGCTTGCAGATATGTCTGAACTAAGCTTTACCCTCACTTGCAGCAATTTCTCTTGCTAAAAACCTTCTCTCTCACAATTTTTCTCTTCTTATTCCTATTTCCCTTCTGGTATGTGACACCTATCTTATTATTTATAACTTTATTTATTTATGGCCGCATTGGGTCTTCGTTGCTGCACATGGGCTTTCTCCAGTTGCAGTGAGCTGGGCTACTCTTTGTTGCAGTGCACGGGCTTCTCACTGCAGTGGCTTCTCTTGCTGCGGAGCACGGGCTCTAGGTGCGCAGGTTTCAGTAGTTGTGGCACGCAGGCTCAGTAGCTGTGGCGCATGGGCTTAGTCGCTCCATGGCATGTGGGATCTTCCCGGACCAGGGCTCGAACCCATGTCCCCTGCATTGGCAGGCGGATTCTTAACCACTGTGCCACCAGGGAAGTCCTATTTTTTATTTTAACAATTAGCTTTTTGTTTTATCACATCTCTTTTGAGATTTATTATGTCTGCTCTTTATTATTTGAAATCACCTTAAGTCACTTTTAGGAAGTATGCAGGTTAAAGTTTATCTTTCCATACCAGCTATCTAATAAAAAAAATTGCCCTCCCTTTCAAGGCCTCTGTGACCACTGCTAAAATCAGCAGTGCTCCTGACCCTGAACTCCACGCCACAGGCCAAAGTCAGAGTGGGAATCTGGATAGACATTGTCTTCTTGGTTTTTTGAAATATTTTATTTGACTGTGGAGTGAAGAATTGGTCTTGAAAATGGTATACTGTCTGGTAGTTTGGTAATAAAGTATGTGAACAGATGGTTAAAGCTATATCTGTTTGGAGTCTGATCCAGCAAGGAGAAAAGCAAGCAGAGATGGTTGCATTCGTTAAAAATGCGCTATAACCTACTGGGAAGCAGAATCCTGTGGCTGGAAGACAGGAGTGTTGGAGTTAAAGAGATCCGGGCTTGAGTCGGAATGATCCACTCACTATGCATATGACAGCAGGTGAGATAGTCGACCCATCCAAGCCTCAGATTTCTCACCTGTAAAAAAGAGAATCATATCTACCAACTAGGAATACTTGTAATGGAAACATTAAATTAGATACAATGAATAAAACCAGCTGGGAACAGTTCCTGGCACATACAAAAGCCAAAGAAATGGTCATTTTTGTTACTTAGTGATGTACAAGTTTTAGCATGATTTTTATTCTCGAAACTCAGCTAATCTTCTTAGGCCAGAGCCATTGCACAACATATTTATGTGACAAACTTCTCTGGAACTCATCAAACATTATGAAAAATAAAATATGCATAATTGGCCTAGAGTAATCTTATGAGATAAGAAAAGCTTGGAGGAACTTATGACTTTGGCGTAGCAATGATATGGTACAGATTAGGTGTGTGAGGGAAAGCTGGATACTGGCTTTGCTAGAGGAAAGTAACAATTGGAATTGCAGGTATGTAAGTGGTGGGAACGTGATGAAAGTTAGGAAATAAAGTAATTGAAGGCCCAAGATAGAATTTTAAAATGCTTATATTTAAAATCAGCCTTATAGATGAGGAAATGAAGATGCAGAGCGTCAGCGGTAGGCTTTAGCTTCTCCTCTAATCTCTAATTTATGTATACCACTGGGTATTGTGCCAATAAATCTCCATCTCCCATACCCTTGCCAGCCAGGCTGCTGTTCCTATGCCTCTCCTAAGTAGCATTCCTAGAGATCCCTTGTTAAGGTGATCACTGAAGAGCTGGGTCTAGAAGTCAAGTGTTCGACTCAGTATTTACTGATTTTCCTCTATGCCGTTTTGTTTTTAAGAAAACAGTAGTAGATAAAAAGGAGTTATAGATATGCGAAAATTGATGCAAACAATAATGTAACTAAAAGTGAGAAAATGATACAAAATGTTCCATCTTGAGGGCTGAGCAACTCTAAAACATATTTAAAATTTTTTTTTAAAATACACGAAGCATAAAATGCATCCCACTTCTTTAAGACCATCTTCATCAGATGGCAGCTGACGCTTGGCATGAAGCACTAAATTAGAAAGATCTAGAATTGCTATCTGTTGGGCACATGGGGTGTCTTAGATTACTGAAGTACACCTTTAGAATTACTGAGCACCTTTAGAATTCATGAGGGCATAAAGTGGATGGCAAAAAAGACATACGAAAACTCATCTTAAAAGGTGATTTTGGGCTTCCCTGGTGGCGCGGTGGTTGGGGGTCCGCCTGCCGATGCAGGAGTTGCAGGTTCGTGCCGCTGTCCGGGAGGATCCCGCGTGCTGCGGAGCGGCTGGGCCAGTGGGCCATGGCCGCTGGGCCTGCACGTTTGGAGCCTGTACTCCGCAACGGGAGAGGCCACAACAGTGAGAGGCCCGCGTACTGCAAAAAAAAAAAAGGTGATTTTTTTTTTTTCTTTCATATATGAAACCCTATTTCCCTAAGTGATATAGAATTGTACCGATGCATTGTCTCTGAAGGACTAGCTCTCTGGCTTCTGGGAGAAAACTCAGATACCTATTTTCATCATTATCACCATAGTGAAAGTTGCAGAGGCACGGTAGTTAAGAGGCAGAGGCGTCGGGTTCCAAGTCCAAACTTTATTTCAGTGAATGAATCCGGAGTAAATAAACCATATCCCCTTATATACTGCCTACAGTATTAAAGTACGGGCACCTAGAATGATGAACCAACCGAATATCAGAGGGATAAAACAATCTAGGAGGTACCCCAGTGTCCCCTGGCTACCTGCCAACAGCCTAACTCTCTGATGGACAGTTCTTGTTAAAAGTAAGAAAATTCGCAAGCATATCAACCAGGAAGGATTTTTACTTAGAGTGACGGAAGGTAGATCTACCACCAGCTTAAACAGATAAGGGTTTTTATTCCTTCAGAATTAGATGGCAGCATAGGTGTGGTGAAGCTGTTCAAGGATGTCATTCAGAACACAGGCTCCTCTGTTCTTCCACTAGCCTCAGTGGGTGGCCCACGTACCGAAAAAAAAAAAAAGACTTTTGTCCGTTTTGTCTGACATTAAGATCTTCATTTTTGTTTTATTTGTGCTTATATTTGTCTGTTTTGTTTGTTTTGGTTTGCTTTTATTGCTCATCCTCTTATTTCCAAATTTTGTGAGTTCCTTTTGATTTGCAGGCTGGAGATCTGCTGTAAACAGAAAACATTTGGGCTTTAGTATTCAAAAGGGAAAGTTTTAACCCATTTGCATTAATTGATACGATGTACTTTTTATGTCTTTTTACATTATGCTAAATTGTTTGTTTTTAATGCTTTTGTTTTTCTTGTTTAATTACATGGTGTGGTTTCCTTAACTTGTTATGTTCATGCTTATAATTTAGAATGTTTATTTTTTATTATAGTTTAGGTACAACTTCATAACTTTATGTATTTAAACTTCTATTTCTGTAGCCAGCATCAGCATTTATAAATAAGTACATTTTCATTGCTTTTTTTCTTCTCTCTCCTTCCACTATTTAATATTATTTTTGTATTACACTTTTTGCCATTTTCTTGGTATTTATCATTTTTACCTTTACATATACTCACATCTCTATTATTTTCCCCCATATCTTTATTCTTTTTTTTTTTGCGGTACGCAGGCCTCTCACTGTTGTGACCTCTCCCGTTGCGGAGCACAGGCTCCGGACGCGCAGGCTCAGCGGCCATGGCTCACAGGCTCAGCCGCTCCACGGCATGTGGGATCTTCCCGGACCGGGGCACGAACCCATGTCCCCTGCATTGGCAGGCAGATGCTCAACCACTGCACCACCAGGGAAGCCCCATACCTTTATTCTTGATTAACAACTGGAAATTCTTGTACCCCTTGGTTCTTCACAATGAAGAAGACACAATACTTACCTCATCTTCCACATTCTTTTCCTCTTTCTTTCTTTCTCAGTTTCAGTTATACATAGTTTGTGTGTCTTTCTCTGTGACCAGAGGGAGGAGGAGTAGATAGAGTTGAAAAGAAAAAGCACCCTAGAGGGTGTCCAGCTTCTACTGGCTGTAGAAAGCTATTTCTTAACCCAACTTAAAGCCAAGTTTTAGGGAAACTCTAAAAGAGAACATGATAGGAAAGCCTGACCTTCCCTTTCCTGGCTGGCCCTTGGCTTAGGCAGCAGAAGAAGGTGGTGGGGTAGAAGGAGGGATTAGTTGGAAGAGCCATCTGTTCTCTCCCAATCTCTGCTAGAAGTGGCAAGGAGGCAAAATTTACAGCATATCCAGGGCGCTCTGGGAGGTAGCTGGGTTTGAGCTGTGTGGCTAGGATCATCCCTCTGAGACAGCTGTTTCCTGGTTGAGGAGGGCTCCAGCCAGCAAGATGCTGCTAAATATACCACGTTATGAAGAGCAGGTAGTAGAAGTTGAGCCAAAGTCACATGTGTGTCTAATGTATTACTTATTATGGGTGAGCTAGCACTTAGACTCCAGAGGCACAAGAGGTATCTATAGCAACTCAGTATGAGCCAGAAAACACTCATAACAAAGAAATGAGGATTACTTCTGTGTTCCAATAAATAAAGGATAAGTGCCTTTCCCCTCTTCCCTTCTGTCTACTCCCACTGCTGGAATAGTTGGATCCAGAAGAGAGAGGGAGAGGAGTGCCATGTCCTTTGTTCCTATCCTTCTCATTTCAGGTCCTTCTAGTTCACATCTGGTCTACTTTGAGTGCGAGAGAAGGAGACCTTTAAGGTGACTGTTTGCCTGAAATATTAATATTAGACTAAAGAGTTAATGACTAACTATAAAAGAAAATTTATGAAATCTCCCCGAGGTGTCCTTAAGGAACTAGAAAGGGAATTTGACATGGTCTGGCTGAAGGCAGTGATTGAAGAAAAAGTAAAAACTGCTCAGACTTGCACTCCACAGTACTGAGACTGGTTATTGGGTGCCGGTTTCTTTGTGTTGACTGCATGAAGTGAATTCTGGGTTAGTAGATTTTCTTCCTGGTATGGAGAAAGTTCTTTGGTATAACCCAGAGTGAGAGTGTGAGATGCTTTTTGTTTTCTCCACTGTCCACAAAAATTCGTATCTCTGAAGTTTCTCTCCTCCATCCCGTAAAGGTGGTCTCCTGTGTGGACCTTTATTCACCTGGTTCTTCTCATTACTGGCACGAAGGGCCCAACGAATTTCCATCTGTTAGTCCATGAATTCTGTTCCTTTATTTCCAGTAAAGAGATTTCATACTACCTCCTTCACTTCATCTTTTTTTTTTTTTTTTTGCTGTATGTGGGCCTCTCACTGTTGTGGCCTCTCCCGTTGCGGAGCACAGGCTCCGGACAGGCAGGCTCAGCGGCCATGGCTCACGGGCCCAGCTGCTCCGCGGCATGTGGGATCTTCCTGGACCGGGGCATGAACCCGTGTCCCCTGCATCAGCAGGCGGGCTCTCAACCACTGCACCACCGGGGAAGCCCCCACTTCATCTTTTTATCTTGGAAAACAGTTGAAGCTATAAAAATTTACAAAAGTTCACGTGTATGCACTCTTCACCATTTGCTCTCTTTCTCTCTCTCTGTACGTTATAAGTATACACACACTGACAATATGCATATATAAATAGTATTTACTGAACCAGTTGCAGACTTCAAGATTCTCCACCCATAAATACTTTATGTATATCCTAAGAACATAAAATGATATTAGAAAATCACATATAATTATTAAATTCATGAAATTAACTGTGATACAAAATAACTATATCATTCATCTTCATAATTTACCAGTCGTCCCAATAATGTATTTTAGAGCATTTTTTCTGATCCAGTTTCCAATCCAAGATCACACATGGAATATAGTTGTCATGTCTCTAAAAAGGATTATTCTTTAATATGGAACAGTTCTGTGTGCTTTCACCTCTTTATATTGACATTTTAGAAGAGTATGGGCCAGTTCTTTTTCAATGTGCTCCTTTGTACTCTGTTTTCTGGTGTTTGCTGACAACTGTTCAGTCCTCTCTACATCTTCCCTTTCTGCTTCACGTCTGGACAAGCTGGTAGGATAACCCAGATTCTTCCTTTTGGGTGCATTTGGAGGTTCAAACCGTGCAAGTTCCTATCTACACTGGGGAGGAACCACCTGCCCTGTCCCCACCTCCTAATCACAGTAAAATCCCCAAGCCAGGCTCCTGTTCTCTTTTAAACTGTTTTCGGATGTTCTTAGGATCCACTCCACTTAACCCAGAAAGCTTCATTAGGTGAGTAATAAACCTTTCCCTTTCATCCTGTGTGCATGTGTGTGTGTGATCATCAGTCTCAATGCTGGATCCAAATTTTGGGTGAGGGTCCATTCCAATGCTGTTGGATGTCCGTAACAGCCTCACTTTAGACTGTGTGATGGTTTCCTCAAAATTCATTTTAGGCTATGATTTTTAGGGGGTACGAACAGGAATGAGTGATGTTGTGCCTTTCTCAAGAGACCTGTGATGTTGACGTTCACCATTATGGTTGACATTAACTCTGATCACTTGGTTAAATTCATAAAACCTGCTTGGGAGAACTGTGTTCTGTCCCATTGCTTGAAATTCTAGTTTCAGGCATGCTTTCTCAGCATCTTCCCTCATCTTTATTTGACCTTCACTACGTTTGGCAGTGTTTCTACATACAATGTAGTCTGGTTACCAGTGTGTCCAATTTTACTGAAGTGTGAGTTCGCACTTCTGTTTCTTGTTATCCTTGCTATTTTAGAGGGCAGAAGGAGACAGGGGCATGCATCCAATATTTGAAAAAAACAAAACACCCCAATTTATTTTGTGATAAAGTTTCCATGTCATGATCTATGAAATAATTTAAATAAAACTGAAATTAAATTAATTATTATTGCCACGGAAATCACAAACCAAAGCTGATTTTAATTCTCTAATGAGACTCTGGTAGCAATCATAATTCTTAGGCTCCAAAAAAAGAGAACACTGCTTAAAAAAAGCATTTCAGGTGGTTGAACTTTATTAAAATTCCCGAATTAGAACTTGAAGCTGGAATGGCTGTTTGATTAGCAACCCCTCTCTGGTTAACTCACAGGCTCACGGAATATTCTGATTATTTGGGAGAGGCTGCCAAGATTCACAAACTGAATTTCCCCATTTTTATAAAGATGCCTTGATGAAATAAATACCATTGGTTTTCCTCCTGTATCAAAGCTGCAGATTGATTTCTTCCCTATTTTCTGCTTGCAGAGATATGCTACTGATATATTTATTTTTTCTTCTTCTCACTGTACTGTGAGGAAAATTATTTTGTAGCATTCACTACCACATCTGGGGAAAATGGGGAGGTATTGGTCAAAAGGTACCTAAGTTGAATAAGGTCTGGAGGCCTGACGTATCACATGGTGACTATAGTTACTTGAAATGTGCAGTAGATCTCAAGTGTCCTTACCACACACACACACATACACACACACACACACGCACACACACGCAGACACACACACGGAACTGTGTGAGGTGATGGATAGGTTAATTACCTTGGTTTTGGTAATCATTTCATAATGTATACATCTATCAAAACATCACATCGTACACCTTAAATGTATACAATTTTGTCAATCATACCTCAATAAAGTTGCAAAAAAAGACTACCATATCTTTAAGGACAAAGCTGGAAAGACTTTCATTAAAGTCTATTATGCTAAATTTACCAACTTTGTTTTCATATGCTGCTATTTCTGTGACTTTTAGTCATATTTCTCTATTTTGAAGAAACGGAGAAATTGAGGCGAAGTCAGAAACTGGCTTTCTTCAGCCCTGACTGGAGACCCTCACTAAATAAAAGTGATCCTTTTCTTATGCAGAAGTGGTTTAATTCTAAAATCTCAGTTTTCCTGATTTTGTAGCTTCCCAAACCTTGGGAAAGTGAGAAAGCACTGAAATTATTTTCCTCAGGTTTTCAGTTGTTCAAGAGGGAATGGCTCAGAGAAGCGGCCACACTTTTATTTCTAATTATGACAGGGAAGAAAAACAATACCGACATAAAATATTACCAAGGATTACATTTTCTTGTTTTAAAATCTCATTAAAAGGATATGCTTAAGTGGAGAACCTCAGTTAGACAGTTTTTTCTAACGGCCTTTCCATCCATTAAAGGAAGATGAGGCAGAAAACGAGAAAGCATAACTGAAAGCAGAACATATTACGGCTGTTGCTGCATAAGAATCCAGCCAGGATGAAAAGGTTAGGATGTTTTCAACAAAGGTGCCTCCACGTTTCCCCATCATGGGTTCTGGCCTTTGCTAATAGGAACAAGCCTAATTTTAGCCACCAGCTGTGCCTCACTATGGTTTTAACCTTTGCAGGGAATTTTTTTTTTTTTTTTTGCATTTAAGCCGAAGTTTTCAAACAGAATCTCATTTTAGCAAAAAAAGTCTCACAGATGGTCTGAGGCCCAGTCTTTTGATGGATGCACGACAGAGGCCATCATTTACGAAGTTCATTATAGTGTCAGGAAAATGAATAAAGGACAAAGGGAAATAAAAATATTTTCCAAAGCCTGCTCCATGGGCGGCCTGAAGTATTCCAGATGCTTTTCACAACCCCCTTACCCCAGTGCTGCTAGCACAATTTCTGAACTTTATTGAGAAACCTGGGCAAGCAGAATTATATTGATAATAACCATAAATTCTATTTATATGCAGACTTCCTCAGAATTGAGTTGCAAGCATGAAAAGCATATTATCAATCATCTTCCCAATTTCATTTGGTGGGAAGGGAGTATAGCATTTCTTTTTGAACAGAATCAAGAGAAGAGAGGTTATAGCGTTTGCAAATGTCATTTGATGAAATGGCCAGGATCATACTTTACCACCTGGTAAATTGTCCCCCTGCCCCTCCTCCACTCCTTGACCCAAATGTGTGTGCCCCATTATCTTCTTCCTGGCACCATGGGTACTTCGGCAGAGGCGTGGGGTGGGCATGATCCTCAATGGGCCTGAATTTCTAGAGGGCCTCCCTCCCTGTTCCATGAGCTGATCGCCCTGTCCATGATTTATGCACTCTCTACGGCTAACAGCTAGTTCTTGCTGTCTTCCCCACTCCTTCCTCAACAGGAGCAATTTTCAGATTTCCTAGTGACATGGAGAATGCATTTGGGATTTGGGGTGTAAAACAAGTAGATAAGGGTCATTGTTTTACAAGTGACAGAGACTGTATTGACTCACAACTCAGGTTTTCCTTATACTGAATATTCAGGGGAGTATTCAATCCTGCCTGTTGCTTCTCAAGCTGTAGCTCTATTGGGACCTCAAGGCTGGAAAGATGCCTCCCATATGATTCTAGATTATTCTTATCAAAGGAAGCACTGTCCCCTTTCACCATCCCCCAATACCATCGCCCCCACACCAAAGAATGGAAAAGTTGGACTATGTGGTCTGTTTGGATGGAGAAGGAAAAGAGGCAGGAATGAATTGGGAGTATGAGGTTAAAAGGAATGACTGGGGATTGGAAATGGGAAAAAAGGAAAGATTAAGGGGCTCGGTTTTTTGAGGTAGATGAGCCAATAGAGTGGGGATAGGGTAATAATAATGTTAGAAAGATAATAAGTATGGTTACAGATTTGGAATTAAGGAAGTGCCACATAAGAAGATCCTAGTTTAGGTTAGCAAAGGATGGCTAAAATTAAAGAGATCAACAGACTTTGTGGAGTGGGTTGTTCAACTTCAACAGATCTAAGCAGAAAATGGGAAAGAGAAGATGACTGTGAACCAGGTCACACAGATGTAATGATCTTGAAAGCAGAGAAAAAGGAAGAAAGGGAATAGCTATGGAAATGGTAGGAAAGCCCACCTACCAAAGCAAAAGGTAGAACCAGTAAAGGAAGCAACCACAGAGTGCAAAAAACAGACCAAACAGACCAAGCCCCAGAATCCTTCTTCCCTAAGGAAACACAGGGGGAAAATTTAGGTCTGACCAACAATTCTGGGGTTGACAGTGGAAAGCTGTACATTTAGGTGACATTCAGAAATTAGGTGAAATTCAGAAACCTTACCATTCAGCAGTCTCAGGGGAGAATATGTATATTAATCTAAAAATGAACGCGTAGGTTCCATTTCCCAGTCCTCTATTTCTGCCCACAACTTTATATCCCTACGCTTGGTTTCCTGAGACTGAACTCCATCAAGGTAAGATATTTTCTGCTCAATGAACCTGAACCTTTAATGAATATTTAGCAACACTTTTGGAACTTTCTTCTGTCTTTTCAGTGCTGAGTGCTAAAGGCACCATCTCTGTTTCCAGTTCTTCTACTGGTCTCAGTTGCCTGGATTTGAATCCCAGATCCATTAGTTACTGGCTAGTTGGCCAAAAACTTAATTACTCATGACCTCAGTTTCTTCACCTACAAAATAGGTATAATAATAGTATTTACTTCACAGAGTGATTCTGAAGATTGAATGTGATAATCCATGTAAAGTAAATGTAAAGAACATGGGATGGAGACATACGCAGTCATCACTCGGTACACATCAGCTGTTTTATTATTGTTGTTGTTGAATAAGATTTTGTGGAGTAATCTTTGTACCTCGTGATTAAATTTTACCATATATAAACTGACAGAGAACTAAAGTGCTATGGTGTTTAGTTAAATATGAATGTACCTATGATCTTTGAGAAAAGTAGTATGAGACAGAATCATAACTATTAAATCAATATGGTACAACAAGTTTGGGACCCTCAGTAATCTATCACAGGAATATCTCACTTCAGGGTACGTGATGTAAATGTACTGAGTCAGGCCCTGGAAGTTCTGATTTCAGGTAATGTCTCTACTCCTTCCTACATATTTGTCCTTGAGCAAATTACTTCCTGAAGTCTGTTTCCTCATCTACAAAATGAAAGTAATCATCATACCTCTTCCCTGGGTTGTTATAAAGATTGAATGATATAATTAGGTAAATCATGCAGTGTAGCACTAAGTCCAGAGTCGGGACTTACACTTTTACATCTCCCCAAATTCCAGTAGGCTTGATCATCTGATTTTCCAGCTTGCAAGTTATTTGAAACAACAAATTAAAGTGTGGGAGGCTGTTAGAACAAGTTTTATTGATTTTGATAAAAAGTGACAGCCGGTAAACTGATGTGGCAAAAGCAATACAAGAAAAATTAAAAACACATATAAGATGTGATAAAGCTACATAGAGATCTGGGACATTTACTTCGGCAACAAACAGTCCTACAAACATCAAAGGGATGAGGAATCACTATTATAATACAGTACACTAATCAATGCTCTCAACAGAGATATTGTGCTATTGGATTTTGATCAGAGAACAGGCCCTGCTCGTGTTCTCAGGTTTCATAAGAATAGTTTGGGGCATAAAGTGAGAAAGGAGCTGAACTCTAGGCATATACATCCACACATTGTATCTTAGTCTTCTCAGCAATTCTAACAGTTTAGTAATTTTATTCTACCTCATAGAGTAGAAAACAGAGGTACAGAAAAATTAAGTAACATGCCCAAGTCCATACATGAAAATGAACAGGTCTGTCTTTTGTAAAAGTGATATTTTTTTATCACAAAATAAATAAAAAGTTAAAGGGAGTATGGTTATAATCTAAAAAAATCAATTAATATGGGACTTTTTTTGGTTACTATAAAAAGAGAGGATAAAATATGCATTAACTTAGAGGTAAAAATTTGTAAACTCAAAAGGCTCAGCTATCACAGAGAAGGAAAAAGAACAAAATTAATTGGGTAACATAAGCATATATTTTGAGGTTCTTTGGGTTTCTGAAAACAATTTTATATCATGTGAAGAAGCCTTTAGTAGATATTAGAAATCAAAGAAGAAATGAAACAGACTATTGTGTTGAAAATATACGGTATAAACCCTGTTATGGGATACATTGTGTTCCTCAAAAATTAATATGTTGAATTCCCAGCCCCCAGTACCTCAGAATGTAACCATATTTGTCCCCCAAATTAATACAGTATGTTGAAGTTTCAACTCCCAGTACCTGAGAATGTAACCACATTTGTAGATAAGTTCTTTAAAGAGGTGATTAAGTTAAAAGGAGGTGATTAGGGTCGGCCCTGATGCAACAGGACTGGTGTCCTTATAAGAAAGAAAGAGATACCAGGCGTGTGGGTGCTCAGAGGACATGCTATATGAGGACACAGAAGGCCACCATCTTCAAGCCAAAGAGAGAGGCCTCAGGCGAAAACAAACCTGCCAACTCCTTGATATTGGACTTACAGTCTCCAGATCTGTGAGAAAATAAATTTCTGTTGTTTAAGCCACCCATATCCCCGGAAGGTACCCAGGTACTCTGAATGTAGTACTGGGGAGTGGGATGCTGTGTAACAAAAACCTAAATGTGTGGAATTGACTTTGGAACTGGGTAATGGGTAGAGGCTGGAAGAATTTTGAGATGTGTGTTAGAAAAAAGCCTATGTATAACTGATTCACTTTGTTATAAAGCAGAAACTAACACACCATTGTAAAGCAATTATACTCCAATAAAGACGTTAAAAAAAAAAAAGAAGAAAAAGAAAAAGCCTAGATTACCTTGAAGAGACTGTTGGCAGGAATATGGATGTGAAAGGTGATTCTGCTCAGGTTTCTGACGGAAATCTGGAACATGTCATTGGAAACTGGAGAAAACATGATCCTTGTTATAAAGCATCAGAGAACTTGGCTGAATTGTATTCCGGTATTTTGTGGAAGGTAGTAGAACTTGTGAATGATGACATTGGATATTTAGCTGAAGAGAATTCTAAGCAAAGTGTTGAAGGTGCAGCTGGTTTCTCCTTGCTGCTTATAGTAAAATGTGAGAGGAGAGGGAGAGATTGAAGGAGGAATTGTAAAGCAAAAAGAACCAGAACTTGAAGATTTGGACATTCTCAGCCTGACTGTATTGCAGAAAAATGAGAAAGTTCTAGAGAGAACACCAACGGTGTGGCTAGACAATCACTCCGTAAAGAGATTATAGGTGTGACTCCTGATTTTATACAATGGTCTCATCAGAAGCCAGGAGCAGAGAGAGGTTATACCAGCATCAACACTGCCAGCTTGGATCTAAGAGGGCAGAGATGGGACAGAATGAAGGAAAGCTATTGTGCGTCAGGGATTCTACAAGACAGAACATTAAAGCTATCCAGCTGCAAATATGCAGTATTCTTCAAAAAAATAAAAGGGAAGAATAACCCTAAAAGTGATTCAGAGATCAGTAGGGCTCCCACTGCCATCACAGGTCTGGGGAGCCAGGCTGTCTCCTGCTAGGTTTCAGAGGTAGGGGCCACCTCCTTGTTTACAGCAGGTTAGACTGCTGCCCACGGCTGAGAGGCAATGACACCACCAAAATGGGCCCAGAAGGGGGCTGTCACCCCAGTGGACCCAGAGGAGAGAACATTGCACCAAAGAAGATTATTCTCAAGCCGTAAAATCTTATGATATTTGCCCTGCCAGGTTTTGGACTTGCTTGAACTTGTGACCCCTTTCTTCTTTTTCATTGCTCCCTTTTGCAATGGGAATGCTTATCCTATGTCTGTGCCACCATTATATTTTGGAAGCAGATAACTTCTTCAGTTTCACAGCTTCACAGCTGAAGAAGAATTTTGCCTCTGGATAAATCATTCCTTGAGTCTCACCCACACTTGATTTAGGTGACATTTAGATAAGATGTAGACTTAAGAGTTGATGCAAGAATGGGTTAAGACTTTGGGGATCAGGTAAATGTATTTTGCACATGACAAGGATATGAATTTTAAAGGCCCAGAGGGCAGGATATTATGGGCTTGTGTTACCCCAAAATTCATACACTGAAGTCTCAACCCCTAGTATAGTAGAATGTAATAACCATACTTGGAGAAAGGGTCTTTAAAGAGGTGATTAAGTTATAATGAGGCCATTAGGATGGGGCCCTAATCCAATAGGACTGGCTTCCATGTAGCAAGAGGAAGAGACACCAGAAGTGGGGGTACGTAGGAAAGAGGCCACATGAAGACATAATGAGAACGAGGTCATCTGAAGCCAAGAAGAGAGGTCTCAGGGCAAAACTAAAACTGCCAACACCTTGATCTTGAACTTCTAGCCTCCAGAACTATGAGAACATAAATTTCTGTTGTTTAAGTTACTCAGTCTGTATTATTTTCTTATGTCAGTCCTACCAAACTAATACAAACCCTTTCCTGGGTGGCAATGTTATACACAGATTAATAATTCTGTTATAATCATTTGCAAAGTCTATAAACTACATAATAACTAAATAATCAATATTAAAATAATGATGAGTGTGAATTATCTTCCATGTTGAACTATTCCAGGAAAAAAAAAATCAATGTGTAGTACTATCAGACATCATTTTGCATCCTTTTGCTTGGGAATTACATTCTCTCTACTGATTTACGATTTTAAAGATCTACACTAGTATAGCATATATTAAATTTATTAATTCTCAATATTGGTATGGTGAGATTTTTACTTCTAAGAAACTGTGGCTTATTATTCACCTACCCTTTTTCATCTACTAAGGCTCAAGATTCTTGCTTTGAAATGTTTTCCAGATAGAAATTTTGCTTCTATTCATATTATAAGCATTTTAATCTAGACCTTCTCCTTCCCATACCATATTTCTACTGTTACTTATATAATCTCCCTACCTCTGTTTTACACTACTCTAATTTATCGTTTATAATGTTGCCAAATTAATCTACTTTTCATTAAACCATCCTCTTGTTGAAAAGTGAACTATGCCTTTTATGCATATCAAATATCACTCTACATGAATCTTGAGAATTTCATGTAATCCAACTCCTACTTTCTATCCTCCCACACAACTACTGATTTAACCATATTGTTTACTCATCTTTAATTATCACTCACCTTCAAGTATTTTAAACAGGTTTTCTCAACATTCCTTGAGTAAGTCATGTTCATTGTTTTGTCTTCATATCGTTGCTTATTCTGTTCTGCCACCCTATCCTGAATGAAGACACATATGTATATTGTTAAGACTATTCCAAGTCTTAAAAATTATCCAACTCACCCAAACTCATATTAGTCTTACCCTTCTCAGCACAGTTAACTCCTTGAAGGTATCACACGTTGGAGTTTCATTTCCCTGGTGGGTCCTCCTCTCGCCCCCCAGTAGCACATAGCATGGTGTCAGTTACTTAGAGGGAACTCAGTGGAAACTTGTCCATCAACGCATTCACTATCCTCATAAACGCTGCCAAGGTATCATATTTTTTTCATAATATTCAAATTCATTAATTGATTTGTCTCATCTACATGCAATGATTAATATCTACCGTTTGCCTGGTATTGGGTTTCAAGAAAGGCATGGAGACTAGATATTGAGCATAGAAACATGAAAAAAGTACAACCAGATAATCTGTGAGTAAAGACAGATGCAAACAGAAAGAGGCTGTGTGATGAGTGAATCCACAGAGGCAAGGGCAGTACTACTGTAAAGTGATGGAATCTGCTTTCTGGATGAGAGAAGGGGGTACAGTAGCGGAGACACTTGAGTTCTGCCTTGAAGAATAAGCAGGAATTCATTTGTCTCATAAGAAGAAGGATACCACAGAGTGGTAATTTCTTTACAAAGAACCCACATACGGTATTTGATCGATGCTTGTGTGGGTTCAGTATTGCACTCATTTACTTCCTTAATAGAGAAAAAGGATTTAAAGCACCTTATTAAACCATAACAATAAAATTGTTTTTAAAAAGTTGGAGGAAGACAAGGGAGAAATCAAGTTTGGAAAAGAGACAAAAGCTAACATGACAAACACTAGGGAAAAATACAGTGATTACACTTGACCATAAAATTTAGCCTTGAGTTTTCTGAGAGACATTGGGATGAGAGAAATATAGAAAGTTACTCAAGGCTTATAAGGTAACAGTGAATACAAATATATCTTTATCCCAAACTCAAAGGAAATATTCCTCACTGGAAACTCTAGAGAGAGATCTGGGAGATATAATGGATGATATTCTCACATATATTTTTAATAACTAACACAAAAGTGAATGCAAATAAATATTTTATTTTTTACATATCTTACTTAAATTTTTACCTACACAGAAAATGCATTGAATCTTTGTAGAAGGAAAGCATCAAAGTCCCACATTAGAAAGCAAATAAGATCAGAAATAAGAGACTCTTCTTGGAGAATTTATTCAGTAAAGTTATTTCCAGCTAGATCTTTAACACTAATAAAGTGTTTTATTTTAACTCAAAAATTATACCTCAAAAATTTTGAGTTATCTTTAACTCAAAAATTCTTCTCAAACACCTAACTCCTCCAAAAAGATAAGAAATTTCCTGGTGTTAATAAACTTAATAGTTTGACTTACTTGTTATATGCATTAGACTTCTTCCTCTTCTTCTTCTTCTTTAATAATTTAGTTGTTTCAGAGGCTGATGAAGAAGTCATAAATTATAGCTTAAAATGATATCTGTTGTGTGTTTCAGCAGTAGGCCTTCTAAGATATTCATAAATGTATATTTATTCAGAGAGACATTTCACAGTTCTGGTTCTACTACAGGAATTTTTCAAAATAAAATTTTTTCCTGAAACTTAAGCAGAGGGCTGTTCTTTTTTGTTTTGTAAACATTTACGCCCACGTGTTTACCCTTGCTTTCTTAATTAGTTCACAGCATCTATTACATATGGGTTACATCTTACCTAAGGAGCACAGAGTCCAGGAGCCAGCCCAGGCACCATGGCTTGAACTGATGTACTGGCCAACATCCAAGGTCTCTGAGGGTCATTCCCTCATCTCCTGTTTGAATTCAATAGATTGTCTTATGAGCTTTCCTAAGTGCCTCTATCTAAGGCATTTAATCAAGAAAGGAAATTGTGGGGAGGAGCTTCAAGACGGCAGAAGAGTAACACTCGGAGATCACCTTCCTCCCTGCAAATACATCAGAAATACATCTACGTGTGGAACAACTCCTACAGAACACCTACTGAACGCTGGCAGAAGACCTCAGACCTCCCAAAAGGCAAGAAACTCCCCACATACCTGGGTAGGGCAAAAGAAAAAAGAAAAAACAGAGACAAAAGAATAGGGACAGGACCTACACATCTGGGAGGGAGCTGTGAAGGAGGAAAGGTTTCCACACACTAGGAAGCCCCTTTGCGGGCGGAGACTGCGGGGAGCGAAGTGGGGGAAGCTTCGGAGCCACAGAGGAGAGCGCAGCAACAGGGGTGCGGGGGGCAAAGCGGAGAGATTCCCGCACGGAGGATCAGTGCCAACTGGCACTCGCCAGCCCGAGAGGCTTGTCTGCTCACCCGCCGGGGCGGGCGGGGCTGAGAGCTGAGGCTTGGGCTTCGGAGGTCGGATCACAGGGAGAGGACTGGGGTTGGCAGCGTGAACACAGCCTGAAGGGGGCTAGTGCGCCACGGCTAGCTGGGAGGGAGTCCTGGAAAAAGCCTGGAGCTGCCGAAGAGGCAAGAGACTTTTTCTTGCCTCTTTGTTTCCTGGTGCGCAAGGAGAGGGGATAAAGGGCGCTGCTTAAAAGAGCTCCAGAGACGGGCACGAGACATGGCTAAAAGCTCGGACCCCAGAGACGGGCATGAGATGCTAAGGCTGCTGCTGCCGCCACCAAGAAGCCTGTGTGCGAGCACAGGTCACTATCCACACCCCGCTTCTGGGGAGCCTGTGCAGCCCGCCGCTGCCTGAGTCCCGGGATCCAGGGACAACTTCCCCGGAAGAACGAACGGTGCGCCTCAGGCTGGTGCAACGTCATGGCGGCCTCTGCCACCACAGGCCCGCCCCGCACTCCGTGCCCCTCCCTCTCCCCGGGCCTGAGTGAGCCAGAGACCCCGCATCAGCGGCTCCTTTAACCCGTCCTGTCTGAGCGAGAAACAGACGCCCTCCGGCAACCTACACGCAGAGGCGCGGCCAAATCCAAACCTGAGCCCCTGGGAGCTGTGAGAACAAAGAAGAGAAAGGGAAACCTCTCCCAGCAGCCTCAGAAGCAGCGGATTAAAGCTCCACAATCAACTTGATGTACCCTGCATCTGTGGAATACATGAATAGACACCGAATCATCCCAAATTGAGGAGGTGGACTTTGGGAGCAAAGATATATATGTTTTTTTCCCTTTTTCTCTTTTTGTGAGTCTCAATACATAAGGCAAATACTAACAGCCATAAAAGGGGAAATCGACAGTAACACAATCATAGTAGGGGACCATAACATTCCACTTTCACCAATGGACAGATCATGCAAAATGAAAATAAACAAGGAAACACAGCTTTAAATGATACAGTAAACAAGATGAACTTAATTGATATTAATAGGACAGTCCATCCAAAAACAACAGAATATGAAATTAAAGATGATACAAATAGATTGAGAGATATACCATGTACTTGGATTGGAAGAATCAACGTTGTGAAAGTGACTCTACTACCCATACAGCAAAGGAAACCATAAACAAGACGAAAAGACAACCCTCAGAATGGGAGAAAATATTTGCAAATGAAGCAACTGACTAAGGATTAATCTCCAAAACATACAAGCAATTCATGCAGCTCAATATCAAAAAAACAACTGAATCCAAAAGTGGGCAGAAGACCTAAATAGGCATTTCTCCAAAGAAGATATACAGATTGCCAACAAACACATGAAAGAATGCTCCACACCATTAATTATTAGAGAAATGCAAATCAAAGCTACAGTGAGATATCATCTCACACTGGTCAGAATGGCCATCATCAAAAAATC
>NW_020174046.1:5282283-5346624 GCF_003031525.2 Neophocaena asiaeorientalis asiaeorientalis | reverse complement strand
AGGGAGGGTGGGAGGGAGGGAGATGCAAGAGGGAAGAGATATGGAGACATATGTATATGTATAACTGATTCACTTTGTTATAAAGCAGAAACTGACACACCATTGTAAAGCAATTATACTCTAATAAAGATGTCAAAAAAAAAAAAAAAAGAAAGGAAATTGTGGGCACAAAATTGGGACTGCCTTTACCCTGTTCCCAGAATGTGAACAGTTTCTTAATTCTATTGTTTCTTGTTCTTATCACCTGTCTAGGGATTTCCAAACAAGAATATATCATATCACTTCTTCTCTGTAGCCCAGTTGCTATGCCACTCTTCTCTGTCATTTTTTGTTTAGCTTTCTTCATGAGTCATGAAATGTAAGATCATTGCAGAAGAAATAGTAAGAAAGTGGTGTGATGCCTTTGACAATGAAAAGCTTGCTGGGCATCCTGGTGTGAAAGCTGACATCAGGCAGCCGATTTGCTGAAGCCAGAGAGGAGAATACATTTCTTTAAATGATGAATGAAAGGCACCACTTATGTAGGAGATGTGGACTTTCAGAGGCCAGATTAGTGCAATGCACTTTTTAACACAAAGGTCAAATACAGAGAAAAAAGAAGGCTAAAGTTTTAAATAATAAATGATGAAAAAGGAACCTGTTTATTAACTTCAAAAAAGATTTCTAGAACATTGTTATATTTACCAAACTAAGTTTGAAGAATAACAGTGTCGTATTAGGCTTTTACTATTGATTTATGTCATCTTATTTTAATTAGTCATGATCTGCTTACAACTCCAGACCAGGCTTCAGCAACCTTTTTCTATAAAAGTCCAGAGATTAAACATTTTTGGCTCTGCAGACAACCCAGGCTTTGTCCTAACTCTTCAACCTTGCCAATGTAAGGCAAAAGCAGCCATGGACAACATGTAAGCAAATGAATGTGACTCTGTTTCAATAAAACTTTATTTATTAAAAAAAAATAGATGGTAGGTCAAATTTGACCTACAGGCTGAAGTTTGCTCACTCTTACTCTGACTCTATAAATGAACTGATGTACTGAGTTTAGTGATGCCTGGTGCAAAATCAAAAAAAGGAGATTAGGTGGTATTAATACAGAAAAGAAGGGAGTTACTTCCTTCATTCAACAAATATTTACAGAGTCCTTGCTGTGTGTCCAGCACAGGGTTAAGTGTTAGGGAATCAGTGATTAAGTTGGCAGAGTGATTGCCCTCCACCCCCAGAAGCTTACAGATAGAGGAAATGAATAAGCAAATTAAAATATGGAATGTGATAAATTCGATGACGTAGGTACATATAGGGTGTTAGAGGAGCACGTAGGAGGAAAAGCCATAATAGCCATATATAAAGCTCTTTCTATTTTCTTCCAAGGTCTTTAGAGCAGTAGTTCATGATTTTTTAAAATCCTTTCTAAAGATACAACCAGATTATTTTATTCTCCTATTTCCTTTATATTTACTTTCATTCTCCTCAGTTTCTTCTTTTATTCAATGATTATTGTTAACCCACTTTTGTCCAAGGTAGTCTGTAGGAGATGCTTCTTTTTAAAATCATAAAATAATAGAGTGGGAAGAGATCTTTACCCATCACCCAGTAGAGTTCCCATATATTTCAATTGAAGATAATGAGACTTGAAATGCCTAGATGATTTGGTCAATGCCCCATGGAAGAAGTAGGATTCAAATGTGAATTTTTGCCTCTAGATCAGTTCTAACTTCTGTACAATACCTTCAACTCAGAAGCAACCTCATGGCCAATAAATAGGAAAGTTAAGAATGCAGTCCCTAAATTAAGAAAAGATGGTACTTGATGTGAGGACTGCATCAAAAAATGCTTTATTTTTCCTCTTTTCTGAACTTCAAAAACACTTTCATGAGATTCTCTAAAAGTTCATTTTCTTCCTTGCCAGCTAGGTATTCTTGTACACTTACTGTTCTAATTATAATTGTGTGGAATGTTATTCTTTTTTTTTTTCCCAAAATCTTACTCTATATTTAGGTAAATGGTTTCTAAGCAAAAGCACTCAAGGCACCACATAGATAATTATGAACCCAAATCTGCCATTATAAAATTTCTTCCTGATAACGTGTGAAATGTAGATTTCTTGAAATTTGGGGGTTTGGTTTGGATAGTCACATTGCTTGAAGCTACTAAGCATTCTTGCAGGGCCTGAGAAGACTAATACTTACAAAGTTTCGAAATTAAAAAGAGAAGAATTTAACAAGTGCAGAGAAAGTAGGGGCAATGGAAAGAGGATGTACGAACAAAGAGCTGTGGTCGTCCCAGAAAACTTCTTTGGTTTGTATAGCTATGTTCACTTTTAAATAATTCTTCAAAACATCAGTCTGCAGAATGAGGAAGTTAATGACAAGACTGAAAGCAAATCTGTTCTTCTCCCAAGTTTCATGGAATTAGCATTTAGCTGGTGATCATTTTTTTTTAGCCCCGTTCTGTTTGTAGAGCTGAATCTGTGTTTTTCTGCTGTAGTCTATGCCTCTGAATCATTCTGAGGGACTAGAAGAAGGGAAGAAAGGCATGCATTCATAGTTAAATTTCTCCTCTAAAATATACCTAAAAGGTACTCGTTTAGAAAGGGGATATTTGAGTGAAAAAATAGAGAGTATTATGAAGTTAAAAACATTTTTATTAATGGCTCATATACATAATGGCTATAATGGTGAGTTAGAAATTAAGTTAACTGGCTAAGAGAAAAAGAAAAAGGTGAGGCAGATGAGGGACTGTGTTGTGGACATTACCATGTGACAACAAGAGAATTTATTCTAAGACAAAATCTTCTCATGAAAGGCTTGACTCTATTTAGCTAACAGGCTTTGAAATCTGTCAGACACAAAGTGGGAATGCTAAAAGCTTTTCTTCTTATATAACAGAGGTTTCTCCTAAATCCATAAAAATCTGACTTCTCAGAGACATTCTATAGAAACTCAACTAAAAATTTCCACTAGTTTATTTTCTTAGCATATTGGCCTTCTGGTAATTTCACGAACTATGGTAACTATTGACTGAATATATGAAAGCACATGTGTGTGTGTGTGTGTGTGTGTGTGTGTGTGTGTGTGTGTGTGTGTGTTTAGGTGTTTTGTATATATAATCAACATAAAAGTTTTTAATAAGCAAACCTGTTAAAAAATGCACCTCTAGGTTTCACGAACTATGGTAACTATTGACTGAATATATGAAAGCACGTGTGTGTGTGTGTGTGTGTGTGTGTGTGTGTGTGTGTGTGTGTGTTTAGGTGTTTTGTATATATAATCAACATAAAAGTTTTTAATAAGCAAACCTGTTAAAAAATGTACCCCAAAAAAAAAAAAAAAAAAAAAATGCACCTCTATGTCTATTGGATTTTTGTCTTAAATTTTTCATAGTAATATTAAGGAATGCAGCAAATATATTTTATAATATGAAGTCTAAAATATATTAAAAAGAACCTAGAATCTAAGGTTTGGTAAATCTTTAATGCACACTGGTCAATCTCCCATCCAGTCATTGAAATTCTTCCACTATCTCCATACAACTTACCTAGTATAGGTCTACAAATGTAATTTTTAAATTTTAAATTAAATATTTTTTAAAAAGACAAATAGGATACACACCAAGATATCAAAATTTTGTGAAATTTAGGCTATTTTAAATTTCTTCTTATGCCTTTAATGTGACCTTTGAAATCAGAAAATCAAATCTACGAATTGAGAAATAAGAAAAAAAAGCCTTCTTTTGTGTCTTTCTATAGCTTCTTCACCACTGTAGGCCAAAGCTGACCTCTGGTTACTTAAATCTGATCCATCTTTTACATTATAGACCTTTAAATACATAAATTAGTCCCTCATTTGCCACTAGAATCTTTCCTTTTACTAGACAAATAAGATCATAGGCTCTTTCTCTCTCTTGATCTCCATATCAAGTATATGAAGATGAATATTTCACATCCTCTTTTGTTAGGAATTGAGGGGAGACCATATTTCATCTGGGACCTTGGTCTTCCTGAATTTATCTCTACAGCTCAATGATGTTTTCTGTAATCCTTGGCTACATGCCCCTTTCCATATTTCTGATTATGTTTTCCTTAAATTAAAGCCCAAGTACTCGAGTTTTATATATATATACATATATATATATATATGAAATAATTTAGTGTCTGCCCTTGTCAGTCATTTCTACTTAAGTTCTTTCACTTTATTTCCTAAGATATGATCTCAAAAGTAAACACTGTTGTAGTGAAATAAATATGGGCTTTGGTTTGATAAAACTGAAGAGTACAAAGTTAATCTCTGGGGAACTGGTCCCCCATGGGACAATTTGTACTGCAAGCATCCAGAGTTGTTGGCAAATTCAGGGAAAACTAGACGAGATGATTCAAAGCTTGTGGAAAGACAGACGGGGAGAGAGAGAGAATTGCAACTATTTAATATGTGCAGATCACCGCTCTGTTCTGTGAGTTCTACCACCTCTCTTGGGTGTCAGTTGTCTCTTTCCAATATTCATTCTACAGTTTTCAGTAAAAAGATCATTCTTGAAATACATGGACTGTATCTTTTTTTTTTTTGTCATCCATCATTAAAAATGATTAAGGATTTAGGTTTTATTATAGTACTTAAATAGATCCATTCAGTCAATCCGTCAGTAATCAGTGAATACTTACTGTGTGAGATATACTTTAGTCAGGAGCAGATCCTGGTTTTGAGGCCTTAAAGTTTACATAAAAGGTAATAGTGAGGCTTCTTTAAGAAGAATAACCAATGTAGGTATGAAAAAGAATATTGTTTAGAATATTTGTTAGAAGATAACAAAAATACAAATGTTTTGAATCTGAAAAATTTCACAAAAGTCAGAAAAAACATAATATTTTCATGAAATAATAGCCTAATGTCTCTAAAGCATATTTTTCGTATATATTTTGGCTGCAGATGCTTTAATTGTCTCTTAAATGGCAGTAATTTTACAATGTTACAGAAAGAGTAGGAAACCTGTAATCTTTCCTCTATATGTTTGTTCCAAATTTGTTTTAATTATTATTATTATATAGGACATGAAACTTTAAACATAGGTTTATTTGTTGTGAGAAATATTATTGTAGGTTTATGCCATACAAACGAAGGCATTCTGAAAAATTATTTTACCAGATTTTTAGTATTAAAATATTTTTTTTTAGGTTCCCTGGAGATTAATCCTTTGTCAGTTGCTTCATTTGCAAATGTTTTCTCCCATTCTGAGGGTTGTCTTTTGGTCTTGATTATGGTTTCCTTTGCTGTGCAAAAGCTTTGAAGTTTCATTAGGTCCCATTTGTTTATTTTTGTATTAAAATATTTTTAATCTATATCTATATAGCTTCATTAGATTCAGTTAATCTGTCCCTAATGCTAGGTGCTAAGATACAAGAGAGAACAAAGCAGACACAGCAACTGCTTTTCTGGAATTTACATTCTAGGGAAGAAAGGAGAATAACCAAAGAAACTTTATCTACTTCATGAACAATTTTCAAAGTGTGGTCTGAGCCCATTTGGACATTGCCCAGAGACCCTTTTAGGGGGTCCATTAAGTCACAGCTATTTCTTTAATAATACTAAGAGATTTGCCTTTTGTACTGTGTTGACATTTGCACTAATGATGCAAACCTGTGATGGGCAAAACTTTTGGTACCTTAATATGAATCAAAGTGCTACCCAACTGTGCTAGTGGTCACTGTATTCTTTGCCATCACATGCACTCACAGTGAAAAGAAAAGAAAAAAGAAAGCGACCTAATGCAAATAGTTATACAAAAAAACTGTCTAAGAAAAATTACTGCAATTAAGCACCAAATTTAGTCAGAATTCATCTTCTTAGCAGAGGTAGCTATACCAATCAGTTATCTATAATTAGAAGTATACTAGCGTGTTAGAAGAGGGATAGATTTCCTAGGGTTCAACTCCTGTTGGTAAACTTTTATATAGGGTCAATACACAAAGTTTCAGTGATTTAGCCAAACGTGAAGAAGTAATTGGGTGGCTTTCATTGTAGTACCTTTAGTAAAAGTCAAGAGCATTTCATAATATGATGATATTATGATTACTTTATTGTGGTAATCATTTTGCAGTATTTACTAACATCAATTCATCACACTGTACACCTTAAACTTATACAATGTTATATGTTAATTGTATCTCAATAAAGTTGAGAACAAAAAGGTACAAGTCCAGGGTTGGATTGTATCTAGTGCATGGCACACTGCAGGTTCTGGGCCTCCTTTATCTAGAATACAAAGTAATTGGCAGCAGGCTCCCGTGGATTCCATGATGAGCTGAATGGCTTCACCAGCCCTCCATTCCTTCCATCTGTCTTTTCTCTCCCACTTACTCCTTCACATCCTCTATCAATCACATGAGCCACTCTCTCTTGGGCACATGGCAATGGCATTATTGCAGTTCTGTTGCTTCCACAAACCAGAGGCTTTGGAACTATCAGGGCTTCACCTTTGCTATATATTTTTTGTAATAAAAATAACAAAAGACAAAGAGTGAACCCAACTGTAAACTATGCACTTTAGTTAGTAATATTAATATATCCATATTGGCTCATCAGTTGTAACAAATGTATCACATTAATACAAGTCATTAATATTAGGAGAAACTAGGGGAGGAGAGTGTATGAAAGCTCTTTGTATTTTCAGCTCAAACTAAAACTGTGTCTATTAATTTTTAAAAATAACACTAAAAACAATTATGCTTGGTCTCAAAATTGTGTGAAATGTTTCAAGGTCTCGAAAATATTCTGAGTTTCAGAGCCCAGTTTTATCTTTTGCTATTCCCACCACAGAGTTTCAGATTAATCAAATAAATAGCAAGAGAAGCACTTGGGAGCTCTTCTTACAATTTCAGTTTTTAATATTTATCTCCACAAAGAAGTGTCTGTTTACAGTATCATGTTTATAATGGGTGAGACATTCCATTATGGAAAGGAAAGAAAAATACAAAGAGATTTCTTGAGGTAATTTGTCAAAAGCAATTTGTTTATAATCTAATAAAAAGCATATTGCAAGAAATTATTTTAAATAACAGATTAAGACAGGCAAATGATGGAGGTTTTTATTATTTCCTTTCTCCCACACTCATAACTATAAAAAAATAGATGCAATGTGACTTTTGGGTCTCATTGCACTCATTTTGATTTTCTTCTCTCCTCTCCCTCTCTCACCACCTTTGTTTTCTCAGAACTTTCTTCCCCATGACCCAAGATTTAAAGAAGAATTTCTGTAGAGACTCCCAGCTATGAATTTCAAACTCCATTTTTGTGCTGACTTAGATCCAAATAATTTGATGCTTTGACTTACAGTTGTGGGCATGGTGCCTAGTGGTAAATCAGAATTTAAATTGTTTAGAATTCTTTGGCTTTTATACTTTTCTGTTGCTCCTGAAGAGACCTAACATCAAAACAACTGCTACTAATAACAACAGCGACAACAAAAATGACAATATTTGTGTCACATGAACCTGCAGCTTGACTCATCTGAGAAGACTTTGTCCACTGTCTACCAGTTCATTTATGTTTAATTTGTGCTAGAAAGCTTTCAGAATAGATGATCCTAGAATGATTGGAAGAGCACTTTCTCACCTTCTATTTATTTTATACCAATGTTGGTATCAGGAAAAGCAAAGTACTTCTTTACTTATGCATTTTAATGAAAAGATATTTATTAGGAAAGGCTAGAACCTTGGAAATACATGTAGTTTGCAACAGGAGACTTCCTTTTGTAGTACGAAGTAAATCAAAAGTAACTCAGAAAACTATCCTGGATCTAGGTGGTATCTTCAATACACACACACACACACACACACACACACACACACACACACACACACACATCCTGTCTAAGAAAGAAGCAAGGAGATTCTGTAATGCAGATCACCCCTCACTTGCATATTTACACACATTGAGTGTATCTTCAAGGAATCAGAGTCTACAGGAGGAACATCAAATTTAGATGAAAGGCTCTGGGGCATTTGGTTGGATAGTCACATCTTAGGAGGTTAGGTTTTTCTTTTTCTGACCTGTCTCCTAAGCACACATGTCATTAAATCTTTATGCAGTGTTGAAATGTTTATTTGTGAATTCTCTGAAAATGATGTAGTGAAACCTTTGGAAGTCACTTAGGGATCTAACAGTCTTACAAACTTGTGAGGGATACATAGACAGCACCTCCATAGGGGACAGGACTCCAGACACAGGACAATAGGAGTACAACAATTTCACAGAAGAAAATTGCCACAAAGGACCTGGCAGGCCAAAATCCCGCTTTCCTTCTACCACAGTCCATGATTACTATGCCTGGGGAATCATTTATAAAACCCCCCTGCGTGGAGTCCATGGGTGATGAATGGATCTGGGGCCTTTGCAGAGCACCCAGAGTTTTGTCATTCCTGTATTCATGTTAGTAAGAATGAATTCCAGCCAACGTTGAAAGTCAGAGTGCAGCACCCTTCAAGAGGCCTGAGAATTTTCTGGCCCTCTGGCTGCCTTCCTGTTTTCACTTTTTATCATAAACTAATCATACATTCTTTTTCTGTCCTTTTATATTGAAAGAAAATGTACTCTGTGGAATAATGAAAAACATCTTAGCCTCCAAGTTATGCTTTCTCCCCTCTCTCCTTGCTCATGTTATCATTCCTCTTCCATTCTATTTATGTTTTTGGGGGGTTTTTTGGCTTGTGGGATCCTAGTTGCCCGACCAGGGATCAAAGCCAGGCCCCCTGCAATGGAAGCACAGAGTCCTAACCACTGTACCTCCAGGGAAGTCCCCCATTTCCTCTTTATTTGTATATCTAGAATTCCCTTTCTTTACAATTACCTCCTTAGTGCTTTCTGTATACCTCTGTCCAGAGAATGTCATCTCTATTTCCTTAGGAGTCTCAATCTTTCCCTGTTTAATAATCTCTTTTAAATTTTAGCCTCCAAAGATTTCTTATCTTTCTCTTATTCCCATCATTCTTTCTTCTTTATGTTCCTTGAATTACTTGCTTTCTCTCTTTTATTCTGTTTTATCCCTTCTCTCTGTTTTACACTTCCAGGGACAATTGCAATCTGTGTCAGTTGACTGTGACCCTGGAGAAGATTTTGGAAAGAATTCAGGATGTTTTAAAATAGTCCTTCTTCTTTGACAGATGCACCAAATGGGGTACTCAATTCAGTCTTTGGGTCCAGGGCACTGGAATATATTCATTCCTAAATAAATTCACATATTGAATGGAAGGGGTCTCAGTAAATTTACGATAAAATAAAATAAATATTAATTGTATGAATTATGGGAAAGCCATAAGCAAAATCTAAATATTCAGTGAAGATAAGGATAGGCTTGAGTATGGAGGAAATCATACCAGAATTCTGAAACTTCACCTGACTTAGGAATTGGAATAGGTTTTAAATAAGTACAATATAGAGAGCCCTATTCTCTTTCTCCTTTGTTTCACCAATATAGCAACACTAACTCTGTGTGTGTGTGTGTGTGTGTGTGTTTTCAGGGATGGGAAGGGAGTTCAGGAGGTTTTTGGCATGCGATTATTCTAGAACTGTATCCTATAACCAAAACTTGTTCCTTGAAATTGAACTTTTATCATTTTAGTGCACATTTATGCACAAAATAGCTGATTAACTCTGAAACCTAATCGTAGTATCTGTTGAGCATTTATTTAGCTGAGAAGTTGATGCTTGGTGCAGGATTGGAGGATGCTTCATGTAAGAACGCTGATAGAAATGCTCAACTGCTCATCTAGCCACAGTATTTTAACGCTGACTTAGCTCTTTCCGAAACTCCAACACCCTTCTCCTCAGAAGGCAGTTTAGCAACCATGCCTCCTGAAGAGTCACATCACCTGCACATCCCCCCAAACATAAGTAACTTTTCTAACTCTTCCTTCAAGCCACATCCAGGACTCTTTCTGAGAGTTTTAATAACATTTATTCCCCTGTAGGCAGAATAACGGCCTCCCCAAAATGTCCACATCCTAATTCCTGGAACCCATGAATGTGTCATGTTGCATGGCATCTGAGTTGGCCGAATGTAATCGTGAGAATCCTTAAGAGTGAGAGACAGAGGCAGAAGAGAAGGTGAGAATAATGTGATGCGATGAGCTTTACTGGCCATTGCTGACGGCTATGGGTCGAACTGTGTCCCCCACCAAAATTTGTAGAAGGCTTAACGCCCTGTACCTCAGAATATGATCTTCTTCAGAAACAGAGTTTTAAAAAATGTAATCAAGTTAAAATGAAGTCATTAGGGCACATTTTGATCCCGTATCACTGATGTCTTCATAAAAAGAGAAAATTGGGGCACAGAGAGACATGCACAGAGGGAAGACTCTGTGAAGAAACATAGGGATAGCACCACATGAAGGTGGAAGATTGGAATAACGCATACGCAAGCCAAGAAATGCCAAAAATTGCCAATAAACCAACAAAATTGCCAAGAGAGTGGCATGGAACTGATTCTCTCTCACGACCCTCAGAAGGAATGATCCCTGGCAACATCTTGATTTTGGACTTCTAGCTTCCAGAACTGTAAGACAATAAATTTCTGTTCATTTAAGCCACTCATTTTGTGATAGTTTGTTATGGCAGCCTTAGGAAACTAATACACTGACTTTCAAGAAGGAAGGGAGCTGGGAGCCAGGAGCCAATCAATGTGAGCAGTCTCTAGAAGCTGGAAAAGGCAAGGAAATGGATTCTCCTCTAGAGTGTGCAAAAAAGAGTGCAGTCCTGCTGACACCTTGACCTCAGGTTTTATGTTATTAACTGAATGTTTGTGTTACTCCCAAAAACATATGTCAAAGCTCTAACTTGCGATGTGACTGTGTTTGGCAACAGAGTCTGTGGGGAGATGATAAAGGTTAAATGAGGTCATAAAAGTGGGGCTATAGAGTCTGTACCTTTATGAGAAGAAGATACCAGAGCGCTCAGTCTCTCCGTACCATACGAGGATATGTAGAGAAGGTGGCCGACTGCAAGTCAAGAAGAGAGTGCTCACCAGAAATCAAATTGACTAGAACCTTGATCTTGGGCTTTCCAGCCTCTAGAGCTGTGAAAAAACACATTTCTGTTGCTTGGGGCCCAGAGTCTGTGATACTTTGTTATGGCAGCCCAATCTGACTGAGACACCTAGTGAGACCCATATTGGACTTCTGGCCTCCAGAACTATAAGATATAAATTTGTGTCACTGTGAGCACTAAATTTTGGTAATTTGTTACAGCAGCAATGGGACACTAATAGTTCCCTGTGTTGTTAAGTTTCTAGCGATGTCTTAGCTATGATGTAGACTGGCATCATGACAAGCATGTTAGTTCATCTTTTAATTATCTTAGCTTACGATACACTCTAGACCATCTATATAGACCTTAGATCAGAAATTCAGCAAAAAGAGTGATTACAAGAATTACAAATGTAGTGACATGCAGTTAAAGGCATAGCATCACATAACCATTATTGCCTTCACTTTACAAGTTCAGATTTTATTTATTTTGCTTTAAAAACATACTTTTAAAAGATTGTTATGAAATAGTTCTCCTTACTAGAAGAAACTGTTGATTTGGTAACTTAAAAATCTATGAATACAATGTTTCAGAAAAAAAAATGTCAAATGATATGGTGAATTATTGCTATTTGTGGAACATTTCACACCTGTAATTTTATCTGAAGGCTATAAATGTTTCCTGCTGTCCATGAAGCAGGCATAAAGCATAGAGTTAGCATTTTGAAGGAGACCAAGGTAGAAAATACACCTTGACAAAGACTGAGAAAAATTTAACAAACATAACCAAGGTCTAAAATGATGTGAAATAAAGTACATTTTACCATCAACCAATAGTTTCAGAGTATGCAGTAAACCCAGAACTATGCACTCCTGAGATACAAAAATCTGTAGATTCAGAAAGTTTGTAGTGTAGATATCCTCAGGTTTCTTCCAGTTCTGCCATGTAATAACTGAGTAGCTTTGAGCAAATTTGTAACCCTCCTCTAAATGTTAACATCTTTAAACTTATAAGTTAAATAACTTTTCATTTTTACATTTTAACATCAATAAACTTATATCTATGTAAAAGCTTTATTTATGTTGTTTGGTTTACCTACATAAAGTATTTAGCACCACGCTAACATCGAATGAGCTCCTTATGGAGCATTATTTAACTCTTATTCAACCTTTAAGACATCTCTTAGATTGTCTTCCCTAATATACCTAGTCAGATTTTACCATTATTTCCAATTCCCTTTTGACAACACTTGATTTATATCTCCTTTGTAACCAGTTATGTCACATATCTTACATTATAGTAAGTTTATACATCTGTATCTCTCATTAGACTGGAAACTACTTTGGGTGAGGGATGGAAGTTAGGAAGTTATCTCTTACTTAGCTTTCTGTTTCTACAGTACTTCCACAACTATCTTAAATCCTAGAATATATGAAACATTTAATAAAATCTGCTCAATGAATAGATACTAGCATCATTTAAAATTTTTCTCTTCTTCTGTGTGCTTGGCTCATAAATGACAGAATAGATGTATTTTTTATATGACATAAGAGAACCAAATATGCCAGCAAATTAAATGTGTAGAGAAAAAAGTTGTGAAGGAGTTAGAATAATATATTTGCTATTGAAAGTGCATTAATTCATTATTATTTATTTCCATGGTGAAATGAAGAAAAGCACTGAGTAGAAGTCATAAACCCTGGGACCTAATCCTGCTCTCCAACTGTTTGGCTCTATTATTTGGAAAAAGTCAATAAAACTCTTTGGGCCTCCGTTTTTCTTACCTACAAAATGATGCTGAATGGTTTCTAAGATCCTCAAGAATTCTTCCCTTGCTACCGTTCTTCACTTGCTACCATCTTGCTACCTCAAGAATTCTTCACTTGCTTTGACTACTTCTATAGGTATCCATATCTAATGGAATCAGAAGAAACACAGTACAGTCAGAAAGCACTGCGGTTAAATGGCAGCATTTTCCCAGGTCCCAGTGCAAACTTCTGGATCCTGTAAATCATCACCCAGAAGGACACAGTTGCAAGTGATAGCGTCTGAGTGTGCAAAGGCCATGTCTAACATTTAGAAAGCTCAATTACCTTCTCTATGCCCAGCCTTTTTTGCATAACTGTGGAACAGTCCTGCGCATAGTCTAGAGCAAACTTGGCCATCTTTATGCGTAGTAGAATTTCGCATCACGACGAGATGGCAAAGACTTGTCTCTCCCTGCTCCTCTGTGCTAACTATAGCTATAAACTCTGGAAATAAGCCAATAGAAAATCAAAGGAGAACTTCGGAAGTTGCAAGAGGAAGGCAAACTGGCTAGAGACCCCTGGGCTAGGGAAATAGAACAGTGGGAGGATGTCTTTCAACCCCACAGCCAACAGAAGAAGGTGACCTAGACCCAGTGTTTCTTGATTTCCAACCTAACAACAAAGGACATCCCAGATTAGCTCATTGCTACTGCATCAAGTGGGAGTATCTCTGACAATACCAGGCAAACTCAGCAGAACCAGCAAGGAGGATCAGTTGGAAACCTTTTTGATAATTAGCAGCTACGAGAAGCACTCTCCTTCCCCACTGGTCCTATGACTCCCCTCCCCAACCCAGAAGCACCATGCATCCATGGGACAAGGTGGATCTCACCACAAGTACCCAGCCCAGGAAGCACTCTGTGCAATGAGCCTAAGAATCTCTTCACCCTTCTAGAGAGACAAGGCAACCTGGCTTTGATAAGTTCCTTCAGACCCCTCAACTAGCATCATCAGGGACCAGTAGGAGCCCCAGTGGCATGAAATAAACCAAACAGACCAACACAGCACCACACAATCTCTGAAAATTAGACTGTAATTGGAATCACAAAAGTAGACTAGGACCTGCATGCCAAGCCTAAACAGGGTGTCTTCCTGTTAAAATAAAATAATTTAAATAAGGCCCAGTGTCTCGGAACATGATATCCAAAATGTTCAGGAAGTGATTTTAAAAAACCCATCATCTGACCTAGAACCAGGTGATCTTGGGTGGCCTCGGCCTGCAGAGCAGCTTGAAGCAGGATTTTGGTTCCTGGCCAGAGACTGAGGCTGGGTCGTGGCAGTGAGAGCAGTAAATCATAGCCACTAGACCAGTGGTCAGTGACAAGGCTCTGGCCCTATGGCTTTGTAGAAAAAGAATTCCCACAAAGAAGGAAAGTAATGAAACAAGTAAAGTACTTATTAGGGGAAAAAAGAGAATTCAGTACATGTGGATAGACACATGAGTGGGCTCAGAGAGAAAGTCACACCCTCGTGGCGGTTTGAATCACTTATATGGGGCATTTCTTCCAGGTTTCCTCTGGCCAGTCATTTAGATTTGCCTGGTTCAAAGTCTGTATTTGGTATATCTCAGGATCTTCCCGTGTGTGTGTGTGCATCCCTTAGCCAAGATGGATTCTACTGAAGAGGCCTATGGGTAGACTCAGCCACTTGGCATCACTCGCCTTTGGACCTCCAAGGAGCCTTTCTGCACATGTATAGTCGAGGAGGTCTCCTGACTTCAAGAATGAGAAACATGTGGTCTCTTATCTTCTATCTGGGCAGGGCCCACCCTCCTCTCTCAATTGTCCTGTTATTCTTGTCTCAGAGTATCAGTCCACAGGAACGAACGCAAACTGTTTGCCCCAGGGACCCATCTATGCCCTGCCTCACAGGGAAATCACAACCTGAATAAGAAAAGAGAATCAACTGATGCCAACATGCCTGATGATGAAATGAATAAGATGCTGCAGTTATCTCACAAGGATTTTAAAGCAGCCGTCATAAAAGAGCTTAACAAATAAATACGAATTCTCTTGAAATGAGAGAGAAACATGGAAAATCTTAGAAATGAAACAAAACTTAGAATTTAAAAAATAGAGATTGTAGAAATGAAAAATACAACAGGCAAAAACTCAGTAAATGGGCTCAATAGTAAAGTGGAGATGACAGAAGATAGACCCTGAATTTGAGGATGGAGCAATAGAATTCATCCAACCTGAACAACAGAGAATATAGGCTCAAAAAAATAAACAAACAGATCCTCAGTGACCTGTTGAAATAATAGCAAAAGATCCAACTTTCTTATCTTTGGAGTCCCGGTGAGAAGAGAAAGAGAGGCAATGAGAGAGTATTTGAAGAAATAAAGGCTGAAAATGTCTCAAATTTGGCAAAAGACACAAGCCTACAGAATCACCCAGTTGGGGAAATACACAGCAAAACGCATAATTATACTTCTGAAACTACAGACAAAGAAAAGATTTTAAAATGAGCCAAAGAGAAATAACACATTACCTGAGTCCATGGTGAACATAATGAAGTCACACAATATTTTTCAAGGGCTGAAAGAAAACAACTGTCTATCACCATGAATTCTACATCCCGTGATAGAAAACTCTCCTTCAGGATGAAGGGGTATTAAGGACATTCTCAGATGAAAGAAAACTAAAAGGATTTGTCACTAGCAAACATACCTTAAAGATTGGCTAGAGGGGCTGGTGCTGTGAAGCAAAGTACAGTTTGTATCAGATTCTATACAGCAACCTGCCCGCAGGAATTTCATATCCCATGGGTGGAGGTTTTATTTAGATAATTCCAGTAAAATAGAGTGAAGTGAAATGATGGAGCCATTCACGGGGTGCTATGGAGCACATAAAGTAGGGGGACCTTTGTCTCAAAAGTTGGTGCCTTGAGGAGATGATACCCAAGCTAAACTAGCAGAAAGAAGCTTGAGGGAAAATCTTGGCAAAAGCAGAGGACTACAAAGTGGAGAGCTAGCAATGAGCTGATAATCTCTTGAACAGAGAATAAAGGCTTCAGTCAAGGCTGTCCACCTAAAAAAAAAAATGCACGACCTAAAAGTTGAGAGTTAGTTTTATTCGGCAGACTTTCTGAGGACTTCAAGTTCTGAAGACAGACTCTCAGATAGCTCTGAGGGACTGATCCGAAGAGGTAAGGGAGGGACCAGGATATATAGAGGGTTTGGCAACAAAGACCAGGTAGTCAGAACATCAAAAGATTACTGTTTTTTGTGGGTTTTTTTGCGGTACGCGGATCCTCTCACTGTTGTGACCTCTCCCGCTGCGGAGCACAGGCTCTGGACGCGCAGGCTCAGCGGCCATGGCTCACGGGCCCAGCCGCTCCGTGGCATGTGGGATCTTCCCGGACCAGGGCACAAACCTGTGTCCCCTGCATCGGCAGGTGGACTCTCAACCACTGCGCCACCAGGGAAGCCCAAAAGATTACTGTTAATTAAAAAAAAACCAGGTATCTCAAGATAAAGACATTAGCACTTTTCTAAGTATGGGAAGATGAAAGAGTCTGGGCTTATTGAAATCATTCCTGGGGCTGGGGCCGTTATCCTGTGCTTTTCCATCTTGAGTCCCCTCAGGGTGCACCTTCGGTGGTGGCTGCAGTGGCGGAGGCCTGGGCAGTGGGCAGCCCGTTTTGTCTGCAACCTGAGCTCCCTCAGGGCTCACCATTGCTCGTGCTTGTAGTGGCTTGATGGCTGCAACGCCCTTTGTTTACTGATATGGCAGGAAACATCTTTCATTCACCAGGCTAGGCAAGGACAGAGCACTGGTTAATACTGGGCAGGGGGCTTAGGGAACTATCATGGAATGCTTTAGAGAAGGACTTTTTACAACAGAAAGAAGTAAAGGAAGGAATTCATTTAGTTATTTCACAGATCCTCTGCAAAATAACAAGAGCCTGGCAAATCACTTCATGGAAATGCATTAGGGGCTAATTGATTTTAATGGAAAAAGAAGAGGCTGGCTTTGTCAAGCTATTGTAACTAGTAGCAAAGAGAAAAACATCCGCACTACCCTTAGGATACCTTGTAATTTTCTGCAATACGAAAGTTCTTAACTTCTTTCTAAAATAGTGCTATGGCCCCTCTTTTCTTTCTAACTTTCAAGTGACACATTTTGAAATTTAAGAAAAAATAAGTTGCTTGAGTAGTTTAGGATAAATTTGCTTTAGAGTGAATAGAAGATTTGCATTCCCTTTCTTTTACTAGAAAAAAATGAACATTTATGTTTTATAGCAAAACTTTGTGCCGTTTGGGTACCAGAGGAATTTTTATCTTCTCCACTAAAAACAGAAAGTTTATAAAATTATTTTTTATGCAGAAACATTTGTTTTGCCATCCAAGTGAATATGCATCTGTGATATGTACAATAAAATATAATAAAAATGTAATGGTTTATTGGAATTGCTGGTATATAATTGGTGGCACTTGAATAAGTGTCCATCCAGGGATTCCAGAATCACAATACATTAAGATGCTCTCCCAAATAGGCCCCAAATAACGAGATCAGTAGTCAAGGGCAAGTCATAATTTTGTCAAGGTCAAGTCATAATTTTGTCAAGGTCATGTAGGTTTCCTTTGCTATACCGGAGAAAGAACGTCTTTCAGCTCTTCTTTGGAAATAGTCTCATCCATCTCTTCTCCATATCTACTGCTCACCACAGTCCACTCTCTCTCTCTGTCTCTCAGCTAACCGGCTGCTCACTGAATTTTTACCACTTTTTACTATCTCCCAATCTACCCATTTATCCCACTCTATAGCCTTTATCGAATAACCTTCATTTCTCATGTTACTATCACAGTAAATTCCTGGCTGACCACTGGATCTCTAGTTTCATCCCTTCAAACCATCCTTCAAAGAACTATAAAAAGGTAAGAGGCCTTTATAAAACATGCACTTCATCGTATGTTCTCTCTGTTTAAAAGCCTTCAGTGGTCTCCAATTGCTTTTAAAATAAAATCCAAACCCCGTAGCCTGGCCTCAGGGCTTTTACAGGGTTACTCCTGACCCTCTTTCTAAGGTTTTCTCCTGCTGGGATTTCCCTCACATCCCATGTTCTGACAAACTGAACTTCTTGCAGTTTGACCTTTGAACGCTGCTTCTTCATATCACCTTGTCTTTGTGCGAACTCTGCCCTCAATCTTGAACACCCTCCCTATGCTTCTTTCCTTTGTCATACTGATGAATTCTTATTCATTTTTTTTTAAAGACACCGTATTAGTTTGCTTGGGCTGCCATCACAAAGTACTACACATTGAGTGGCTTAAACAACAGAAATTTATTTCTCACGTTTCTGGAGACTAAAAGTTCAAGATCACGGTGTTAGCATTACTTCTGGGGACTACGAGGAAGAATCTGTTCCATGCTTCTGCCTTAGCCTCTGGTTGTTTTCTGGCAATCTTTGGTGGTCCCTGACTTGTAGAATTCAGATTTCTGCCCTCATCTTCACACGGCATTCTCCCTGTATGCATGTCAGTGTTCAAATTTCCCTTTGTATAAGGATACCAGTCATATTGGATTAGGGCCCAGCCTAATAACCCCATTTTAACTTAATTACTTCTGCAAATAACCTATCTTCAAAGAAGGTCACATTCTGAGGTACTGGGGGTTAGTACTTCAACATGTGAATTTTGGGAGGACATAGTTCAGCTCGTAGCACTCAGTTCAAAGGAAACCTCTATGACATCTTCTATAATCCTTTTCTCACATAAAGAATCTTCTTTTTGCCTTTGTTTACTCACTGTACCTTGTAAACAGTTTTAAAATAACACCTACTACTGTGAATCACAATTGCTGGTTTACACGTTTTGTGTACTAATGTGTATTATTGTATATTACATTTCCTAATTTACTATATTGGGAATTCCTTTTTTAAAAACAGAACATCTTTTTGTTTTTTATTCCCAGCACTTATTATAGTGTCTAGGTTATACATTAGCTGCTCAATAAATGTTTATTGGATGAGTAAGTGAATGAATGCGTAAATTGGCATATTGTAATCTCAAGTTCAGAGAAAAATTTCAATTTCTAAAAATAAAAATGTTTAAAAATAGATGAAATTACAATTGACTTCAAAATCAAATAAATTATTAAATTCATTATCTCATGAAATTAATGGATTAGTTTTTAAGATTTCAAATGTGAAACTTAGGAATGAGTGAAGCATGAATTTTATTTAATAATACTTTTCAGTTGGCATCATGTTTTAAAATCTTTAAACTTGGACATCTAGGCAAGAGCTGCTGGCCAATGTCAAATTTATGTGGTGCTTTATACTTGCACTCTCTTCCTAGAAGCTATAATATTTTATCCTCAGAACCACCTTATTCTATGGAAATTATTGTTCCTATTGCAAAGATAAGAAAATTGATATTTTGAGATGCTTGGGACTTTTCCAAGAATTAGAAATAAAATCCATATCTTCTGATATCTTCCTTGCATATAAAAAAATTTTATGTTTGCAAAAATATATGCTCATATCTTTTCTACCATTACTGAACTATATATTTTAATACTTTTAAAGTAAAATTTAAGTCAAAGAAAGATGAGTATAATCAACTATATTCACAAATTGTCTAACAGTCCATAAACTGAGGAGTGAAAATTTTACTTTTCTTTTCTCCCCGAGATGTGTACGCTTCATGGAACTTCATTCGATCTTTATGTTTATCGGAACATAGACCTGACTGCAGAGCAAGAGAATAAATGATGATACAAACCGTGTTTTCACAAAGTGCAAATGAAAGTGCTCTCAATAACAACCTGGTTTAGATCAGGAAGACTGGCAGAAATAAGAAGGGGCCCAGAGACAGTTGAGATGAGAACAAAATGATTTCACCAGTAATATAATCTGTTTTTTCCTTTGAGCAGAATGTTCCATCACAAGAAGAAGAATAAAAGAGAAATTAAGGGCTTCCCTGGTGGCGCAGAGGTTGAGAGTCCGCCTGCCGATGCAGGGGACACGGGTTCGTGCCCCGGTCCGGGAAGATCCCCCATGCCGCGGAGCGGCTGGGCCCGTGAGCCATGGCCACTGAGCCTGCGCGTCCGGAGCCTGTGCTCCGCAACGGGAGAGGCCACAGCAGTGAGAGGCCCACGTACCGCAAAAAAAAAAAAAAAAAAAAAAAAAAAAAAGAGAAATTAAAACGTTTGGAACCTCTATTATCTATAAACCTTTAAGGTTGTGCTTACCTAATTGGATTATAATGAAACATAAACAATGAGGGTCTGGCCATGACATTGGGCAGATACAGTAATCATCTGGGTTCCAACTGCTGGGAAAATCTCCACCAGACACTTCCCAAGTTCACTCACAAGATAATTCTCCCCCTAGGGTAATCAACACTTCTAAATAACAAATCAAGAGAAGATGAATTGTATTTCAAGGTTGACTCAGCACACTTCTCACAGATTTAAAACAGAGAAACATGATCTATACTTAGAGCAGAAGGTCTGGGTCCACCTCACTATTTTCAATGTTCCCTTAATTCTATTCACTTTTAAGCACTTCTTTAAATCACACACCAATACATTCATAAATTTCCTCTGGTTTTTCCATGATGCCCAGCACAATGTCAAGCATAAAGGAAGTGTTTAATGAATAAATATAGATGGGTGGATATCTGTTTAGGGTTTTAGAACAAAATGATCATAGTTTCCAAAGCACATTCAATTTATCCCAAACTTTGTAACATTGAAATGAAACAGATATTATTAAATGACCTTTAAAAAGGCATAATGGGGCTTCCCTGGTGGTGCAGTGGTTGAGAGTCTGCCTGCCGATGCAGGGGACACGGGTTCGTGCCCCGGTCCGGGAAGATCCCACATGCCGCGGAGCAGCTGGGCCCGTGAGCCATGGCCGCTGAGCCTGCGCGTCCGGAGCCTGTGCTCCGCAACGGGAGAGGCCACGACAGTGAGAGGCCCGCGTACCGCAAAAAAAAAAAAAAGGGCATAATGATGCGTGGCTCCGTGTCCCTTTAGAAAACAAAGGGCAGTCACTGTCAGGGATTGACCCCCTGCCTCTCAGCCTGGAGGAACTATGTGGTTTATACCTCACAGAGGGCAGGCTGGTTGCTTATCTAGAGCCTCAGTCATTAGGAGAGGAGGTCTGGAGCAAAATGCTTTAGTCCACTTCCTTCCGTTCCTGTTACTACGACTGCCACCCAAATCTCCCTTACCTATTTTTTGAAGTTCAGTATTAGCTGCCTAAGCAGTCTCCCTTCATTCACCCTCACGTGTTTTCTACAGTTTCTCTGAAAGTGACCTTTTAAAATAGCACCTCTGATTTTGTCAGCCCTCTGTTTTGGGAGGTAAAGTTCTTCCACAGCTCTTACAATAAAGACCACAGTCCTAGACCCGCAGTGCCCTGCATGTTTAACCCCGCCCACTTCCTGTCCATCACCATGTCCCCTCTCCCCCAGGCTCTCCACACTAAGCTAAGCTAAGCTAGAGTGAACTTTGTCATATTTCGTGAACCTGCTAAAGTCACCTGCCTCATGTTCTCCACGTCCCGATGTATGATTGGCCCCCTGCTCTGACGCTGCCAAGCTGGCTGGCTGCGATTGTTTTATCCTCCAGGTCCAGCTCAATGTCACTTCCTCTGGAAGTCTTCCCTTTCTTTCCAGTCTGGGTTAGGTCTTCCAGATTAGCTAGAGATGTCCTCCCTGGTAACACTCAGCACATTTATATTTGTGGTTATAACGTTTTTTAACCTCCATTCCCAGCTTCCCTCCTTCTCCAGTTCATCAACAAATCCCCAGTACCAATTACATGCATAACTCTGAGTAGATGATTCATAAACATTTATTGAATTAAATAAATCTCTTTTCACTGTTTCAGCTCTACTGAGCAATTTTTAATAACTTTTCTCTTTTCCCCTAGACATTTGCATATTCTGGATCCCTTTCCTCCTGGCTTTTTTCCCCCTCTGCCCAAGCTCATTTGCTTACTTGGGACTCCATGAGAACCCAGTTTAAATGTCACTTTTTAAGAAGGTGTTGATCTGAAACAAATAGGCTGCCAGTATGTGTCCAGCAAAGATGGGTTTATTTGGGATTAGCAGCAAATTACAATTCGGTGTCTGCAACCAAGGCCAGCTGCCTGCAAGTCTTCATCTGGCAAGGGAAGGAGAAAGCTTTTATGGAGAGAAAAAAGGAACTTGGGAGGGCTACAGTAAACAAAGCGTCCATGGCTTTTCATTCCTTGAGTGTTTTCCAGGGAAATCTTTCTTCTTCCCGTTGGGCTCTGCCCTCATGGAAGGGAGTGAGAGCTCCCCCTTCTGGTCTCACAACTCTATTGAATTCAGGTTTCGGTTTCTTAATTTTTACAAAGGCTAGTCCTGGTTTTTGATTCGATATTTGAGAAAATAACTGAAACATTTATTATATTTTGAAAGTAATAACAGCGTGCCAATATGTCATTAACACTTACCTAAGATTGTAATATATGATAATGGTGATAATTACTTGAAACTAAAATATATTTGGAACATTAAACTTAGTGTTTTTCACAAAAGAGAACCTTTTGAAATTAGGTTGATATGATATACTTCCACACAGTAGGTTGACAACATTCAGAAAAGAGTGATCGCGGTTAAATTTTCATTAAATAAATAAACTGCTCTTCATGAGACAATTTATAGACCATGGCATTAGAAGATTCCTGTGGATCTTTCCAGCAGAGTGCTGTAGTACAAACAGGCCGATAATAAGATCTCACTAACTTTCGTGATTCCTTGAATACTGTTACTGCTAATATCTTGGTAAATAAGGTTCACATGCATTTAAGGTTTTCAATTTCTTTGAATCACATTCTCCATTAACTGTATACTCTTCCTGGCAATATAAATGAGGTTATATTTTCACTGAATCAAGCTTTGTAAGTATTTTATATTTTGCAGCAGTTTGATTTTATTAATCAAGGATAATGTAAAACATTTAATGGAAGCATTTGGGAATCTTAAATGTGTGTAGTGTAGAGAAGATTTATTTAGGAGATAGTGACAAAATTAATAGCAATAAGAACTAGTGTATTGTGAGCGGTAGAACGGATGAGAAATCATTTGATATCTTTAAAATGAGCTTTTTTCCAGATTAATATCTTTTTTTTCCAGTTATACATGCTCAGTGTAGACAATACAGAAAAAGCTAACGATATCACCATGCAGAGGTAATTGAATAGAACATTAAAATTTTGTATATATATATATATATATATATATATATATCTTTAATGCTTTTGATATTATTGCCAAATTGCTTCCCTTTACAGTATACAGTTTAATCATTTCTTTCTGAGAATACCATTTTTCAACCTAGGCTCACCAATACTGGGTACTATTTCAAAACATTAAGTCGACTTTGAAAAGGTAAATCAAGGGAAAATAGTTTGAAAAGGCAAATCAAGGGACAAAATCTTTACCAGTGGTAAAGTTTCCATTGTGTGTCCTTAGATGTCAGTAAAACAATCTTAAAGAGAAACAGAAATTTGCATGGAATGGTAATAAGAGCCTGGGGTAACCTGTCTGCAGATTAGCTAGGACTTTGTAACTTGACCTGGGGATGGTGTAAATTGCAATCTAAAATAGCTTTAAAATGCCCCAAAGAGAAAACAAAGCAAGGAAGCAAAGGTGGGAGGAAGGTAAGGAGGGAGGGAGGGAGGGAGGAAAGAAGGGAGGGAGTTACCCCAAGTATTCCATCTAATTTTATTTGTCTGACCTCTAACTTCTATCTTGCGTCATGCATGAGATTTGAGGAGTGGGGAGAGAGATGTGAGCAAAAAATGCTGTAAAAATCTTGGATTGAAAATAAAACAGCAAAACAAGGGAATGTATGCCACTTATACATATTTGAAAAGGTTAATTCTGAGGATTATAACTACATCATTTCTTCACGTAGACCATTTCCTTTTAAAAACGTCCTCCAGGAAAATCACTCTGTGCTGAACCAAATAAGAGCTACACCTACTTACAGAAATGTAGCTGTAACAGACACACACACACATTCACAGTTTGAATTCAACTTCTGTGGATTCAATGACAGCTATCACAAAAATCAAAACATACTTTTTGCACTCTACTTGCCCACTCTAAGAGTATGACTGCCTTGTCGTTGGAATAAAGCAGAAAATATGGAATTTTGAGTTTGTATGTGCTTACAGAAGATAAAAACAAAGGAAGAACTTGTAACCACCCCCATTTACTCCTCTGCCTGTTTATTCAGAGAATCAATGCTTTTCCTCTTCAACCCAGTCATTGAGGATAAAACTGAAAACTTTGCAATCTGTGTTCTGGTTATTCCAATAATGGCAAATGATGAAGCGTTATCATTAGCAAATATTTTTACCTAAATAGAGGGTCACTAAATATAATCCCTTTAAGAGATTTTGGTAGGAAATAGGAAAACAAATGGTGACATTTCGGTATATATGTGGCCAAACAATGAGGAAGAATCAAGCAGTTACATGATGGAAAAGCCAAGGTGAGTGCTTATGTAGTCCCTGGCTATTTCTACAGGCTGTACTGGAGAGCAACCAGTGTGCTTGACCTATGTGAAGATAGACCTGAGGACACAGCCAAGAGTGAGGGGCTGCTTTGGTGAGCTCAGGTGAGGAGAGTGGCATTTGGGAGTTGCCTCAAGGAACAGGTAAAGCTTTAACTTCAGTCCTACAACCTAAATTTCCCACACACCAAAATTTGTGCCTCTGAAAAGCACCATCTAATCTACTATAAACACTTAATATTTTCCTTGAGTTCCCCGAAGAACTTTTGAGAGGTCTTACAGTATGTAATAAAATGACAAGGTAATAAAGGAAAAAATACAATGGTGAGTGGGTGGGGTCGGTGAGAGGGGAATGTAAAAAGTTCTGCATAATGAAACTCAGAAACAGTTGTCAAGCTTGTTCTCGAACATGATTTGTATTTGTATTGAGTCAGAGACATTGTTCCCACAGGGGAATGGTTAACAATTCATCAGTTCTTTTCTCAGTAATTGAAAGCCTCTCAGTTATACTCTGGTAAAGTACAGAATCCGAGGAAAGGATTGCTGAATATGCACACTCAGATCGGTATTTAAACAGTGAGCTATGTCTTCAAACCTATGGTAACAGGCACAGTTACAGCTGAGATTTTTAAGGAACAAGTTCTGTGGTCCTTTGCTTATAGTTTGAAAAATGGCTCAGTTATAACTTTTTTACTTAAATTCTAAGGACAACAGACATCTTATGAGGTCTAAATATCTAACTCATTAGGACCCCTTGTATTTATACAGTACATTGTTGTACTGATATTACGGAAAATAGAATTGAGAAATAATTAATTAAATTATTTGACTTAGAGTAACACAATAGCTAATTGTCTTGAGCATTTACTATTATAAAAATTAATAAGCAGAAAACTCAATTTAAATAGGTTTGGGAGGCCAGGAGGGGGAGATTTCATGCCTTCTGGCAATAACAGAGGCCAACAGGAAGAAGAAAGGCTTCCTCTTCTTACCTGGCAGGAGCTCAGCCAATGAGAAAATGTCACAACTCAGCCAATGAGAAGCCACTGTACTTCAAACTCTCAATTCCTCCAAAGGATCCTTAGTTTAACATAGCTCTCCCAGCTTCCTTTTCTTCTCTATGAAAGAGTCCTCTTCTTGTTACCAGAGACTTGCACATAGCTCACCATTGTTGCAGACCCTGAACGGCAATATTTTGTTGATTCTAAATAAACCCAGTTTTTAACTTGGCAGTCTATTTGTTTTAGGTAAACACTATGTTCCACTCAACAGTGCTAAATACTTTAAAAACATTACCTCTATGCTACTCGGAACAACCCTGTGAAATCAATAGTATTTTTATTCATATTATAGATTCAATAAGTGAGGATTAGTTCAGTAACTAAGTTATGATAGCTCATAACTGGTAAATAGTCAACACTCCACTTGAATTAAGGTTTTATCATGAAACTTTTCTATGGCCATGGTTGTTTAATTTTAATTAAGCAAAATTTAGCTCAGGGATTGTGAAAGCTAGAGATAGTAGCTATTCATCTTTGCAGCTGTTTTCTTGTTTGTATTTTTTGGGTGTTCTAAAATATACTTTTATGGTTGGCTTACTGCAAGAATTTGTAATGGCTTTCATACTGGGCCTTTGGAGAATTCAATAATTGAACATAAAGGGAGCTTTAGGTTTTTCTGTTTCCAAAAAAAGAAAAAAATTCTTGAAATGTTATTCCTCATCTGTCAAAGCATTTACCACATATCTCTCCTCTTGTTTTAACTGTATTTTTGAGGACTCAGCTAGAAAAAATGAACCTATGATAAAAGGCATTGAGTTATGGCATGTTTTCTTCCAATCGATGTCAACACATCTAACTTGATCAGTTTACAACTCTTAGTAAGTTGTCTTGTAAATGTCCATATTGAGGTTTGAAGTTAGAGCTCTATTATCATCTACCGTGTTCCTCACGATCACCAGCATCTTGCAAAGTATGTCCCTTTTCATAGAAGGCAAACAAATAGTTGCGGGACTAATTAATAAAAATGAATAAACTCTTACTGACTGACTTTGTGTGTACATCACTTAGCACATACCTAGCATAAAACGACCATTGTCATTATTATAATTAGCCAAAATAATAGCAACTCATATCTTAGAATGTTTTGTAATCTTATGGGGAAGATGGAATAAGTTCAGAAGCACAACTAGAGATTCAAACTCTTTTTAAATAATCAAGGTCATAAAATTTAATTGGCATGACCCTAAGTGTTTTGTGCACTTGGTCCCTTTTCCCTATTAAATTGTAAGACATTCCAAGATGTTTGCTTATGGTTTGTAGGATAAAATAATAATAATACCCTAAATGTGTAGGATTCATTTTACAGATTACAAAACCATTGTCATGAAATATAAAGCTCTGTTATGGTCCACTAGATTGGTCTTCAGCTTTTAAGAACAGTATTTCTCAGTGTGTGTGAAAAACATTGGCCACTTGCTTTAGAACAACTTGTGGCATTTTAAGAGATACAGTTTTTGAGGAAAGCGTTCTTAAATTAAGCTTCCAGTTTTAAATGATTTAATCTTTAAAAAAATTTCTTCATAAGAAAATAGTTCTCCTACTAGCTCTTTCTTATTTCATAGAAGATATTAGATATGTTTAGCCTCTCAAGTTGCAGTCCTCATTATCCAAATTGCTTCATTGTAAATACAGGTAAAACCATAATTATGGACCATGTTTAGGTTATGGTATAAACTTTGGTGTTTAAAGTTTGGAAACAATTTTCTTAGAAAAGAGGTTCTGGCCACTTCCTTCAGAATAACCGAGGATGTTTTGAGACATGCAAATCCTGGGTCCCTTGCAAAGCCAACTGCATTAGTATCTCTGATGGTGGGGCTCAGTAATCTCTACTTTAGGAAAACAAATTAGTGATTTTTACCCGCACTAAAATCAGAAGAAAAGCTTATTTCTTTGCTCTTGAGCTCAGGGCTGTGATTGTTTAGAGCCAGAGCATCTGCTGGGGAGCCACTACTTGCTAGCATGACTCCTTCTCCAGTAAGTGATTCTTTGCTAAGACAGTGCAGTGCTGGACAAGGTCAAAAAACTCTGAGGCTTTCCTAGGTGCCCTACCAGACCAATTCCCTTCCATCACATCCCCGGAGGGCAGGAATCTAGAATGGGCCATGCATTAAGATGGGGCTACTCCAAAACAGAAGGCATAGAATTGATACTGTGAAAACAGACAGTTGCTTTATTTAATTACTGTCCTGGTGCCTGTCTGAATTATGAGGACTCAATGTTTCTAGAATGATTAGTAAATAGAAATTTCTAATTAATTAATTAACACAGGCTTAAACAGAAACTTTTCTGTGTTTCTATTTCTGCTAATAACAGAGAAACTGAAAATCTTGCCTGAATCAACCAGCATCATCAAACTGAATGCTAATGATTTTCAGTAGATGTATGGACAGGGTGACCATATATTCTGGTTAGTCTAGGATGGCTCTGATCTAATCCTGATCTTCTGGTTGGATCAATAATAGCTTCTTTCACTCTCAGTAGTGTCCTGGTTTTGATGACAAATGATGCAGTCATCTAGTCTAAAGATGCATCTCTATAGAAGGTTGAGTAGAGTGTGACATATCCATGAATTTGTGTGCATATTTATTTTTATTTTTTAATTAATTTTTTTCTTCCACTCTTATTGAGATATAATTTATATACAGCACTGTACACATTTAAGGTGTGCAGCATGATTTGACTTACATACATCATGAAACGATTATCACAATAAGTTTGCCGAACATCAATCATCTCCTATAGATACAAAATTAAAGAAAAAATATTTTTCAGTATGATGAGAACTCAGGATTTACACTCTTAACTTTCACATATAACATACAGCAGTGTTAATTGTATCAGTCATGTTGTACATTACATCCCTAGTACTTACGTTATAAAGGGAAGTTTGTGCCCTTTGATCACCTTTATCCAATTCCTCCTCCCCCCACCCCCACCTCTAGAAACCACAGATCTGATCTCTCCGTGAGCTTGTTTGCTTGAAGTAGAATTGACCTACAACACTATGATAGTACCTGGTGTACAACATAGTCATTCAACATTTCTGTACATTACAAAACAGTCGCCATGATGTCAGTTACCATCTGTCACCATGCAGAGATATTACAGTATTTTTGACTATATTCCCCATGCTGTATATTTCATCCCCTTAACTCATTTATTTTGTAACTGAGAGTTTGTACCTCTTAATCTACCTCACTTATTTCACTCATCCATTTCACCCTCCACTGGAAACTACCTGTTTGTTCCCGGTATCTATGACTCTGCTGTCGTTTTGTTATATTTATTCATTTTTTTTTATATTCCACATATAAATGAAATCATACAGTATTTGTATGTCCATGTCTACCAATGGACACTTTGGTTGCTTCCATATCTTGGCTATTGTAAATAATGCTGCAATGATCATAGGGGTGTATATATCTCTTCAAATTAATGTTTTGTTTTCTTCAGAAAAATACCCAGAAGTGGAATTGCTAGATCGTAGGGCAGTTCTAATTTTAATTTTTTGAGGAATCTCCATACTGTTCTCCATAGTGGCTGCACCAATTTACATTCCCACCAACAGTGCACTAGGGTTCCCTTTTCTCTACACCTTCACCAACACTGGTTATTTGTTGTCTTTTTGGTACTAGCCATTCTGACAGATGTGAGGTAATATCTCATTGTACTTTTGATTTGCAGTTCCCTGATGATTCGTGACGTTGTGCATCTTTCCATGTGTCTGTCAGCCATCTGTATATCTTCTTTGGAAAAAATGTCTCTTGGGGACCTGTGTGTGTATATTTTCAAAAATCAAATGTATGATTTCTTTATTTCATGAAAGCTGAATTATCAGGAAAATGTTTTTCAGGTAACTGAGGTTTCTGGTAATTTGAATTCTGACCTCTTGAAATTTCCTTATGCTATATTGGTCTTTTTGTTTTGGACTTTTTAAACATTCCAGTGAGTGTTTAAAGCATTCTGATTCTGGTGAATTAGAAGCACCTTATGACTTGTGTCCCCCAGACACTGAGCTATAAAAGTAGGATCATTTACTTACCCATAATTGGGAACTAAAGTAGTTTGATTTTATTTAGAAGTCTTTTGGGGGCTTCCCTGGCGGCGCAGTGGTTGAGATTCCACCTGCCGATGCAGGGGACACGGATTGATGCCCCGGTCCGGGAGGATCCCACATGCCGTGGAGCGGCTGGGCCCGTGAGCCATGACCGCTGAGCCTGCACGTCTGGAGCCTGTGCTCCGTAACGGGAGAGGCCACAGCAGTGAGAGACCCACGTACCGCAAAAAAAAAAAAAAAAAAGTCTTTTGGAAGGAGTTGAATGGAAAAGTAGATGGGCCTAAGCACTCTGAAAGTAGGTGATAGAAGACAGCTTAACAACAAAGGACAGATGAAAAGGCAAGCAAAATGGTTTTGCTTCATACCAGGGAAGACATTTGGCACTTTCTATTTAAAAGGCTCTTTGTGACCATTAATTAGTTAATCCTAACAATCTCCTGGTAGAATACATCAGCGTTATTATCACTTGCTGCAGATGCAAAACATGAAATACGGAAAGATTTAGGGGTTTAGTAAGAATTGAAAGTTAATGAAAGAATAAGAACTGGGTCTCTCTTGGGCAATTCTATTCAGAGTCCACCAGGCCAGAGTCTCTGTAGTGTAGTCAACATACTGCTCTCTGATTACAGAACAGCACCCTGAGGAATGCCCAACTCTGATAAGAAAAGATCATCTCAACACTACTTTGAAAGCTGAAAGGAATATGCGAATTGATGAAGGCATATGGAGGTGCTATTTTTGTCTCAGACCTCCACGGAGAGAAAGACATGGTTTAGTTTTCTCTGAAAGGAGACATGCACTAAGGAAAATTAGCAATTGGCCTTGTAAGGGACTTTACACTGTATCACCTTACAACAAAGAGTAATAGAGAGGGAGCAAGGGATTTGTGTTTTGAACTGCAAATTTCCAAAATATGCTTTGAAACAAACTACTGGGATCATCATCAGAAGAAAAAAATCACTGCAGTTTTCTTAAACTGAGATAAAAATATGAGAAGGAACTGGTTAACTTGAAGAAAAGTCAGAATTAGTTAAACATTTGTTCTTCTACCTCACACTAACCAGTCAATTTTTAGTCAATTCAGCGAAGAAGCACAATGATAAAATGCTGTTAAATGGTTTGTAGAGAAAGAATAGATGACAGATTCTTTCTGAAATTTTCAAATAGACTGTAGTATTGAGAAGTTCTCCTCTGGCACTCAAAAAGTTTTCCTACTTATATTATCTTGGGATAGGGAGTTCCTTAGACGAAAAGATAGACTCCTAACATATACTTACCTCAAAAGAAATTCCAGATGTATTATACATTTAAATGAAAAAAGAAAAGTACTGAAAGAAAATACATATGATTAAATAATTTGGGGATGGAAAACATTTATTTAAGCTTGTCACATAGGTAGATACATATGGGAAAATTAATATATTTTCTATGTAAACATGGAAAACACAGTAAATAAAGTTAAGACAAAGAATAACTTGGATATGTGATGGGATGGAGGAGGTAGCTAAAGCTATGGTAGCAATCATTTTGCAATATATAAATGTACCAAGTTCCTTGTACACTTTAAACCTACACAATGTTAATTATATCTCAGTAAAGCTGAGGAAAAAGTAAAAAATGAAATAATTTAAAAGAAAAAAATAACTTGGAGAAGCATTTCCAGTGTATCATGAATATCATTAATGGATTGATGTCATTAATATACAAAGAGCTCCTAAAAATCAATAAGATAGATGACTATCCAATAGAAGGATTGACCAATGAAATAAATAACAAAAGAGGAAATATAATTGGCTGGTAAAATTTTTATAATGCCTAACCTCATTAGTAATCAAAGGAAATTTTATTAAAATAAACAATAATTAGATTGACAAAGAAGAAAAATAGTACTACTGCCTAGAGTTAACATGCATTTAAATAAAAGGTATATCCTAAAAATTGAATTGGTAATCAGTAACAGGTGTCTAGGGAGTAATATAACAATATGTATTGAAAGCTCTAAAAATATGTATGCTTTTGGGCACAGATATGCTATTGAAACAATATATCTTGAGGGAAAAATTATCAAACACAAATCTAAGTATAAAGGTGTTTAACAAAACAATGTTCATAACATCCCAGATAATGGAAACAAAAGTAATTGATTAAGTTATACATTGTATAATACTATATATAGCCGTTAAGAAAAGAAGAAGAAAAAGGATAAGTTAGAAAAGATACAGGAGGAGGGGGAGGAGAGAGCAACAGTACACAACCCTATAAAAACATTAGATTCGGGCTTCCCTGGTGGCGCAGTGGTTGTGAGTCCGCCTGCCAATGCAGGGGACACGGGTTCGTGCCTGGATCCGGGAAGATCCCACATGCCGCGGGGCGGCTGGGCCCGTGAGCCATGGCCGCTGAGCCTGCGCGTCCGGAGCCTGTGCTCCGCAACGGGAGAGGCCACAACAGTGAGAGGCCCGCGTACTGCAAAAAACAAAACAAAAACAACAAAAAAAAACTCCATTAGATTCATTCTACAAAGTGTGCTGAGTCAGTTCTCAGGGAGCCATGTAAATTGGCAGAAACTTTGTGGACCTGACAACCTAGGTGTTCTTTGGTCTATACCAAGAGGACTATCTGGTGGTTATTCTAAAGCAACAAGCTTCAGGAGGAGCTTTAAGCTGCTTTTCTGTCACATCCCATCCTTGCTCATTTGGCTGCCCTCAGGCTCCAAGGCAAGATTATCCTGAAAATATTCATCTGAAAAGTACTGGTGAGGCAATTTATCTTTGGGCAATTAAAGTCATCTTTATTGAAAGAACAATATGTAAAAATTATATTCCGTAGGTTCCAGCAGGTATGACTGTGCCTTTTAGCCTTGCTCTAAAGTAAACAGTAAATTGTGTAAGGACCCTTTCATTCTGCATTACATATACACTTGGATTCCAAGATTATCTTCACCACACCAAGACAGGGGCAGAATTCCCATCAAAACATTTATTTACCTAAAAGAGACATTCAATATGACACTGTAATTTACTAGTGCCATGTAATTGTGAATCTCTGGGATGCATTATCTGGGTTTTTGTGATGCAATTTCAGCTTCTCTTATTCAGGGAGGGGATTTTAGAATTCACAGCATAGATTCACATAGAGCTGTGGTTCTCAAACTTGAGCATGCATCTGAGTCACCTAGGGAACTTGTTAGAACACAGATTTCTGAGTCCCAACCCCCAGAGTTTCTATCTCAAGACTCAGTAGGTCTGGGGTGGGACCCAATTTTGCACTTCCAAATTTCCAGGCGATGTTGATGCTACTGATCTGGGCACCACACTTTGAGAACTACTGACATCAAGAAATGAGCAACAGGGCTTCCCTGGTGGCGCAGTGGTTGAGAGTCCGCCTGCCGATGCAGGGGACACGGGTTCGTGCCCCGGTCTGGGAAGATCCCACCTGCCGCGGAGCGGCTGGGCCCGTGAGCCATGGCCACTGAGCCTGCGCGTCCGGAGCCTGTGCTCCACAACGGGAGAGGCCACAACAGTGAGAGGCCCGCGTACCGCAAAAAAAAAAAAAAAAAAAAAAAAAAAAATTGTGTAAATAGAAATTCAAGGAAGTCACGGTAGGCAGCACAGCTAGAAAGGCAGAAAATGGTGCTCGTGGAGACAGCTGTACACAGCTCCAGAATTCTGTCGTTAAGTGGTTGCTGTCTTTTTCTTTTCACTTAACTTCTGCAATCAACCATTCAAATACTATTGCTAGCAGCCAACTACATATTTGAAGCTTAATAATCTTTCAGAATCTCCAGAACTATGTCAGTATTAAGGATCACAGTTAGTGATTACCTTATGGGGTGCAGAGTTAAGTCAGTAAAATCTCCACCTTTTCAAAGATCCGATTTCTGGAATTCTGTAACGTTTCGATTTGTAAACAACAACAAAACATGTTTTGAAGTTTAAAAAGCAGATCCCAAACACTTAGGAAAAAATGAAAATGTATGAGGCAAGGAGTCGTGGAAATAACCAACATGAATGACATGTGACATGTTATTTAGTAATGGACTAGAGTGCAGCGGCATTCTCCAGCTCCTTTGGTCATATCACGTGTGTGTGTGTGTGTGTGTGTGTGTGTGTGTGTGTGTGTGTCTGGAATCAGGTCACAGTTTTAATCTCTAAAGCTGAATGATTAACATAAGCATTATGGATTACTTTTTGGATACAATTCAATAAGAAAAGGGTTTATCATGCTTTTCTTCTTTGTGGTCATTGACATTAAAGTTTGTGTTTTTGTCTATTTATTCCTAAAAATTCTCAGTAAAGCTTTCCCATTCCCATAGCTCTGAAACCTTGCCTCATCATACATTTTCTAACAACATTCACTTGATGACCCTTCCTTCCTTTAACCATACATACGATCAGACATTTAATTGTTTAACATGCCGTAACTGATGCCTTCTTGTTCTGTTTCAGGGATCATTTCTCTCATCATTCATTAGGCCTAGAAGTCTAATATTTAGAGGGAACATATTTTCCCTCCTCCTGGTTTCCTAGAGAAGAGATTTTGATGCCCTTTTTGCCTCTCTCTGTCCCTTTATCAGTCTGTTTCTGCCTGAGTTACCCAGAGCAATGTTTCTTTCTGGAACCATTTTGACAAGTTTGTTCTCTTCCATCCGTATTCCTCTAGGGAGCAAGATGCCTGCAGTGCACGTTAGTTTTGCTGCTACTTATGGGGGAAATGGTTCTTCTCCAGGGAAGCTTCCACCATCTTATGTTGCCTTGACTAGGTGGTTAAATCTAAAGAATTCTGGAGCTCAGGATTAAAAAACCCTCTTTCTTAATGGCCCTGAAGCCATGTCTTCTGATCTCGCCTCTATTAGTAAAAGAAAATAAAGGGAAACTTTGCTTCATAACCTGAGCAGGGAAGGGAGATGCTATCAATTTTGGCCATCACAGACCCTAATACCCAGCATAAATCTCAGTTTAATTTCTTTTTTTTTTTTATTTTATTTATTTTTGGCTGCGTTGGTTCTTCGTTGCGGTGCTCAGGCTTCTCCTTGCGGTGGATTCTCTTGTTGCGGAGCACGGGCTCTAGAGAGCAGGCTCAGTAGTTGTGGCTCGCGTGCTCTAGAGCGCAGGCTCAGTAGTTGTGGTGCACGGGCTTAGTTGCTCCACGGCATGTGGGATCTTCACAGACCAGGGATCAAACCAGTGTCCCCTGTATTGGCAGGCAGATTCTTATCCACTGTGCCACCGGGGAAGTCCCACAGTTTAATTTTTATTCCTCTGGACCTCTATGGACTTTATATCATTTGTAAATCCTTCTCTTTCTCTTCCCACACTAGGCTTATGGTTTCTCTTGCTTCCCCTTGCCATTATATGGCGATGCATGTGTGGATAGCTATATGATACCATGTGGATGTACACATCTAACCTTCTTTGTCTAGTTCCCTCTGGATACTGCTTTCTTGATTATTTATTTGGCTTCTTTGCTTTGTTTCTTCTTCTTTCAGTGGCAGCTCCAGACTGTTTTTCATCAATCTTGCCAAACTATGAAACCTCTTTCCTCTACTTAGCTGTGGCTTCCTGTGTAAAACCAGTGTTTGATATCTAATACAAACAAAAGAAGTGTTAGTAAATAAGGGACAAGAAAGAAAACAACATCAAAAATTAAGTAGGATGATAAAGATATAATTTTAAATCACTAATAAAAATATGTATTAGTCAATAAATGGATTAGGCCACCTAAACAGACATCTGAAAAAAAATTGTATTTCTACATCACACTTTACACAAAATAAATGAAGGTAGGTTATATAATTAAAATAATAAATTAAATAATATACAGAATAAAAATAAAATAATAAAACATCAACATTCTCAAATGAAATGAGAGATTTAAAGTCCTGAACTGAAAAAAAATAAAATCCCTAAGTATGACACAAAGCTCAGAAACTGTAATGGAAAAGATTTTCTAAATTTAATTGGAATAAAATAATTTTAAAATTATACAGAGCAAAAAGCTCAACTGATAGCAATTTGGCAATATTTTCAAAATGACAGATGCATGCACCCTTTTTTATACCAGCAATTCCAGTCCTAAGATTCTTTCCACAGATATATTCTGGTATATGTAAGAAATGACACATTTTAAAAATGTGTCATTTATTTAAATGTGTCATTAAATATGAACATTCATTTTAGCAGTGTTTATACATACAGTTGACCGTTGAACATGGGTTTGAACTGCAAGTGTCCACATATATGTGGATTTTTTTTCAATAAAAACATACTATGGTACTGTATAATCCAAGGTTGGTTGAATCCACAAATGCAGAACCACAGATATGGAAGAACCGTGGATATGGAGAGCTGACTGTAAAGTTATACTCAGATTTCAACTGTGCAAGGGGTCAGTGCCCCTATCCCATGTTATACAAGGCTCAACAGTACAAAATACTGGAGATTATAACTTAACTTCAGTAGAGGATTGATTCAATTTTGGTAAACAATTGGACATAAGTATAGCAGTTCAAAAAGAACGAGGCAACTTAGTGTTTACTGACAGACTGATTGACATAAACTGATTTACAATATAAGTTGTGAATAACTTGTCAAAAGGGAATAGTTAACTGTAAAACGGGAGACATAGTGGACTACCTCTTAAGTTAAGAAGAAAGATGAAGATGGAAAGAAAGAAGAAGATATACAGTTCTGTAAGAATAAACAAGAAATCAGTAACGCGGGGCTCATCCTGTGAGAGAAATTAGTAAACTGGGGAACTAGAAAGAGAATGGTATTTTTTACTCATATCATATCTGGAACTTTTAATTTTGCTTCTTGTATACATATTACCTGTCAAAAGAAATATTTTAAAAGGGTGAACTTGCATCTATAAACTCCCTCTGAAAATTTTATATGATTTAATCTTGCTTATACTCACCTTCTCCATTTCCTACCTCTTCCCAGGACTTGTTGAACATACCTGGAGTTTTAGCTCTAGAATATTATTAACTTTAAGTCAAAAGCACTTAGAACAATACGCATCCTATTAACAAAGGCTTCATATTTAAATGTTGTAAAATGCCAGGTCTGTAACTAAGAAGTGTGTATCAGTGTAGCGTGTTACCGCAGGTTTTACCCCTGACTGCAGTTGCCTCTAAGTATGAGAGCAGCCCTGCTTGAACATAAGTAACAGGGGGAGCATATGATCTAGAAAAAATCCAGATAGAGGTTTAGGGAGATAAAGTTTAAGGAGACAGAGTTTAAGGGAAGCCTCAGTAAACTTGCTAGAATATTAATCATTACTTCTCAGTGTACAAAGGCAGGACTTGAGTGAAAGCTACAGGGTAACTACACCAAATCCTGTCAGTCTATATGAGCTCATGTTACTCTAACCCCTTTCTGTCTGTGTTTCTTCCAAAAGACTCTTGGCTTCCTGTTTTCCTCCCTGTTTCAAAAGGTACAGGTATCCCTCACTTTCGCTATTACCAAAGACCTACATTAGTACCTGTTGTCCTTAACTGAAAGAAATCCAGAGGATTTTCACTTTTCCGAAAAAAGGTGAAAAGCAAAAGTAGTGTTCAGCATTGGTTTTGCAGCTACACTCAGCATCTCAGTATCAAGCCACCATAGCTTTGCACTGTGTCGGTCAGCATCTGTGCTTTATCTCCATTTAGTTTGTGCATCCTTTTGCAAGATGTGTCCTAAGATATTTGCTTCATCTCTTTATGCCATTGTGGCTTATGAAAGGTTTCATAGGAACATTCTACTTTCTGATAGAAGGGGAGTCTGTACCTCCACACTGCAGTCTGTATCACTTGCTGTGGTAGATTACAAAAAAGAACGCATTACTTTTTAAGTTTCCCCCATCAAGGGCTGGGGTCTACTTCCACATCCTTTACATCAGAACTGCCCTGTACTTTCTTTGACTGATAGCATTGGCTGGCAGTGATGTTATGCAAATTTGTAGCCTGCATTTTAAGAGACCTTCCTCTCCTGCTACTAATCATACCCTGGAAACTAACTACATAACCAAGCTCAAGTTAGCCTTCTGGATGACAAAAGAGATGTGGCCCATGAACCTTTGCTGTCCCGGCAGATAATTGGTGAAAGCTCAGAAGAACCATCTAGCTGATCAGCAGCTGAACCCGGACACATGATAAGTTTAGTCAAACCAGTAGAATCATTCAGGTGCACCTGGCCCAAATTCAAGACCCACAGATTCATGATCTAATTCAATGGCTGTTTTCTTTTGTTTGTTTGTTTGTTGTTGCGGTACGCGGGCCTCTCACTGTTGTGAACTCTCCCATTGCGGAGCACAGGCTCCGGACACGCAGGCTCAGCGGCCATGGCTCACGGGCCCAGCCGTTCCGTGGCATGTGGGATCTTCCCGGACCGGGGCACGAACCCGCGTCCCCTGCATCGGCAGGCGGACTCTCAACCACTGCGCCACCAGGGAAGCCCCGATGGCTGTTGTTTTAAAACACTGAGTTTTAGGGTGGTTTCTTATATGGCAATAGCTCCTTTATTCTCCTGGAATAGCCCCTTCACTGGTTTCTCACCTCCAGTGTAACTAATATCACCCTGATGAAAAATCTTTCTCAATACTTTTCAGAGACACATATATCTTAAATCTGAAACTTTAGCTTTGACGTAATTTCTTTTTTAAAAAGTTCTTCCTTACGCTGTAACTCCTGGACTCTAGGCACAAGTTTGTGCTACCAGATTTTCTGCTCCCTTCTGCCTTGTCATTTCCTTTCTACCAGCACATGGTCTTTATTGCCAAGACTCCCCTGCTGTAGAGAATGTCTTTAGTCTAATCACCCCAATCATCATTGCTTCTCTCTGTTAGTACCCCAGGAGGCAGATTCCTAAACTACCTTGGAGTTGCTTACATGTCATGATGTAAGTTTTCTAGACCAGAGTTTCTTACATTGGGGTCTGGGAACAGTACTGACCTTTGAGACATTAATAATTTTTCAGAAATAAGAAGCTGTTTTGATTAAATACATCTGAGACACATTGGAGTAAACAATAACAAACTGTTTTCGTTTTTCTTTTTCCATCTTAAATCCTTTTCTTTATAACAATATATGACTTGTTAACAACCAAGGAGATATAGCTGGTCCCAAATTAACCATGGGACTGATGACATTTTACTGAACAGATTTTAGAAACTATTACCTGAATATCACCTTAGGCTTAAATACATTAAAAAACAGCTGTTAAACAAAACCTTTAGTCCTTTAATGCCTGTGTGAGAAAAACAAGAAAGAGAACTCATTAGTGATATGGAAATTAAAGATGCTTTTTTTTTTCCTTAAAATTCAGTATCATGAATTTCTAGACTTTGAGAATTTTTTGGATGTTAGGTGATTCATATTTTACACTTATGTGTATTTTTGTAATATTTGCCTTTGTGGCTGAAATAGATATCTTAAATATGAGTTCATCTCTGATTGTCATCTGAATAACTCCCATATTTATTAGAGTAAATGTATACACATAACCATAGTTTTGTAAAACACCAGTTTTATGTGTGACAGACTGAAGTAAAGCTCTGCAATTATGTGCCCCAGCGCTGTCTTCGACCCAAATTGATTATAGATTCACCAGCATACTGACCCCCTCAGACTGTATGGCGGGCCCAACAGCCAGGGTTCCAGGCCATATGCTCCTGTCCCTGCCAGCACTTTGCCTATTTATACAATATGCTGTATAAATAGTGTCATCTTCTCCATGGGCTATCAGAAAAAACTTTTTGGAAGCACTAATTCTCAAACTTTAATGTGGATAAGACTCACCTGGGAAACTTGTTAAAACAGACTCTGATGGTCTATTCCTAGAATTTCTGATTCAGTCAGTGTGCAGTGAGATGGGATATATATATATATATATTACAAAGAAGCACCTCCTATCTTTTTGAGGCACCTGGTGAAAGGACCTCTTTTGAAAAATCACTGTTGATCAGTAGTCAGTATCTGTTACCAGGATAAGGGGAAATATTTTCTTTCTTAGCAACTTCTTTATTCTCATCCTATAAATATGACAGCATCCCAGGAGTTCCTTTTGAACTCCTCTCTTATTCCCCAGGTGATTTATTCTAGTATCATAGTTTTAAACACCACCTACATTCTGGTGACTTCAAAGTTTCTATCTTCAGTCTGGACTTCTCCAGTGAACTCTGAACTTGGGGATTTTCTTTACTACTTGGCATCACCATTTGAATTTATAAGTAGCTTAAGTTTGACAGGTCCAAAGCTGGATTCTTTTATCTGCAAATCTTCTCCTCCCCCAGGGGTTCCCATCTTAAATGAATGGCATCTCTAGTCTACAGCCTCAGTTGTTCTGGCCAAAAGGCTTAGTGTCATTCTGGACATCATTCTTCTTTCTTCCCACCCACCTCCAAACCATTAGGATATCCCCATAGCCCTACCTTCAAAATATGTCCAGAGTTGTAAATGTCCCATCTTCCCCCATTGCTACCCTCTAATCTAATCCACCATGCTTTCTCACCCAGACTATTGCAATCGCCTCCTAGAGATTCCTCCTCCTTCCATTTCTGTCCCACTTACAATCTACTCTCTATATAGCATCCAATGTGGGTCACGTAGACTGAATGTTTGTTATCATCACCCCACATTCATATGTTGAAACTTAATCCATTCATGAATGGATTAGTGTCATCGTTAGAAGAGAGATCCCAGAGAGCTCCCTTCCCTTTTTCACCGTGTGAGGACACAGTAAAGCAGACCCTTCCCACCAGACACTGAATCTGTTGGCACCTTTATCTTGGATTTGCCAGTCTCCACAACTGTGAGAAAAAAATTTCTGTTTTGTTTATAAGCCACCCAGTCTATGGTATTTTTCTTATAGCAGCCATAATAGACTAAGACATGAGGCTTTTAAAATGTAAGTCACAGACATACAAAACAAACCTGTGGTTACCAAGGGGGAAAAGGCAGGGAGGAGGATAAATTAGGAGTTTGGGATTGACATATACACATTGCTATGTGCAAAATGGATAACCAGCAAGGACCTGCTGTATGGCACAGGGAACTATACTCAATATTTTAGTGATAACCTATAAGGGAAAAGAATCTGAAAAACAACACACACACACACACACACACACACACACACACACATATATATATATATATATATGAATCACTTTGCTGTACTCTCAAAAACAACACACACACACACACACACACACACACACACACACACACACACACACATATATATATATATATATATGAATCACTTTGCTGTACACCTGAAACTAACACAATACTGTAAATCAACTATACTTCAATTAAAAAAAAAATTCTTACCACTCAATAATAAAAAGAGAGGGGGTGCTTCAAGATGGCAGAGGAGTAAGACATGGAGATCACCTTCCTCCCCACAAACACATCAAAAATACATCTACATGTGAAACAACTCCTACAGAACACGAACTGAATGCTGGCAGAAGACCTCAGACTTCCTAAAAGGCAAGAAACTCTCCACATACCTGGGCAGGACAAAAGAAAAAACAGAGACAAAAGAATAAGGATGGGACCTGCAACAGTGGGAGGGAGCTGTGAAGGAGGAAAAGTTTCCAAACACTAGAAGCCCCTTCGCTGGCGGAGATGGGGAGTGGCAGGGGGGAAGCTTCGGAGCCACGGAGGAGAGCACAGCCACCAGGGTGCGGTGGGCAAAGCGGAGAGATTCCCGCACAGATGATCAGGGCCGACCGGCACTCACCATCCCAAGAGGCTTGTCTGCTCACCCGCCGGGGCGGGCGGGGTCTGGAAGCTGAGGCTCGGGCTTCGGAGGTCAGATCCCAGGGAGAGGACTGGGGTTGGCGGCGTGAACACAGCCTGAAGGGGGCTAGTGCACCATGGCTAGCCAGGACGGAGTCCGGGAAAATGTCGGCACCTGCCTGAGAGGCAAGAGACCATTTTTTCGGGGTGCGCGAGAAGAGGGGATTCAAAGCACCACCTAAATGAGCTTCAGGGACGGGTGTGAGCCGCGGCATGAAACACTAATGCTGCTGCTGCAGCCACCAAGAAGCCTGTGTGTAAGCACAGGTCACTCTCCACACCTCCCCTCCCAGGAGCCTGTGCAGCCCGCCACTGCCAGGGTCCCATGATCCAGGGACAACTTCCCCAGGAGAAAACACGGCACGCCTCAGGCTGTTGCAACGTCACTCTGGCCTCTGCGGCTACAGGCTCGCCCCGCATTCTGTACCACTCCCTCCCCACAGCCTCAGTGAGCCGGAGGTCCCTAATCAGCTGCTCCTTTAACCCCCTCCTGTCTGGGCGAAGAACAGACGCCAGAGGGTGACATACAAACGGAGGTGGGGCCAAATCCAAAGCTGAACCCCAGGAGCTGTTCGAACAAAGAAGAGAAAGGGAAATCTCTCCCAGCAGCCGCAGGAGCAGTGAATTAAATACCCACAGTCAACTTGACATACTCTGCATCTGTGGAATACTTGAATACACAATGAATCATCCCCAAATTGAGGCAGTGGACTTTGGGAGAAACTGTAGACTTGGGGTTTGCTGCATGCGACTGACTTGTTTCCGATTTTTATGTTTATTTTAGTATAGTTTTTAGTGCTTGATATCATTGGTGGATTTTTTTATTGGTTTGGTTGCACCCTTTTTTTTCAATTACTTAAAAAAATTATTATTTTAATAATTTTATTTTATTTAGTTATTTATTTTTTCCTTCACTTTTTTCTCCATCTTCTGAGCCGCGTGGTTGACAGGGTCTTTGTGCTCCAGCCTGATGTCAGGCCAGAGCCTCTGAGGTGGGAGAGCCAAGTCCAGGACAATGGACCACCAGAGACCTCCTCCCAGCCCCATGTAATATCAATCGGCAAGAACTCTCCCAGAGATCTCATCTCAACACTAAGGTCCAGCTCCACTCAACAGCCAGGAAGCTACAGTGCTGGGCGCCCCATGCCAAACAACTAGCAAGACAGGAACACAACACCACCCATTAGCAGGGAGGCTGCCTAAAATCATACTAAGTTCACAGACACCCCAAAACACACTACCAGATGCAGCCCTACCCACCAGAAAGACAAGATCCAGCCCCACCCACCAGGACACAGACACCAGTCCTCTCTACCAGGAAGCCTACACAAGCCCCTGAAAAAACATTACACACTGGGGGCAGACACTAAAAACAATGGGAAATGTGAACCTGCAGCCTGAAAAAAGGAGACCTATAAGTGACCTGGAAGACAAAGTAGTGGAAATAACTACCACATTAAAAGGATCATACACCATGGTCAAGTGGGGTTTATGCCAGGAATGCAAGAATTCTTCAATATACACAAATCAATCAATGTGAGACACCTTATTAGCAAACTGAAGGATAAAACCATATGATCATCTCAATAGATGCAGACAAAGCTTTTGACAAAATTCAACACCCATTTATGATAAAGACTCTCCAGAAAGTAGGCACAGAGGGAACTTTCAGCTCATGCAGCTCAATATCAAAAAAACAAACAACCCAATCCAAAAATGGGCAGAAGACCTAAATAGACATCTCTCCAAAAAAGACATACAGATGGACAACAAACACATGAAAATATGCTCAACATTACTAATTATTGGAGAAATGTATATCAATACTACAATGAGGTATCACCTCACACCAGTCAGAATGGCCATCATCAAAACACCTGCAAACAATAAATGCTGGAGAGGGTGTGGAGAAGAGGGAACCCTCTTGCACTGTTGGTGGGAATGTAAATTGATACAGCCACTATGGAGAACAGTGTGGAGGTTCCTTAAAAAATTAAAAATAGAACTACCATATGACCCAGCAATCCCACTACTGGGCATAAACCCTGAGAAAACCATAATTCAAAAAGAGACATGTATCACAATGTTCACTGCAGCTCTATTTACAATAGCCAGGACACAGAAGCAACCTAAGTGTCCATCGACAGATAAATGGGTAAAGAAGATGTGGCACATATATACAATGGAATATTACTCAGCCATAGAAAGAAATGAAGTTGAGTTATTTGTAGTGAGGTGGATGGACTTAGAGTCTGTCATACAGAGTGAGGGAAGTCTGAAAGGGAAAAACAAATATTGAATGCTAACACATATATATGGAATCTAAAAAAAAAAAAAAGGTTCTGATGAATAAAGGATAAAGATGCAGACGTAGAGAATGGACTTGAGGACACAGGGAGAGGGAAGTGTAAGATGGGATGAAGTGAGAGAGTGGCATTGACATATATACACTACCAAATGTAAAATAACTAACTGGTGGGAAGCAACCGCATAGCGCAGGGAGATCAGCTCAGTGCTTTGTGACCACCTAGAGGGGTGGGATAGGAGGGTGAGAGGGAGACGCAAGAGGGAGGGGATATGGGAATATATGTATAAGTATAGCTGATTCACTTTGTTATACAGCAGAAACTAACATAATATTGTAAATTATACTCCAAAAGATGTTAAAAAAATAACAATAATAAAAAGAAAAATAAACCAATTTTTAAATACGCAAAATAAATGAATGTATAAAACATAAGTTAGATCATGTTAGTCCTCCACTCAACACTTCCAAGGGTGCCATCTCACTCAGAATGGAACAAAAGACTCATCGTTGCCTACGAGACCTTCCATGTTTTTTCTTTTTCCACCACCTCTTCCATCCTCCCCCTTGCTCACACCTCTCCAGCCACAGTTCTTTATTGTCCATTTAACACTCCAAGCAGCCACCCACCTGAGGAACTTTGCGCTGCTCTTTCCTCTGTGTAACTTAATCCTCATTTCCATCAGATCTCTGGTCCAATGTTACCTTCTCAGAAGAAATCTTCTCTGACCACACCCCTATCACTCTCTAGGCCCCTACCCTAGTTTTGGTCACAGCTGTTTATCACTTGACATATTAATTTTTTTTCTTGTCTATCCCCCTTCAAATTACTCCATGGGAGCAGGAAATCCATCTGTACCCGTATTATTCATCGCCATATCCCCAGCATTTAGAACTGGGCTTAGCTCAGAATAGAAACTCAGTGTTCCCATTAATAAGTGTATACATGATAATATATATGTTCAGTAAATATTAGAAGGTCATTAATTTGCTTATTGACATATTCTATTTGAAAGAACCCCTCTCACATGCACACAATCAAAGGTGACATACGTGGAATGCACACATATTATGGTAAATACATAGCTAGTAACACTTGATTTCTGGGCAATCATAAGAGTAATTACTAAATATTAACCATGGTTTACACAGAGCTCTACACTGTACCATCAGATCCTCACAAGTGTACAGACGGGTATGATTAATATTCCTTTTTATAGATGAGGAGGTGTTGCCAGAGGGTCAACGTTACTCACCTTTGCTCAAACAGAAATTAAGGGGCAGGGTGCTGGCAGGAGAGATTTATTGTTCTTTCCTGATGTGCCTGGCTCTGCATAAGTGCTTTTCAGGCATCAGGTTAATGAATCCTATAAGAATCCTCTGGGGACCCTGCTATCCCTGTGTGGTGGATGGAAACGAAAACTTGGGTTAAATTACCGTTAGCTAAGTTAGGATTCAAAAGTGGGCAGTCTGACCCTCGAGCACGTACTTATTCCCTGTGATTCTATTGCTTCCTACATGCACACTCTGCTCTGCTTTCTGGCATTTTTGCTGTCACCACTGCAGGTGGCGTTTTTGCTGTCACCACTACAGATGGCTTCTGGGAGACTAAACTGCATTGTGTTGGGCACGTTCAAACACACACTTGAGTAAGATATAAAGATATTCCACTCCACTTGCCAGACAGGCCCCAAATGACACCGCATTGTCAGATGTTCTCAAAGTAAAATATTAAAAATATTGAAGTCATTCAACATTTAAGGTTATTGGCCCAAAATAGATTTTTCAAATTGATACTAAGGTCAAAGCTCCATGAAATAGTTATATACTCAAACTCAAATACTTGATGCGGCAGAATTATTATTGCTGTGAATACGTTAAAAAAAACTCTTACCTTTGGCACTGACAATTTTTTTCTTAGATTTAGACACAGCACTGAGCACTTTAGTCTTATCTGAATGACTCCATCACATATTGAACAATTTTCATGCATCTGTAAACTGAACTATTCTGAAGTCGCGCAGTAATAAAGAGTGCAACATCACAAATAATATTATTTCTTAAATTCGGGCATGCATTTGTGCCTCCACAGTGTTGAAAATTTAGGTGGGAGGATTGGACTTGCTGTGCTATACTAATGAGATTTTTCTGGACTGCAATTACTCCCTAGCAGAGTTTTATTTTTTTTAACGTGATAAATTACAAAACGTATGCTGTGTGACTCGAGTTGTTTGGTGAAGAGGGTGAAATTGATGAGCCCAGATGGGTCTTTGCAATGAAGACAGAAGTCCAAGATGGTTCAAATTTTAATTATGTCTGCTAATAAGATGTATGTAGGGAAGAGGTAGACATATGAAATATCTAAATTTCTAAATTTTTCATAAATCATTCATTCATTCACCAATACATGTTGGGTGCCTACATGTGCAGGGCCATGTAATGTATAAGAAACTAGAAATCCAATGATTACTCAGTTCTGGCCCTCAAGGAACTCACACCCTAATTGTACTCGGGGCTTTTAAAATATTGATGCTTGTCTCAGTGAAGTTTCAATAAATTCTATAGCACAGGGTATAACACACATGATGGCAAGCACAATGTTGTCTCTGGCCCTTTTTGTCTCGGATTGGGCATCTGTAGCTGCAAGAGTGGGAAGTGGGTAGGGATCAATACATTCATACAACAGATATCCTGTCAGCTCTCACATCTGTTTATCCCATGATATAGCTGAAATAGTTAAATGTTCAGCTAAATGACAGGTTAAATTGGCTTTTATAGTCTTTTATAGGTCATTTTCCAACTACATCACCTAAACCTATTACCAAAAACATTGACAAAGATCAGAGTAAATTAATACGTAGGGATCCCAAATCCTTGAAGAAACACTATTATGGAAGCACAGAAAACCGATGCGGAAAAATATGATTAAACTGTAATCATGTTAATTTTATACTGAATGGACGTTTGTTACCTTGATTCTTGGAACTTTTCTTTCTGAAAATACAGTTTAGTGTTAATTCTGAAGTCCTACCTGGAAGTCTCATGAAAATAAATAGTCATTTTAAAAGAGAGTATAAACCCTTAGTGGGTGATATGTCATGTATAGAGATTTAAAATTTAAAAATTTTAGAATTCAGACATTGGCTGTGGACTAAAAATATCTTTAGTTATGGCAGTCATGGAGTTTTTCCAGATTCCAGGATGGATGCTAATGCTTATTTGTAGGTCACTTTTTCCATATATGAGTAAACTGCAGTAGCAAAAGAAGTGGTTAATTCTATCATCAAACAGGTAAATTTTTAAAAAGCAGCTCAACAGTTATTAAAACATCCATTAAGCATTATTTTGGGTGGAGGCGATTGGTAAACAAACTCAAAGATCACTCACATTTTTGTCTTTGTAAATATTTTTAGTCTCACTGATTTGATGTGTCCACCCTTCCGCCTTTCCTCTGGTCTCCCCTCCAAAGCAAAGTAGCCGGCATTATCTCCTGTCTCAGGGTTAAAGTGAAAGCCATCAGAAGTCAGCACTTTTATTTGCATCTAGAGACATCTTTTCCTAGTGAAGTTCCCTCTCACAGAAGCAAATAATAATGATGATGACTACGACGATGACGCGTAGGAACTGAGCAATCATTAGGTGCCAGATTGTGCTAAGTGCTTTATGAGCAAGCATTGTCTTGAATAGTCTCTTATTATCCCCATTTTTCAAAGAATAAAGTCAACACTAGGAGAAGTAAAGGAACTTGCCCAAGGTCACACAGCTAATACATGATTGATAGAGGAGGTAGGTGAATCCAGATGAGTGTGGTTCCAGTGCTGAAAGCTGTCCTGCTCTAACAGGGTATCTCTCACCCTGTTCTAGATCTCATACCATTCTGCCTCTCCAGAGACCCTGAGATAGGGCTGTTATCCCTCTGGCTTCTGAGCATTCAGTCTTTCTCCCTCTGTGGTCCCCTTCCTGTTCACGTGCAAGCGTGTGCTTTAGGCAGAAGAGACGTGAGGAATGAGGTCATGGAGAAGAAAACAGTGTGTAAAGACAACCACACACATGTCCATCTTACTGGAAGATATACCCTGATGATATGTTTATTGAATCCTCCCACCTGGCAATGACTGCAATTTAATAATATTCTTGCACATGAGACTGAAAAACTGAATACGCTCTGCTAGGTCAGAATAGGTGGTGGTGTCAGGATTCCAGCCCTGATCTCTCTAATCCCTAAAGCCATGCTCTTCCCATACAATAAACATTTACCTAAAATTTGTGATATTTGAATATTTCTTGTTAGGATATTGAGAATTGCTATTAGAAAATTCTGCATATGTGTTCATAGATTCCTGAGCGAACTAGGATCTGAAGAGAATCTCTATCATCTTCTAGGCTGTTCCCAATGAAAGGATCCTTTATTATCTTCATTTCTTGATGGTCAGCATCTATCTCTTCCACTCTGTCTCTCCCTGAAAGTATGACATAGGCCACTGTTCTTTCCCTCGTTCTGAAGAGCTTGATATCCTAATACTTGTTCATGAATACATTTTCTTTTGGAGTTCTTGGTGCTTTTGGAACTTAATTCTCATCTCATCTTAAAGTTTTCCAAACTGCAAGATATCTTTAAAACAACCATGCAGGTAATCAATCTGTTTTGCTTTCAGTCAATAAAGAATAATAAATTTGGCTGGTCTGCAATGAACAATGTTTCTTCCTAAATTTTCGGTATGTGAAATTCCATTCAAAAGCAAGAATGTAGAATTGTCTCTACCCCAGTGGTCAGCTTTGTGATGACCATATTACCAGGTGAATAGACTGCAAGAAACTGGATAGGGGATACGTGGGTTGCAAATCCTAAGTAATACATAAGGTTTTAAAGGGCATGAAAATATTTCTCCTATGTCTGCCTCTGACAAAAAACGAAATGATAATTCCTCTCTTGGTTTGAAGAAAACCTTGAGCTGGTGATATGTTGGACAAACTGCTTGATTTCTCCATGCTTTGACTCTGATAAAAGCAATTATTTGAGCTAATCACTTGTTTGTATAAACTCTATCTAAAATATTCAAACTGAATGATGCTTTTTTATTGAGTAACAGTCAACGCCCTTAAAGGGTCCCCTTAGTCTTTCATGTGAGACTGTGCATTCAAAAGGAGCCCCTTACAATTTTTTCCCCAAACATCCATACTAGCAAAAATTGATTATGTTAATAAACCACGATTGCTAGATGCTGTACATGCTTTCAGGTGGAACTCAGTAATTATTACACCCAGTATGTACCAATCTCCAACAAAGAGTCAGACTTTTGATTTGTTTTGTCATTTGCCTTCATCAGACATCTCTATGGGAGGTTTCTAGCAGTAACACCAAAGTACTTTTTTTAAGTGACAGCTTTTAATTTTTTTTTTTTTTTTTTGCGGTATGCAGGCCTCGCTGTTGTGGCCTCTCCCACTGCGGAGCACAGGCTCCGGACGCACAGGCTCAGCGGCCATGGCTCACGGGCCCAGCCGCTCCACAGCATGTGGGATCTTCCCTAACCGGGGCACAAACCCATGTCCCCTGCATCGGCAGGCGGACTCTCAACTACTGCGCCACCAGGGAAGCCCATAAGTGACAGCTTTAAAAAAAAAAAAAAAGAAGAAACAAGAAAATATCTTCTTGCTGATATTAGAAACATTTAAAATTTAATATGTTTTGAATATCATGATTTAATTAGAAATATCTAAGGGATATAAATAGGTCAGTAGCACAGCGGTGATATTTATACTCACTAGGAGGCTTACAAAACATGACCAGCTCATTTAAAAGGGGGAAAAAAGGAGAAAAAAGCAGAAGTAACTGCATTGTGTTCTGAAGAACCAAGCAAACATTATATTGTCTCCTTTGTCTCATTTTGCCTTTCACTTCTCTGGATCTTTTAGCAGCCATCATTTTCATGTCCAAAAACAAAGGTAAAATATTCTGGTATGAGGTATTTGTGGTAGTGGTTAGTTCCTTCCTTTAAATAAAGCCAGATTTATTCTGGTTAGAGTAATGGGGGGAAAACAAGGTTACAGAGCCTCCGTCGTGGGATTGCAATAAAAACAATTCTCAAAATATAATTGGAAGCATGGTGCATGGCGGTGAAAACATAATCGTCTAGATACAGTTGGAACACAGGACTCCCCGAGACTCCCTAGACCTGATTACTGCTAAACTGGAAAAAGTAGCTAGAATTACTTTGGATAGTGTTTTGCCCTGTGATTTTGATGCTCTATAGATCAATGTAATTTTATTAGTTCTGGGTGTTTAGAGCTACGCGTATCCCAAGTTGTTTCTTAGCATTATAAATAAAATTTCAAAAAGTGCAGTACCAAAAACAGGCAAGGATATAAAGACCTAGTACCAGGGGACAAGCAGGAGATTTGCCTCTAATCTAAGTGGCCTCTGAAGTCAGACACACCAGGCTCCTAACCCTGCTTTTGCCACCTACCGGCTATGTACCCTTGAGCAAATTATTTAATATGTCTGTTTGCTCTTCAAGGAAATCAAGCTAATAGTGACTACCTCATGGAACTATTGTGAAGAATACGTTTTTTAAAATTGCACAGAAGAGTTTAACGTAGTTCCTGATACTTAGCAGATGCTTAATAATTTTTTATTACTATTTTGTATTTTCTGCAACCACTACTGATTATACCAAAACCATAATCTTACCTACACAGTAGTTGCAGTCACATCCCTATAACCTACTCTGATGATTTCCCATATAGTCTTTCCTTGTTCTCCATAACTTATGTAGTCCCATAAGTTATAGTTATGAGTTCAAAATCAAGTTCATGATATCTCCTCCTCAACGCCTTGTTCCTCCTTCGCTATGGTTCGTAACTTAATGCTGCTGTGCTCTCTAGCCCCTAGAATCTCCCTAATTCCTCACACTCACCCAGTCACCCGATGTGGTTAAGTATATTTCTAAACTATGGTGCCCAGTCATCATCTCTTTACTTTCATCCTCACTGCTACTCACCACTTCTTGTACTTTGTCACCTACTGGCAGGATTATTGAGTAATTACCTGCCTGGTTTCACAGTCAGCAGGCATTTTTTCCCCCTCATTTTCCAAGGTTACCAGCTCATCCTGCCTAGATAAGAAGTTGGGTTGTATCGTTTATCTGCTCAAAGTCTATTCACAACCTCCCACTGCCTGACTCCTGAATCAGGTACAAAACCCCTAGCCTGGTATATCACACGCCATTGGCTGTATTTTTTTTTTTTCTGGCTTATATTCCATTACTCCTCCACAGAGTACTTAAAATACTCATGCTTTGTGTCAAACTATTTCATTCAAAATCAAGTCTGCATTCTGTTTTTTATCTCCTACCTTCATGCCTTTGCTTAGGCTAGTCTTCTCCTTAGAATACCCTTTCTTCCCATTCTACCCATCAAACATCAGGTAATGTTTCCATATCATCTTACTTATGAGATCTTTTTGATCCTCTCTGTCTTAAAAATTCTTTGTGAAAAAAAAAATCTTTTTGTTTTCAACTTTCATAAATGTACATATCACTATCAATGATGATGTTATTAAATACATCAGCACAGTGCTTTTCTGCTTATAGGTACATTTGTATATTACTCTATTTATAAAATGATGTGTATGCTGTTCTGTGTTGCTTATTTGCATATTAATTGGTATTCTCAATGATAATGCTATTGCCCTACAAAGGATTTTTTTTCTCTCTTTTACATTATTGAGGTTTTTTTGCGGTACGCGGGCCTCTCACTGCTGTGGCCTCTCCCGTTGCACAGCACAGGCTCCGGACGCGCAGGCTCAGCGGCCTTGGCTCACGGGCCCAGCCGCTCCGCGGCATGTGGGATCTTCCCAGACCGGGGCACGAACCTGTGTCCCCTGCATCGGCAGGCGGACTCTCAACCACTGCGCCACCAGGGAAGCCCTATTGAGTTTTTTTAACGAGAAGAAAAGTGTTTATTCCATTACTCAGAGAGGTAGTTATAAATTAGAGAAGACTGTAAAAGCAAAACACATCGATTCTCTACGTTCATTCAACACATTTTAAACACACACACACACACACACACACACACACTTATTCTAAGCTCTGTTTTTTGCTAGAAGCTAATTGTATAAAAAAGATATAAAAGAAATAGTTATATAATCATTTCTTTTAGCTGAATGAATGCCAGTAATAAAACTGAGTGTAACAAAGACACCATGGCAACAACGACAGAAGCAAGATTAGACCAGAGAGAAATTGTTTTAGAAGAGAGAAAAAAACAATAAAGTTTCGTATGGAAATTGCCAAAGAGAGTAATATTTACACAATAATATGTTTTTAAATGCCTACAGTAATATGTAAGGTGTGATACACAAAGGGGAGTCATGAATAATTCTAAGATTTTTATGTCCATAGACACATGAATGGATAAACAAAATGTAGTATATACATAAAATGAAATATTATTCATCTTTAAAAAGGAAGGAAATCCTGCTGGATGCTACAACATAGATGAACCTTGAGTATATTATGTTAGGTTAAATGATTCAGGCACAAAAAGACAAATATTATATGATTCCACTTATATGAGGTATGTAAAAAGTCAAATTCATAGAAACTAAGAGTAGAATGGTGGTAACCAGGGGCTGGGGGAAGGGTGAAGAGGGGAGTTGTTTAATGGGTCTAGAGTTTCAGATTTGCAAGATGAAAACTCTGAAGAAATTTTTCACAACAGTGTAAATATACTAAACACTACTGAACTGTACATTTAAACTGTACATCTGTATCATCTATAGTTAAGATAATAAATGTTGTTATGTGTTTTTTACCACAATTAAAAAATACCAGGCTTCCCTGGTGGCACAGTGGTTGAGAGTCCGCCTGCCGATGCAGGGGACACGGGTTCGTGCCCCGGTCTGGGAACATCCCACATGCCGCGGAGCGGCTGGGCTCGTGAGCCATGGCCGCTGAGCCTGCGCGTCCGGAGCCTGTGCTCCGCAACGGGAGAGGCCACAACGGTGAGAGGCCCGCATACCGCAAAAACAAACAAACAAAAAAAACAAAGTCCTTAGTTTGGCCCATAAGGCCCAGTGCTACCTATGTGATATCATTTCTCGCCAGTCTCTCCCCTGCATACCCCGTAACAACCACACAGGCATCTGTATTGTTCCCCAAACACACTTAGTACACTCCTGCCTTAGGGTCTTTGTACTGGCTCGTCGGTTCTTCCCAGTTTATTTGTATTAATTGTACTCTACTTCAAGTTCTTGTCAAATATGACCTTCTCAGAGTTTTTTTCTTGCTGATCTAGTATTCAACCCCCTTACCGTGGATGATTTTTCTCTGTGGCATTTACCACCACGTGACGTATAGATTTATTTCTTTTTTCCCAGTGGGAACATATGTGTCATTACATTAAGGGCTTTATCTGTCTTATTGATTGTTCATTGGTTTAGACCCAAGTTTGGTAACAGTGCCTGGCACATGAGAGACAATTATTTAATATTTGCTAAATACATATGTAACTGAAAGGTAAGTTATTTCTATACCAATAATAGGAGATAATAATTGAGGCTTATGATTTGAAATGTTCATAATTATTATGAATGTCTTGCATTCTACCTACAATCCTTTCGTTTTCTACTGGTGTTTATACTATGAGATTTACCACGTGTATTATGGTACCTACCTAGATTTGCTAACAAAAATTACCTTAAAATCAGTTGCCAAAAATCCAGGAATGAACTGATACACAAGTAATGGATTATGGCCACTATGAGAAGTGATTTCAAATAATCCTATCTTCTGTCTCCCAATCTTCAACACCCCTGCCGACAAAATACCCTGCAAAGAGAACAGTTCTTTAATTCTAAAATTGGAAACAAGATTTAACCTTGGAAAAGTTATGGACCTTAACTTACATTCACAAGAAGGAGTATATGAGAAGACCATGGATGAAGATAGGTTTTTGATGGAAATAGGAGACTTGGACTTAAAGTTTTATACATGATAATAGAGAGGGGTTACTGTGGAAACAAAAGACAAGTTGGGTCTTTTAAATTTATTTATTTCACTGTTTCTAATAATGTCTCTTATATAGAAGTTAACCTTGAAAGCCTAACTTTGTTCTTAATATTCTTTATAATTTAAAAGTCGACTATAACAGATGCATTATAATTATCTTTTAAATGCAAGAGTAGATGTATTTCTAAATGGAATGATTTGGGACATATTTTGCAGGAATAAATATTTGCTTTTGCTTTTGAACTCAAGTAGGTTCAATTCACTTTGCAAACCTCTTTCATGTTTCCAGTTCTTAGCTCTAGACATAATACCCTCCACAGATGGTGGATGTCATTTGATACTGGCCCTTTCCAGCAAATTCACATATGTCAGCAAATGAACCTAAAACAACTCCAGGTTTCAAATGCAAAACATTTGTAAATTGCACTGATTCATAATCAGGGCAACATAATAAACTACAATCTAGTCATTCTCAGTGGGCCTTATTCAGCAGAAAAAAGCCATAGAATGGAAGCCAAGAGAGGATGTTGAGCTTGGCTCTTCCAGTACTAGGCTTTTGGAAATTCAATTACTTGCCTGTGGAAAGTACTGGAATGACAGCCTTGGAGAATAAAATCCCTCATCACTTTAGCAGACAGAAAAAAAGGCCAGACTTGCCTGTTATCACAAAGGTCCACCAAGATACTTAGTTCCTGGGAACCTCCGTTTTCCAACTGGAATTAAACACTTTGACAGTCTACAAGTTATGTCCTCTTCCAGTCTGGCACCCCAACCCCAGTTTGTTTCAGTTATTAATTTCATATCAGTTACCATTCATGTTTTAGTATCAATCAATTTGAATTATGGTATAGGAGTGGATGTATAAAGACAGAACTTTCTATTGCTGTAATTATTTTTAAGTATAAGATAATTTTTTCTTCTACCCTGAGAGAAGTGAGGGGACCCAAAGTCATATAACCCAGAACCACGATGGCACTTTTAAAAAGTTAATATAGCTCAAGTCTCAATGGGGTCTTGCTTTAAAAAAAGCCTGTAATAGGAAAAGAGTGGAAATAATGAAGATGATTGATATAAGCGATTCTGAGATGCATTTATATGGAAATCATGTACATGTGAGGCACCAAATAAAATAAAATATTTAGGAAAAGTAAGGTGCCTAAAACCTTTGATATTGTCTGTAGCCTTTTTAAAAATATATTTTCAAAGAATAACTCTCTGCTCTTTTCCTTCTGGAGAAACAAATGGGTCAATCCTTTCCACCATTCCCTTTTGTGAATTTAATTAGATAAAAACCAAGCTAAAAAAGAAAAATAGAGCCAACAATCTATTGGCAACCACTAACATATCTGACTAATTTGAACCACATAGAGCCAAGCTCAACATCCTTTCTTGGCTTCCAGGTTGGTATTTCAGCCTTTGCAGTCTTAAATGGTCTGCAAACAAAAGACATAAAGCTGTGAGTGACCATCTTTCCACAAAAACGTCTTTGTAATTTCATAAGCCCTAAATTCCCAAGGCTGTTTAATCTCAGCACTCTATTTAGAGACTGTGAAAGACTGAGATATCCCTCTATTTTGGTGTCATCCAACTCCCTGCAATTCCGGGCTGTCCTCTGCATTGTCTCTCTCAATTGCTGGATGATCTTTTTCCCTCAAAGTAAATGCAGATGTACTGCAGCTGCAAATATTAAAGTCTGAGCATTTCCATCAAGAAACTTTGAATTCTAAAATAAAAGTAACCCTGAAAATTTTATAAATAGGTGGGTTGATATGTGAAGGACATAAGAAATGAATCTAATTCAGTGTAAAAATATAAATATTTATTTATTTTGTTTTATTCCATCCCATCCCCATCATGTTCATGTGTTTCTTTTTTACATAAAATAAATTAAAAGTATTCCAATTAAGGTATGGATTTTCTAATCATTGCCTGAGATAAAGAACTACAAGTGGGGCTTCCCTGGTGGCGGAGTGGTTGAGAGTCCGCCTGCCGATGCAGGGGACACGGGTTCGTGCCCCAGTCCAGGAGGATCCCACATGCCGCGGAGCGGCTGGGCCCGTGAGCCATGGCTGCTGAGCCTGCGCGCTCGGAGCCTGTGCTCCGCAACGGGAGAGGCCACAACAGCGAGAGGCCCGTGTACCGCAAAAAAAAAAAAAAAAAGAACTACAAGTGAAATAAATTATTGAAATAATGTCAGTTTAATTTGATGAGATTGGGTAAATTGGGCTTTGTGATAGTCTAATAATTTTATATTTTAGATGATTTATTTACACACAGTCTTATTTTAGAATGATTTGAGATAGGCAAAAAAGATGCAGCTGATCTAGGAAGACAAATTTTTATTAAAAAGTAAGAGAAACATAATTAGGGAAAAATATGAGCAGACAAATAAAATGAATCCCAGAGCGACAGCCACAAATAATACAGGCAGTGAAACCTTATTCACTTGTGGGAGATAGGCCAGGACGTTGATTACTGTCCCATGCTTCCTAGCAGGTAACAGGAACTAGAAAACCGAATCACAGTAACCATTCGTTAAAAGCATAAATATTCTTTATAATGAGACAGGAGAAAAATCATTCTCTGTGTACTTACAGAGAGATACTGTCAGATTTATTTCACAAACACCTCTCTTACCATCCTTCAAATAAACACCGTGACATGTGTAATGGCACTGCTTCTATATAATATGCCTTTATGTAAGCTGATGACATTACAACGAAGCACAGTTCAGTAAAAACCATTTCACTAAGGGATGGTATATTGCAGTCCACATAGAGTTCCCTCTGAGTCGGGCTTCGTTCAGAGGTGGATTTGATTGCAGAGGGAATACACAGGCAATAAGTATACTTTTCATGGAACGTTTTTTCTTAGAACTTAACACAGAGTGTAACTAAGCCTTTGATCTCATTCTAGGCTATGAGCTTCATGAGAACGAAAACAAAACTATATCCCCAGCTCCTATTAAAGCATCTGACACACAGTGGCCACATGAACATTTGTTCAGTATTGAATGAAGGCTTAGTTTTCAGGAATTTCCACAATTATTGTTCCTCTCACTCAAACATTTCAGGATTTTCTCCCTGACAGGCACCTGGAGGGCAGGTAATGTATATGATAGATCCATGTGGAGGTACATGATTAAAGCAATCAGCTGGCCTTGAGCTTGTTTCCAATCCTGCTAGTGATTGTAAATACGTTGCCTGAAAGTAGATAATATCAGGTTTATGTAGCAAAAAATAATTATCTTCCCTTAAAATTGTATTATGTGCTACCAAACCAGCATAATTATGATTATTAAGCTTAATAACACTGGAAGTAGGTGGAAAGATGCATCTCAGAGTTATTCCACTCAATGGGAGAAGGAAATGAGGTATTTACACACCAACAACTTGCATCAGCTGAGGGCTATTCCCAGAGGGAGGTAAATTCCTTGGCATTTCTGGCCTGTCCTACTTGATGACAGAGGAGGATCTGAGGGCCAGAGAAAGTCGCTGAATTGGCAGGACCTATGGGAAGAGAGGTAAGGTACTACAATATCTGCTACACTAACATATTTAAGGAGACGTAGTGTATATTTGAAAAAGAAAGCTTAGGTAGAGCTTGACAAATTCCTCAAATAATATCTCCTGATATCCTCCGAAGCCCCCACGCAGAAGACTCTTCTCTCACCTCATTGACACTTTGATTTTACCCATCTGCAGTTTAGTTCCCTTATTATTATTTGTATTCCAACACCTTCACTCTCACCTGTTGGAAGTTTTCAGTGATTTAGTCTGGCAACTGTAGCAGAGAACAAGCTACACAACTCAAGCTTTGAAGCCCACAGGTGTTTTCTTGCATCCAAAAATAACCTCAATCAAATAAGATGAGAATAATGGTGACCAAGCAGTTTGCAAAAGCAAGGACATCCAGCTTACGGTCAAAGAAGTTACATGTGAAAAACTGAATATGTTTCATTGTTAAGCGAACACACCTTATTGGGGGTAAGTCAACAAAAGTGTGGGCAGCTTATCTGCAACTAGCAAAAATTTGACCTTCAGAATATAAATTGGCTGAAAGCCAAGTCAATAACTTGAAATATAAGTGGAAAAAAAGGGAAAATAATGGAATAAGGTCTTAAAAAGCTGTTTCTAAGTTAAGCAAGTCTGATATTCATACAAATCCTGGTTTCAGTGGGCGTGGCGAGAGAAAGCTGGTTAGTTCTCGGATGCTCCAAAATGACACGCGGAAAGGTGACTTTATCAATTAAGTTTAGATTTGGCTGTAACAGAAATAAATATTGAAGCTCCATGCTGTCGTCAGGAATCCTGATGCCTATATTTCTACTTAGGCATTCTAACATGTCTGCTATCTCCAAAGTGTACTTGTGTTCCAAAGTGATTGCTGGAGCTCCAGCCATTACTTTGGCATTGCAGGCTAAATGCAAGACAAAAATATCTCCCTCCCAAATAATTTAAATTTATAAACAGCCTTCCTAGACTTTCACACACTTCAGTATGTTTCCACTGTGGTCAGCACTACTTATCACATGGCCACAGCTAGCTACAAGGGAATCTGGAAGTATTATCTTTGCTGTTTGTTTGATTTTTTTAATGCCATGTGGCAATGACCAGAATTGTATTGTAATCAAGATTTATATGTATAACAGATTTGCTTAATTTAGAAACAACTTTTTAGAACCTTAATGTCCGTTAATTTTTTATTTTCCACTTTATATTTCAAGTTATTAACTTGGCTTTTGGCTTTAATATTCTGTTAATATTCAACATTCTGCTATTGTAGTAGAAGTGGAAAGCAATTCTTGTTCTAGGTAATTAGAAATTACTGTCTCTGCAGTCACATGGAAGTTACACCAAAAAGAGAGGGTTTATGTGTGACAGCTTAGGAACAGGCAGAGAAAGTGAATGGACTGGATGGTATGTTTCCTTAAAATTTTGACCAACCAAGAGCCAAAGAGTCATTTTCCTTCACACATACTCACGCTGTAGAAAGTGCTGTGTTTTAATAGCCAGTGTTTGTGGTGGGCTGGCTGATAAGCATACCGCTTGAACCAGCATGTGACATGGGTACTTCTTTCTCCACTTTACAGATGAGGAAAGAAGTAAAGTGAAAAGGACATAAGAGTTAGAAAGTGGTAAAACTATGATTTAAGCCCAAACATTTAGACCCTAGAGCCTCACTGTCACATCCATGCTATATTGTGTTTCCCTTTTTATCTCTTTAACGAAGCCAGGAGTAGAGTGTGGTGTGTGGGACGTATGTCCTGGACACAAAATTCAAGGAGGCATCCAAAAAGTCAAAATGAACAGTATTTTGATGAACTTTTAAAAATAAATATACATGTAAAAATCCACAATGAATAAAATATCAAAATTTTAAAAAAAGATATAAATGTTTGAGGCAGGAAAATGTCCTATGACTTTTGACTCTAGGACATATGACCAGAGAAAGATTAGTCTTGTTTTTTAAAAAATTTGCTCTTCACCTAGAGCAAGGTTTCCCAATAGTGCCTCTATTGTAATTTGGGGCTGGAAAATTTTTGTGGTGGGTTGGCCTGTGCATTATAAGATATTTAGCAACATCCCTGGGTTCTTCTATTCATTGGATGCTGAAAGCACCTTCTCCAATTATGTCAACTAACAGCGTCTCCAGACAACGCCAAATGTCCAGCAGGAGACAAAATCATCCCAGTTGACAACCACAGACCTAAGTGCATCTGATTTAATTTTGAACTGTTAAAAATAATGTTAAGCCTCTTTAAAACTGCAATGTTTTCATAACACATTCCTCCCAGAAATGTGGTAAAAGCCTTTATTAGAGATAGGTTTGTTTTGTACAAACACACTAAGCCTATGTGACGAATTCAACTCAATCAAAAGTCCTTTGCTCATTGTAATTTTAAAAGTCCTCTCTAACTTAATTATTGGCTATTTGAAGGGAGGAGAGCTCACGTGAGCTAAATTTTTCATAGCACTATTATTCCAACATTAGACAGCATTTAACTTTTACATCTTTCTTACCTCAGACAGCCTTGTAATTCATAGCTAAGATCCCAAGCCCTCTTTAAACAAATAAACCAACTAGATATATGCCAAGAAGGAGGAAAAGGACAAGGAGGGGGAAGAAAGGAGGAGGTGAAAGGGGAGGAAAATGAGAGGAAGAATAAGGGGCCTGAAGAGACCAGGATAGGGCACAAGTGCATGTGATCATTCCTGCTGGTATAATGGAAAGAATCCATGCAGGTTCTGGAGCCTCGCTGACCTTGCTTTGAATCTTGACTCTTCTTCCTAACTGTATGATGTTGGCTGAATTACTAACTTCTCTGTAACATGTGCTCAATAATTCAAGCTTCTCATGGGTTCTACAGAGATAAAAGCATCTAGAATTGTGCCAGAAAGAGAAAGGCAATACTTGTGAGTTTCCTGTATATGTTGAGTTGATCTTTCCTCATCGGCTTCATAACAAATTTTCATACACTCCTGAAGCCAAGGAATGAGATGCAGGACAACATACTCTCTATGTAAAATTTCACCGCCACAAAATCGTGTATGTGCCCACGAAGTCCGTCTTGTTTCTGTTTGCTTGATCCTTATGTTACTCTGTAACACATCAGTTCCTAAGTAGGACAATTGTTCTGTTCCTCTAGGCCACTGAGATAAAGAGGACTGGTACCAAAAGGTAGTATTAGACTTGTGGCAATTGAAGGTTGGGGGGAGGGGGGGTGAAGGATGCCTCAATATCAGTGTCCACATTAAAGAAAGCTACCCCTAATTTACATAATGGATCCTCAGTGTGTATTCTTCCATCATATACAAATTTAAATGTTAGGTAAATATTGGTCATAGAAATACCTGTCTGGTGTTTTCCACAATGAACGTCTCAATGGTCCATTTTTCCTTTTCTCCTATTGAGATACCATTGAGTTAAACGTACTCAGAGACTCAATGAGAAACTGTCCCTTTTGTTTTGAGTCCATCCTTTGGCAGTGCTTGCTTACATACTTTTCATTTAATGTTAACTAGTATGATCTAAATTTTATTCAAAAATGTCTATCACTATCTTTCTTCTCATATCTTGATTTCCGCTCTTCTTTTTGCACTAAAAATAGTGCAGTTGCAAGGTTTTCTATTTAATGATGTGCTTTTTAAAGGTAAAATATAATGCACTTAAAATTATGCTATTTCCATGAATAAAGAGCCTTCCTAAGGACAGCTAAAACATCAAACAATTGAAATAATGCTATCTCTCCACTCCATTCAATATCCTGTTAAATAACCCGTCGAACTTCTTCCAGTGAGCTCAAATTATTTACAAACATTAAATTTTTAAAAAATATTTATCCAAGGAAGCCATAAATAACAAGTTCAGTTTCCTTAAAAACACAATGCATTTACCAAATCTGCAAAGTGTAGACAACTTATTTTACTTGGGTTTATGCTACATAAGAGAAAGAGACCATAAAATTCAACACCAGAAAATACTCTCCCAGCACAACTGGAGAAATTTTATTATTACAAATCAGAAAAAAACACTGTGCTGGGACTTCCTTGATGGCGCAGTCATTGGGAATCCACCTGCCAATGCAGGGGACATGGGTTTGAGCCCTGGTCTGGGAAGATCTCACATTTCAAGGAGCAACTAAGCCCACGCGCCACACCTACTTAGCCTGTGCTCTAGAGCCCGTGAGCCACAACTACTGAGACTGCGTGCCACAACTACTGAAGCCTGCGAGCCTAGAGCCCGTGCTCTACCACAAGAGAAGCCACCGCAATGAGAAGCCCACGCACCTCAAGGAAGAGTAGCCCCCACTCTCCACAACTAGAGAAAGCCCACACGCAGCAAAGAAGACCCAACGCATCCAAAACTAACTAACTAACTAAATAAATTTATGAAAGAAAAGAAAAGAAAAGAAAAAACACTGTCCTAGCACCTTAGCTCAGTAACACGTGACCCAATAACAAAGGCAAGGACGGTATTACACACTGTCTGCTGCAGGCTGGGCAATCAGAGAAGCAGACGTTAAGCTGGAGGTTAGCCTGGAGGATGATTATTAAAGGAGTCCTCCCGAGATTAGCATCTGCAGAAAGAAAGGGATGTAGAGGAGGCAGAATTTGGTAGAGGAAGATGTTGGGCTGTGATGCAGTCACAGGAAGGTCTTAGGCAACCACATGGGGAGCTTTGAATCAAGGATGACCCTTCACAGTTTTTAAGAATTCAGGTGATGAGGCTGAGCCTTTTCGTCTCCATGTCAAGGGGACATGACTTTGGGTGAGTTGGTTCCTCTCAACTGAGGCAGTTCTGAAAAAGGTTGACAACTGTGAGCTGGATGCAGGTAGTCCACCCGGCAGCTGGAACAATACATCCTTCGCTCCTGAAGGAGATCCTGGCTGGTATATCACAGCATCTACTACTACTGTACTGTTTTTCCTTTATATTTTTGTCAAAGCCACTTTTTTTTTTTTTGGGCTGCGGTGGATCTCCGTTGCTGCATGTGGGCTTCTTCTAGTTGCGGCGAGCAGGGGCTACTCCTCGTTGTGGTGCGCGGGCTTCTCAATGCGGTGTCTTCTCTTGTCGCGGAGCACAGCGTGCAGGCTCAGTAGTTGTGGCGCACGGGCTTACTTGCTCTGCAGCACGCGGGATCTTCCCGGACCAGGGATCGAACCCAAGACCCCTGCAATGGCGGGCAGATTCTTAACCATTGCACCACCAGGGAACTCCCCAAAGCCACTATTTTAATAAACATCTTTATGTAAGCCCTTTAAAACCGTCATTAATATCTCTATGAAAGAAATGATAAAATAAGCTGCTTGAAAAACAAAGCCACAGCATAGAATTATGTGTTTTGAAGGCTTCAGTGACTATAGGTATCATGCAGCCAACACATTTAACAGATGGAGAGACTGACGTATCAGGAGGTAAAGAGTTTTTTTCCTGAGTCACGACGTTTGTTAGTTTAGACTTAGGGCTCTCTGCTCCACCATTATTTACCCAATACTGTCCTGTACATAGTGCTTCCCTTTTGCTCTATCGTGAATCTATTTCCTAGAAATCCTAAATTGCATGATCTAGACAAGTTAGGGGAAAAGTAACAAACATATGTACAAAAACCTTAAATGTTTGGAGGATAGAATGACCATATTTTTATGGTCAATCCCTAATAAATTCCCAACCTTTCCAAGATTACATCCATTCCTTCCTTCATCTTCGCTAATGAAGAGAGGTGTGTGGTAGAAGTCACCACTCTTGGTTTCCCTGAGGCGTCAGAGTCAGGAAAACTTCTAGAAGCACATTTATAATTTCTTGTGCATTGCCCCAATCTAGGGAAATCCACTGTGTGGTCATGCTGGAACTGTATTTAACTGGATTATTAGAAATGTAAGAAAACAGTAAGGTTGGTCACACAATATTCCCTGTGGATTTAAGCCCCGTATAAGATCTATTGCAGGAGTTGTTTCTGGGTATTGCATAAATGAATTACCCAGGACACCTAAGGATCTCTGCCAAAGAATGCATGGTAGCACCCCTTATCTCAGCCTAAGTAGTCAATCTAGTTCTACCTTTACATCTGGTTTCATTCTCTGAAATCAAAACACTTAAGAAAAGAAATGGAGGTATAATAATTACGGCCTACCCTCCTCACCAAAGGGAAACCAAAATTGAAAACAGTTGCAGATACCCCCAAAAGTATGAAATCCAATCAATAGTATATTCACCATTAGTTGCCATAGAAGTTTCAGGATGAACCAATGGGGAGATGGTAGAACGTTTATGGACTTGCCTTCTTGCTGCCTGGATTGTGTCCTGTCAGCCATATTGAACTCACCAGCCCACATCTCCACTGCTGAATCCAGTAACAGTGTATGCTGATAACAAGAAGGTCAAGATACTGCTGTCCCTGCTGGACAGACAGTGCAATATCTCTTGTGCAGACAAATATGCAGCTGTCGGTGATGGTAACGTTGGGCCTGATATTGTCCACTGCAGATGACACCCACTAGCCAAAGGTGGAGCCAGGACCCATTCGCAACAGAGACCCTGACCAGCTACAACATACGGAGCAGCTGGGAAAGATACGTAAAGTGGGAGTTTTCTAACTTCTGTTTTTCCCTTAGAAAGCTGAGTGCCACAGGTCTGTGGCAATGTTTAGCCTTTTAAAAATATGCATATATTCTGAATCATTTTGCCTAAGAAAGCTTAAATGTGGTGTGAAAAATGTGAGTTAAAGGTGCTAGCCCAGTCAAAACTCGTTTAAGAAGGAGATCCATGGTTAATTCTAAGGCCGGGGTCAGCCTACCTAAATGGATAGGTCAATCGGATTTTTCATATTGAATGATGAGGTAATTTTTATACTGCCATCCAAGGTCAAAGACCAACAAGCAAGATGTCCAAACAGTGTGCTGAGGTTGGCAGACTGCATGCATAGGCTTCACTTAAATTTTAGCTCCATGAACTCAGTCACTTCTACTAATTTAATTACAAGGTCTTCCTTGGTGGGTGACAGTTTTACACACACTCACCATTGGTCAGCACACTGCATGTATTCTACTTCTATTTGGTGAGGCTTGTTTCTGGAAGTAAAAGAAGTTGAAGTAAATGCATCTATTTCTGACACTGCTTTCACCAGCAACTTTTTCTACAAGCCAGACTCAAGTGGGCCCCAAACTCTTGAGTTTCATCACATCAAGTCAGCAGCTATGCTGCTAATTAAATCTTCGAATGAGAGTGAAGAAAGGAAGTCTCAAAACTGATCCATAGTATCCCCCCAGCCATGTCTTTTTTTTTTTTTTTTTTTTT
>NW_020174046.1:5222234-5282200 GCF_003031525.2 Neophocaena asiaeorientalis asiaeorientalis | reverse complement strand
TTTTTTTTTTTTTTTTTTTTTTTTTTGCGGTACGCGGGCCTCTCGCTTTTGTGGCCTCTCCCATTGCGGAGCACAGGCTCCGGACGCGCAGGCTCAGCGGCCATGGTTCACGGGCCCAGCCGCTCCACGGCATGTGGGATCTTCCCGGACCGGAGCACGAACCTGCATTCTCTGCATCGGCAGGCGGACTCTAAACCACTGCACCACCAGGGAAGCCCTACTTTACAGTCTTTAAATTCAAACTGTTTGTGATAATTGACTCACGAGTGGAAGGAGACAAGCATTTTAGTACTGACATCTTGATTCCCATGGAGCCTAAGACTAAATGCTAACATTCCATCTTTGATTTGAGGCAGCCTGTTGCTGTGAAAATACAATCGGAATATTAAATTCTGACTTCTCTGCAATAGTGCATCAGAAAAGTCTCATGTCTACTTCAGTGCTTCATAAGGCTAAAATATAAATATTAGGATGCTTTCCAAAGTGTAAAATAAGCACATTGTGCATTCTAGATTTTATTCCCAATTCTATCCCCAAACTCTCCTCTGACTTGGGAAACTCAGTTTTTACCTGCAAAATGAGGAAGCAGGATCGTATGATAACCAGGACTCCTAACCTCAGTAATTCAGCAATTCTATAGAGATGAGGCAATAGCGAAGGTTTGTATAAAGATCTACAAAGGATCATTGTGGATTTACAAAAAATATATATCTTTACACATATCCAGTAATGCAAAGAAAATTGTGTCCCCTTTGCATCTAAAATAAATTCTTAAATTATAATACATATTTAAAATTAATTTCATATTCAAATTTATCATAGAATCCCTTACTGTATTATACAGAAGCTTATTCACACCAAGATTTATACTCATCTGTAGGGTCTGAAAGGATAATCCTATAGCTTATCCCTATCATTTCAGGGTTTGAAGTGGAAGCAGAAAGAGGAGGCCAAGAAAAATTCAGTTCTAATTCTCTTCACCCTTCTATTCCTCTTCCTCTCCTTCTTTATTTTCTTCTTCTTCACCTTATCTCTGATAGAAAAGAGAAATAGTGTAAATTGGGTGAGTGGCATAAACAATGGAAAGAGAAAAGGGAAAAGGAGGCAGAGAAAGAGAGTACAGAATAGCTGTGGGGCTTCCCTGGTGGCGCAGTGGTTGAGAATCCGCCTGCCAATGCAGGGGACATGGGTTCAAGCCCTGGTCTGGGAGGATCCCACATGCCGCGGAGCAACTGGGCCCGTGAGCCACAACTACTGAGCCTGTGCGTCTGGAGCCTGTGCTCTGCAACAAGAGAGGCCGCGATAGTGAGAGGCCCGCACACCACGATGAAGAGCGGCCCTTGCTCACCGCAACTAGAGAAAGCCCTCGCACAGAAACGAAGACCCAACACAGCCAAAAATAAATAACTTAATAAATTAAAAAAAAAAGAATAGCTGTGGAAAGTATTTAGAAATCATGCTCATCTTTGCAGCAGGAATGCAATGAAGTTAAATACAAGCCAAAAATAACTGGAAAACTCTTCTTCCTTGTGCCATACTACCGAGATAGCCCCATGTATGGAAAGCTAGCAAGAACAGTAGATACCAAAATTGTGTCAAAGAGGACTAAACACAGCTTCTCGTTGTGTGTTTGTTCTCTCTTCACGCTATGTAATATGGTCCTTTGTTCTACATGGCTGATATTGAAACAAGAGATTCACAAGTGATAAGTAAATATGCTTCACAAGGCAGGGTATCTCCAAAACAAGACAAAGTAAAAAAATAGCTCTGTGAAACCGAATTGAATGAGAAGATAAACGAAGGAAGCATTGTGTGAAAACCCTCCATTTGTGCACATCATGTAAACAATGTTTACGGTGAGCAGAACATTCTCTGGCAGTCTCAGATCACACATCCATTTATTATGCTTAAAAGGAAAGTGTATATTTCTGGTTTTAAGCGATCAGTCCCCAACACAGACTCTCCTAGTTTTTATTGAAAATACGTATATGCAGACGATGACAACAATAACATCAACACAAACACACACACATGCATGTACACAAACACCACCATTAGGTAGGATTTTCATTCAATGTATGATCAGAGTATGGAAGGAATTTCTATTGACAACAAGATCAACTTAAATCAATTGACACATTCAAAGAGCGAATTACCCCTTCTACACTGCTAGCAACATAATTCACTATCCATGTAAAAGTAAATAGCTAGATCCTGCATTCTTCATCCACTCAAGACTCACGCTAATCAAAACACTGGTCAGCTGTTGCTACTACTTTTAGTGCTGTCTTTGCGATCCCAGCATTTTAGAACCCCTCGTCTGTATCTCTCATCAGTATTTCCCATCAGTAACTGCATTCAGATAATGAATCCTGGTAGATATACCTCAGGAAGTCAAGGCTATAGATGAAAGTAGAGGCAAGAAGGCAAGGGAGTTTAAGATTAAACTTTTCTATGTGCACTATATACTCATAGTGACGGAGAATCAGACCATGAGAATGGGAGAAGCTCTCCTGTAGGTATACCAGATCTCCACTGGAAGGCTAAAAAAACACACATGCACAAACAAGACTGCTTCATAGTGGGAACTGGCTTGGAACCCTGCACATCCATTTATCTTATGATTCAATATGACCGTCTTTTAAGTAAATAGAGAATGGGGCCAAAAACAACCTATGGTTTCTGTTTTTAGAGCATGCCAGATCTACATACAATCCTTTGTATCTTCATACAACTTATTTAAGGATGTATTGAGAGACAGAGAGAATAAAATAAGGCCTGTAAAACAAATTCCTTCAGTAAAAAAGGAAAAGAAAACCCATCCTTTAGAATCAGCGATCCCACAAGCCATGCGGCATGGCCAAAAAAAAATAAAGAAAAAAAGAAGATATTTAGAGAAAAAAGCTGTAGAGTTTGATGTCTACCTTAGAAAGCAAGAAGCCATGATGACCTCAATGCGATATAGATAGAAAATTATATGGAAATAACAAGCTGAAATGAAAATATGGGATTTAAAGAGAGAAAAGTAAGATAAGGAAGAGTTAAAAAGAGAAATAATAATACGATATATTTAATTTAAAGTTGCAATGACATTAAGGAAAACTAAATACATAAATCAAAGGAGTAACTTGAAAAGCTATTACTAAAAGCAAATAAGAGCAGAGAAAGGAAAAAGCTGTATAAGCTCATTCTTCTGAGGAGCGCTGAGAGGGGTGAGAATATGGACATGGCTGGTGAGAAATATTGAAAGACTTAGTTGAAAAAAACATATACACTGGAAAAATTTAAGATCTAAAACAGGATCATAACTTTCCAGGTGAAATCAATAAAAAGAGGCGATGCCTTCCCAGGATAAAGAACACATCTATAAAAAACAAATTCTACAAAAAGCTCCAGGCAGACAATCGGATCCCTTACAAAAACAAAAGCTCAGACTTCTCCTCTATCAGAAAGGAGAGAGTGGAAACATGGTGACAATCCTTTGAGAAAATGAGTTGGGACAGAGGAAATACTTGCACATTCAGATTGTCTTTCATTAGTAAAAGAATCAGAAGCGGATTCTCAGGTACGTAAAGACTCTAAAAGCACCATCATAAACCTTTGTTTGAAATCAGAGATTTAAACCTATTCCAGATGTCTGAGAGGTAAGACAAATTTAAGAACTCAAAAATACAGAAAGTTTTAGAATACTTAAGAATTATTATTATTTCTATGCAGAATAATAGCAGTTAACACTTCCTGGGTGCTCAGTTTGTATCCAGTACTTGATGTAAATTATCTCATTTTTACAATTACCTTTGATATAAACACGATTATCTCTCTCTATTTACAGTTAAGTACACCAAGGCTTAGAGGCAACAAACATTTTCCGCAAGATTGCTACAGGTTACAATGTCTTGTGTGAATTTAGGCTCACAATTTTAATCGTGACACTAAAACATTTCCTTACTGTGTTGGAATGACTACATTAAGTTTAGATTAATTAATTGTAGCCTGGTGTCGAAACGTGGTTCAGCTGTTTCTTTCTATTTTTACTCCTTTGCTAGTCCCCGACAAAGTGTTTCCCTTTGTATGCATCATATGCATAGTCCATAGGTCTATTGTCATGTACAACTCCTTTAAACAGTAAAGAAGATACTGTTCTTTTCCCAAACCTACTAACCTATATATAGCACATATGAAGTGACAGGCACTCTTCTAAGCAGTTCACACATATTATTGACTCATCTACCCCCATTTTACCAATTCAAACACGAAGCACAGGGTAAATATCTCGTCCAAGGTCACTCAGCTACCAAGGGGCAGAGCCTGGATTTCATCTTAAGCTCTATGTAATATTGCTTTCATTAAAATTGTTGGGACACTAAGAGAATTTTTCTGAACAAAGTCAGATTGTGTAGAGAATTATCATTTTCATTTCCAAGGAAACTGAGAAAACACTTGTCATGTTTTTAAATCGTATGTGTTGAATAATGTGATTCCTTGTTTCTGTTCACCAAGAAAAACTAATAAATCAACCTAATCATAGAAATATCCTCTCTCAACAAGTCCCAGTGGATATTTTCTTCCATCAAAAATGTCCCTCTGGGCTTCCCTGGTGGCGCAGTGGTTGAGAATCCGCCTGCCGATGCAGGGGACACAGGTTCGTGCCCCGGTCCGGGAAGATCCCACATGCCGCGGAGCGGCTGGGCCCGTGAGCCATGGCCGCTGAGCCTGCGCGTCCGGAGCCTGTGCTCCGCAATGGGAGAGGCCACAACAGTGAGAGGCCTGCGTACCGCCAAAAAGCAAAAAAAGGAGCAAATCAGAAACACTTTAAAATGTTTAGAGGCTATATCTGTTCATAGAATTCTGGCTGTTTTCTTCTTTATCCTGTCCGTGTTTTTCAAATTTTATAGCTTCCCCCCAAATTCCTATAAACCTATGCATGTAATATATAAACACAGCTGGGTAAAAAATGATTCATAGAAATACTGAAAAGAAAGGTAGCAAAGTTAGGGTGTTTATTCCCAGATGGTAAGGTTATAGATGAGTTTTTCTTTAATTATATTTTTTTCTGAATTGTTCAAATTATTCATAATCAGAATATCTTTTTATGGAAAGAATATCTTTTGATAGAAAATCCTTATTTTTAATAAAAATAATTACAGCCTGTCATCACAAAAATTTATGCACGGTGGGTAATTTTCAGTAGAACAGCCTTCACACGTGCCCACTTTTAGAAGCTGCTATAGCTCTGCTGTGTGTCATAGCAGCCTTGGGTTTGCTTCCAAGTTTCTGCGGTTAACCCAGACACTAAACACTTTTACAGTGTCAAACCTCCTAGTACTCTAAACCACATTAGAAAATTCTCAAGGGTTTTCAAATTGCAAATGTGGCATATTTTGGCTGAATTCTATTTAAATTGTCTTTCTCACTTATAATCTTAACTTTGTTTTTTACAAAGGAAAATAATTTATCAAAGCAGATACTGAATATTACATGTTTATTTATGTATTTAAAATATTTATTTAAATATTAAAACTACCTAGAGTGAAGCACTTGCTATAGTCTATATTATTAATTCTGAGTAATTTACTAAATCCATAGTAACAGAGAAATACAGATTTGTTTGAGTTATTAGGACTAAAATTATTTTTAAAATATGTATTAATTATTCTTAGGTGGCAAGCACAGAGCTAAGGGAAGAGAAACACCTTATTTGCCAGAATTCCATTAAGTGAAAAAAATAAACTCATTCTTCTTTAATACTAATGAAAGTGAGTGAAGGAGTACACATACATATGCTAAACAATTCTAAATGCTAATATGCTATTTACTTAGGAAATTCCAGAAAGGATATTCAAATATTTGTGTTGAATAAAATATCAAACATACCTTTAATCATGCACTAGTAAACATTGGCTTCTCCTGCTTTATCTTATCTCACAATCATTACTTAGTAGCTCAGAAATAATATCCTAGGGTATATTCTTTCATAACCCAGAATGTAGTAATCAGTTTGGCACTAAATAGAAGTCTTGAGATGAGGAATCATCTAAATTTAGTTTCAAAGACAGTGCAAATCCGAGTATAATCATCATCAGTACTGAAGCAATTGGCATGAGCTCGCCTTACATATTGTGAGTGATCTCACACATTACATACAGTCTGTGGATAAGGCAATCTACATAATTTCGCTCTAACACAAAGCAAGGTAAAAATTAATGCATTGAGATTTTGAGATTAGAATATGCTTTGAATCTTCATAATGAATTTGGACGTTAGGAAGAAAAATAAAGGCAGGGGAGAGAGACCAGAGTGGAAAGAGGTAGTGGTCTGATGACTGACATAATAATATTTATTTGATACAGCTCTTTATTGATTGATTTGTCTATTTTAAAATATTTTGGAAGCATCGAGTATGTGTTAGTAACAGGGGATGCAAATATAAGCAGGTCAGCCAGGCTTCCAGTCCCAAAGCAATTCAAAATGTTCTACCTAGCATAAAAGGCAAGCCCTGGTTCCTTACTCCCATTCCTTATACCTAAAACTGGAAATTGCTAATTAAAGGTAGGGCACCTAGTTCTCTTGAGATGCCCTTAAAACCAAGGTCCTTCAAAAGTGTCATTGTAAGCAAACTAAGGAATGTTTTATTCCAGTTACAGCTCTTTTTAAGCTGCAGCTCTCTTTAAAGAAAATTGTTCAAAAAAAGGAGAAGTGGTGGGAGGAAACTTTTGGAGGTGATGGATAAGTTTATGACACTGAATGATAACGGTTTCATGGGTGTATACTTTTCTCCAAACACATCAAGTTATATACATTAAATATCTACAGTTCTCTGTATGTCAGTCATACCTCAATTAAAGTAGTTTAAAAAAGAAAGGAAGAAAGAAACTTTTTCTGACACTTTCATATCGTGCAGTTCAGTGACTTCAAAATGTATTAAAAATGTTTTTAAAAATTCACCGGAAGTCATGGCTTCCTTACCTGTTCCGAGTTCTTCCTCCAGTTCATTCTCCCTGTTGTCAGCTCCAGGCTTACCTTCCAAACTAGCCTGTCTGATAATATAGATTACTTTAAAAACCATACAGAATCACCCATTACATTCAAATCCATTTGGTTTCTATTTACCTTTGAACCTGTGCATCCTGAATACTCCATATGTGGGTGCCACTTGCTCTCCCGCAATCCACCAGCAGTCTTTGCACAGATATTATCTTCCTCTGATGTCATCTCTTTCTGTTTATCCATCAGTCTATTACCCTCGGGCCACCTTCTCCAAGAAATCTTCTCTGAGCCACAAAACAGAATTAACTCCTCTTTTTAATCCCCTGAGACATGATTTGGCCCTTCCTTCCTTCTTTCCTCCTTCTCTTCCACAAAATCCATTTCACTTAGAATAAATTCAAATTCTTTACCATAACTTTAGATGATTGAACCCTGATTCAATAACTTTACATGATTGAAGTGTAAACTATGACTTGCTTCTAGCCAAGAGAATCTAGCAAAGATAATAAGACAGTCACTCCATAATTACATTACATTGTATAAGACTCCATCGTAGCAGACTGGAGTGAGAGACACTTTTGCTGTCCTTGAAGAAGTCAGGTGCCATGTCATGAGAGAGCCTGTGAGAAGGTGTATGGCAGAGAACTTTGGGTGACATCTAGGAGCTGGGAGTGGCCTCTGGCAGTTAGAAAATGAGGACCTCAGTCCTACAAGCACAGGGAACCGAAATCTGCCAACAACCATGTGAGTTGAGCTCCAGTAGGAAAACACTGGTCAACAGCACGAGCGCAGCCTTGTTAAGACTAAGACCCTGAGCCAAAGACCCAGTTAAATAATGTCCAGACTCCTAATCTGTGGAAACTGTCAATTAGATAATAAATACACATCGTTTTAAGCCACTAATTTTATGTCAATTTGTTTTACAGCATAGAAAATGAATATAATCTCTTACCTACATCTCTACCATTTTTCCTGACCCGCTCCCCTTACATCACTTTGATCTGGACACTCAGGCCCTCACTTTAGGAATTTTGCACATTTAGATCCCTCTGGAACACTTTGTCCTCATCCGTCCTGCGGCTGGCTCCATCTCAGTTTATGTCTTCCTCTTGAATGGCACTTCATCATCTTGTCTGCATATCCTGTCTCAAATGGATGTTCCCTCTCCACATCATGGTTTAGAATTAAACTTGCTTCTTTTATGGCATTCATAAAAATGTATTATAATTTGATTACTTATTTACTGAAATACTTATTTCTAGATCCCCCACTAGAATACAAGTTTGTTGAAAGAAATCGTATGTGTCGTACTATTGCGTATCCAGCGTCTAACCTGGCATACAGCGAGTTGTCAAAAAATATGTGCTAATTGGATGAGTAACAGAAGAGGTAAGATCATGCAGATCCTTACAGGTAATGTTGAAAAGTTTGCATTTAAGCTCGGGTGGACACGATTCAATGTACTTTTTAAGACACATACTCTGGTGTTCTATAGAGTTGATAGTTGCAGTAGTGATAAGATACATTTAGATTTATTATTTTGGTGATAGAATCAGTGAGATATCATGATGGGTTAACTATGGAGAATGAAGGAATAAGAAGAATATATTCATGTAGGAATGAAAGAGGTAGGTGGCTATGTAGGTGGGTAGGTAGATGGAGGATGCTAGGGAATAGCAGGGGTGAATGATGAAACATACAGTTCACTGGATTTGGTGACTGTTCTTGAAGCAGAAAATGGGAGAAAGCAGGTAAATTAATCTTCCAGGTTTATAAATTGGGTCCCTGGGAGGTTAAGTGTCCATTCACTGTCTCCCTGTTTTGCACAGAGATATTTATGTATATACTTTTTGAACTATTGCATGAATTGTTAGAGAGTTTTAATCATTAGCTCCTAGAACAGTGCTTTGTAAACGATAAATGTCAGAAATCGTAGCAGTATTTTTTCGGATCTGTCTCCTAAAACAAAGGAAATAAAAGCAAATATAAACAAATTGGACCTAATTAAACTTAAAAGCTTTTGCACAGCAAAGGAAATCATAAACAAAACGAAAAGACAACCTATGGACTGGAAGGAAATATTTGCAAATGATATGACCAATAAGGGGTTAACATCCAACATATATAAATAGCTCATAAACTCAATATTAGAAAAAACAAACAAGCCAATTAAAAAATGGGCAGAAGAACTGAATAGACATTTTTCCAAAGAGGAAATGCAGATGGCCAACAGGCACATGAAAATATGCTCAATATAGCTAATCATCAGAGAAATGCAAATCAAAACCACAATGAGATATCACCTCACACTTGTCAGAATAGCTATCATCATAAAGAACACAAATAGGGGCTTCCCTGGTGGCGCAGTCGTTGAGAATCTGCCTGCTAATGCAGGGGACACGGATTCGAGCCCTGGTCTGGGAGGATCCCACATGCCGCAGAGCAACTGGGCCCGTGAGCCACAACTACTGAGCCTGCGCATCTGGAGCCTGTGCTCCGCAACAAGAGAGGCCGCGATAGTGAGAGGCCCGCGCGCCGCGATGAAGAGTGGCCCCCACTTGCCACAACTAGAGAAAGCCCTCGCACAGAAACGAAGACCCAACACAGCAAAAATAAAATAAATAAATTAATAAACTCCTACCCCCAACATCTAAAAAAAAAAAGAACACAAATAACAAATGTTGGCAAGGATGTGGAGAAAAGGGAATCCTTGTAAACTGTTGGTGCAAATGTAAGTTGGTGCAGCCACTGTGGAAAACAGTATGGAATTTTCTCAAAAAACTAAAACTAGCACTACCATGTGACCCAGGAATCCCACCCCTAGGTATCCAAAAAACAACAACAACAAAAAGACTAATTAGAAAAGGTATGTGCACCCCGATGTTCACAGCAGCATTATTTGCAATTGCCAAGATAAGGAAGCAACCTAAATGTTCATCAACAGATGAATGGATAAAGAAGATACGGTGTGTATACACACACACACACACACACACACACACATATGCACACAATGGAATACTACTCAGCCATAAAAAATGAAGTTTTGGCATTTGCAGCAACGTGGATGGAATTAGAGTGCATTATGGTAAGTGAAATAAGTCAGACAAAGACAAATACTGTATGATATCACTTACATGTGGAATCTTAAAAATACAACAAACTAGTGAATGAAACAAAAAAGAAGCAGACTCACAAATATAGAGAGCAAAATAGTGGTTACCAGTGGGGAGAGGGAAGGGAAGAGGGGCAATGTACAGGTAGGGGAGTAAGAGGTACAAACTATTATGTATAAAATAAGCTACAAGGTTATATTATACAACACCGGGAATATAGCCAATGTTTTATAATAACTGTAAATGGAGTATAACCTTTAAAAATTGTGAATCACTATACTGAACACCTGCAACTTATATAATATTACTGTACATCAACGATACTTCAACAAAAAATAAATTAAAAAAAATCTAAGCAAAAAGCCAGTAAGTGTCAAATAAGTGTTCTTTACCTTGAATTGTTGAATTAACTTTAGGTCTGCTTTACCTTTAAAAATTTTAATATATTGCATTATTAAAAAGAAATATTTTATTAAAATCAAGAAAAGTACTTGGCAGGAAAAAGAATTCAGAAAGAAAATAAAACAGAATAGCAAGTTTGGTCTAGTGCCAGGAGCCTTGAATTGCAATGATAGTATTTCTATGTCTCCTTCATATCTCCCTGCCCCAATTTTTATCTTGACTCCATTATTTGTTTATATCTCCAAATTTTTTCTCATTTTATTGAAATTAGTAAAATATAAAAGCTATCAGGTAGAACTAGGATTTATAAGGACTATAATAGATTGAGATTGAAAATAAAATGTTTCACAAATTACCTTGTGGATAGACATCTTCCCACAGTGCAATTGAAACAAAGCCAAAATGGATGTGTTATAATTTTGACTTCTCTCTCTGGGACATGTTGATTTAACTAAAATGGATGGCAGTCAGTTTCAGACTGACCTCTGATATTGATAATTACTAGTTTATAGTCAATAAATCCAACTGCAATACAATGATACTCCACTATATGTTAATATATCCTACAATGTACATATGCATGGGACTTTGTATATATATATACATATGTACATATATGTGTATATATGATGTATATCATACATATTTATGTATTCACAGGGGTTAGATAGATATCCTTCAACGTGCAAAGAATTGTGTTGGTGAGATTTGAATGGCTTGTCAAGGAGTTTGGACCTTATCCTGCATGCAGTGCAGAACTTGTAAAGTATGTGTGAAAGAGACTGACATGATCAAAATAGTTTTCAATGACTGCAAGTAGAGTAGAGAATATTTTAGAGCGTTTTATTTCTCAGCCATGCTGCCAAAACCCAGTGATGTGCAAGGATCCATTTTGAGATGTATTTTTAGTGCACATTTCATTTTAATTAATTACAGCAGAGTTAATGCTGTGCCCATGCTGATGACCTCTTCCTACCCTTGCATGACTATGTTCCTTCATGGCATGAAAATGAAGGTCCGGAAATCACACAGGAAAACTGCAGGTGAAAGTATCTTTAAAACTGAGGAAAGAGTGGAGCTGAGTGATTTGGGAGATATTGCATAGGGGGAACTGACAGAAATGGGAGAGAATAAAGTTTGAGGAAGGAAGAGCTGTCAAGGATGACAACAGGATTTTCAGCGTGAGAGACCGGGTAATTGGTGAACTCATGAAATGAGATAGCGAGTAAATGATACTCTATTTTAGTCAGAATGAATTGCCAAGATTTCACTGCTATAATACCAACACTATCTCACCTGAAATGTTTTCACTACTTGGCTCCTAAAAATAGAAGTGCATAAAGGTTCCAACATACATGTGTATTTGAGCCGATATGTTTTTTCTTTTAAAAAAAAAAGTACGTGGGCTTCCCTGGTGGCACAGTGGTTGAGAGTCCGCCTGCCGATTCAGGGGACACGGGTTCGTGCCCCGGTCCGGGAAGATCCCACATGCCGCAGAGCCGCTGGGCCCGTGAGCCATGGCCACTGAGCCTGCGCGTCTGGAGCCTGTGCTCCGCAACGGGAGAGGCCACGACAGTGAGAGGCCCGCGTATCACAAAAAAAGAAAAAAGTACGCAAAGAACCATATTATGTAAAGGTAAAAGAATCAAAAAACAACATTACCTGAATAATTTATCTATGATGTATGGATCTTACCCTCAATATAAGACCCAATGGAATATTTCAGCTCAATAACATCAGTGCACTACAGACATAGTCTAACGATCCTTAGCTACTGTCAGACTGTGATTAGCCTCAGGCTGAGCCCACAAACGCAAAACAAAGTCAAGAACTGTAAATATAAAAAAATAAATCCAAGAAAAACAAATCTCAAACGTTTTGCCTCGATTATAAAATATTTCAGACAAAAATAGAAATATAATATTTTTCTTCTTGACTGTCTCCCACAATACACAGGCCACTAGATGACTCTTGAAATACCTATTGAATTTATTTATGAATTATCTAGATAACTGATTCTTCTCATATCTATGCTGCCTATGTGAGATGTAAGTTACTAAAATATTTAACACATATTCACGTCTCCTGACTACTGTCATACACACATCTATGAATTCTACAGCTATACATGACAATTAATGCTGACCCAGAAAGCTTTCCTTTTCTTGGCACAAAGTGTACAATGATTCAATACGAGGGATCATGCTGAAAGAAACATTTTTAAAAATCTTGCTTAACATAATTTCTTACTTTTGGTACAGTCAGACTTGGTTAATCTAAATCTTAGTTTGAAAATTTCATCTTCTTGTGCAAATGTGTCTAAAAATTTGAAATGTAATGGCATACTATTTTCAACTGTCTGGTTACTATTTAAATATAGCAGGCTATAAAACCATGAAAATAGAACAATCAAAAAAATTAACTGAGTGCGACTAAATTCTTCCTTTCTATTGAAATAAATGCTCCATTATTTTCATATGAATTTGGCTCAAACCATATTATGTCAAATTATTTATGATGTTTTCAGTGAAGGTATCTCCATTTTATACCTTCCACTATCAGGAGCCTATAATGAATGAAACATTACAGAAAATGTGACGTTTATCTCAAGGTCACTTTCCCGCTGATAGACTCACTGCTGACAGCAAGATCAGTGACTCGTAAGTGGCTGTGCTGGTGCTGTCTTGATACTCCTAAGGGTGATGCATCTACCTTGTTTTCATGTTCAGCAATGATGCTAATAGAGAGTGTGAAAATCCACTAACAAGATCCACCTGAAGAAATGCTTACCTCCAGAAAAACGTCTTATCATGCCATTAATGGTATTTTGAAAGCTTTAATGGATCCCTGAAATCCTACCCTATAAATAACAAAACCGCCACTCATTTGCTGAGGGAAAGTAGGTGAAAGTCAATCTTTGACAAGGATATACAAAAAAACAGCCAGCTTCTTTCAGATGTTAAATGTATTTGCCTTTGAACTCCAACTATTTCATAAATATTTCCTTTGACAGGTATTTTTTTCATTCTCACGTATTTCTCTGTTTGTGGTTAATGGTGCCCTCTCTTAAATTTCAAATTATCTTTCCTTATTCATACTTCTTGACAATTGCTACTCTATTATTTAGAGTTATTTGCAGAGTATAGCAAAACGGTATAGCTACAATTCTTTTAAAAGTCTTATATAAAGATATGTCCCCTTAAACCAATTTTTGTTCTCAGTATGGAGTACTGCATTATAACATGCTGCTAGAAGATTATTATGAAATGTCAAACATCTATCAGGGTCCATATTGCTTTTCATAATAATACATATTTATTACGCATCTACTGTATCGCACTGCATTGTATATTATAGCAATACACAGTGTGGAGAAGACAAGGTCCTGACCTTCAGGAGTCTGTCACCAATCTTCTGGCTGGATAATAGTAGAGGCATAGTCTTATAAAAAAAAAAAAGAAGAAGAAAAATGATAAATAAAATGCAAATAAATAGAAACAGTGATTATTTCAATAAAAAATATTATGATGCATATATTCCCTGATATTTGAATATAAGAAAGAATCACGTACCTTTATTTTTCTAAAATTAGTTAGAATTTAGACTCTATTTTTCTAAATTAGTGTAAATCTAGGTCTGCCTCCAGTAACCTGGTTACCGGGAAATTCAGACGTATATCTATTTCTTTAGAGAGAAATTCAATTTACCAAAATTAACCCTGATAAGGGTGGGAGGATTAACTAGATACATTTTCACAGACGCAATAAAGTTGTAAAAGAGCTGCTTCAGAAAAATAGTACCAGGGACAAACGGTTTCACCAAATAGGTCTACCAAATATTTAGAGACCAGTTAGCACATAAATGATGGAAAACATTCAAATTCATTTTATTAAGCAAAAATAATATTGACAAACAGCCTGGTAAAGATAGTGGACAATAAAGAAATTATAGACTAATATTACTTATAAGTATTGCAAAAATTCTAAATAAAATATCAGTGAGTAGTTCCAATACCACCAGTAACACACCCTGCTTATTATGGAGTGAATGCAATGTCCCCCCAGTATTCACGCATTGAAGCCCTAACCCCCCAATGTAATGATATTTGGAGACTGGACTTTTATGGAAGTAATTAAAGTTAAATGAGGTTATAAGGGGCCTGATCCATAGGATTTACTGTCCTTATAAGAAGAGATTCCAGAGAGCTCATTTGCTCTTCCTCCAGATTTAGTAAATGTTCTACCACTTGGAAAGCTTATTTTTCTCTTGTCTTTCTTTTTTTTTTTTAGGTAACCACACCAAAAAATACGTGTGAAATAACTGATATATGAATTAACACATAGAGTATGGATAGTGGACAAGACAAGCAGAGCATTCCTGACAGGAGTAACATTGTCAGAAAAAGTACAGGGATAGAGCTACTAACAGGAGAATTTTTGTATAGAGCCCAAATCTAGAGGAGCAGTGAAGGATGCTTGGGGGACAACTGGAGAGCGACCAAAGGACACATGCTCATCATTGTCAATGAAATGTTGGGTCACAGACTTCCAGCATTTGGAGATTTCTGAAGTATCTGGTAGATTTCTCTATAAAGGGAGAACAACCTATCTTAAAGCAAGATCGCCTAAGATAATATGAATTAAAGTAGAGCCCATAAACACAGCTAACAGTTTTCCCTAACACTGTTTTACCTTCTACATCATCAAGGACAACCTTACCTTTTGAATCCACTACCTTTGAGCCTCGGATTCACCATTTTCTCATTCCTTACCTATAATCCAAAGTTAAGTTTGAGAATACTACCTTTTCAAATTTACTGTGGTAGGTTCCAATCCCAGCCCACTGCCCATACTGCACCTTGCTGGGTTTATCTCTGGGGTAAATGAAGAACTATATGCTCAGTAATTTAGATTCAAAACTACCACGTGAAATTCTAAGTACTCTGTGTAATCAAGCACTGGAGCTTTTGCTGTTACAGTAGATGGTTCAACCGTATGTGATAAATCATACAACTTTGCCCTTGTTTCACTAATTGATTTAATCTAGGATCCTATTTACTAAGTCATCCTAATGAAAGTGTGGTGATTTTTTGTTGATGACCAATTCCTCCTAAATATTTGACTCTCTGATTCAGAAGAAAAAGTCCTACATAAACTTTATTCATTCATCCATTTGGCTAGTGAGTCATTTATTCACTTAACAAACATCTTTTTGAGCACCAACCATATGCCAGACAGTGTTCTAAATACTGTGTTAGAAAAATAAAGTCTGTCCTCATGAAGATTACATTCTAGTGAAGGGAGACAGAAAATAAACATAGAAATAATTGAACAAGACAATTTCAACTAGTGAAAAATGCAATGAAGAAAATGACACGGGTTAATTCACTGGAGAAGCACTGAGTGAAAGGAGCTACTTTTAGGTTTAGCTACATTCACATTTAGGTTGAATGACCTAAAAAGACTCCACTGAGAGGGCAGTACTGAGCTTAGAACTGATAATTAGAAATATGTGATTGAGAACTGCAAATGCAAAGACCCAGAAGTGGGAGAATGTTTTGGAGTAAAATAGAAAAGAATGAGGTCTGATACATAGCAGGATCAGATTATAATGTTCCTTCTGATTTTTATGTTTCCTGAATTTTTGTGGCCAAAAAGGGTGAGGTATGCATGTTGTCCAGATAATACTAATGTGTAGGGCAAGCTCTGAAACTAAGAACCCTGCAAAAGAATTATGAGAAACTCACTTCAGGAGGATGTATGGATATCATGCAAAATGTAAAAATGTATTATAGACAGGAACAGACTCAGTTTTGCCCCAGTGAGCACTGTTGCATCCAATTAAGCCACCTGACTGCTTTTGTCATTATGTAATCAGTCTGCACACATTTAAAGCAGCAGAAGAAACATTCCCAAATTACTCCACACTTTCACTTGAAATTAGTGCTTATTTTAAGCTGAAGCTTAGTGCTAGAAAAGGCTCACTTGATCTCTATCCCACAACATTGAGGAAGACAGCATTCACAAAGGTAAAAGAAAGGTTGTTTATCCATGGAATTCAGTTAACGTGAAGATCCAATCTAGGTAATTTATATGAGAAGCCCAATTTCTCAAATCATATGTTTGTCAGTTCTTTACTTGTCTTTGCAGATCCAACAAGCAGTTTTTAGTCATTTCCACTAGAATATTCTATAGTTGTTTCTTTGTATTTCTAAACAATTCATGGATTTTAAAAAGTTTGATAGAAATAGATTTATACATTTTTTGTCAAATAAAATATTTAGAAACATCTAAATGACAAGCTATATTTTTAGATATGATTTTCACTTCTTATAGCCTGTACTTATAACTTCAGTGCTTTAATGACAAAAAACCATGGTAATGACCAAGGGGTTAGTATCAAATACTACAAACTGCTAGTTATTCCCATAATAGAGAGAAGTTATTGTTGGCATCATAAAATGGAAGTGTTACAATCTGAATGAATACTGAGTTTACACAATGTTTCGAACCTTTTATAAAAGAAATGCTTTTAAAACCTACCTGAGGGCTTCCCTGGTGGCACAGTGGTTGAGAGTCCGCCTGCCGATGCAGGGGACACGGGTTCGTGCCCCGGTCCGGGAAGATCCCACATGCCGTGGAGCGGTTGGGCCCGTGAGCCATGGCCGCTGAGCCTGTGCATCCGGAGCCTGTGCTCTGCAACGGGAGAGGCCACAACAGTGAGAGGCCCGCGTACCGCAAAAAAAAATGAGCCTACTTGAATGAAATACATTCCATGTTAAGTATTGGGTTTTATTTTCTTCCATTGAATCTATAGATGATCAAATCACTTAATAGTTTTCTCTTTTTTCACATTTAAGCATATTATTAGTATTGAAAATTAAGTATAAAATTTAAAAGCAGAGAGAATAGTAAAATGAACCTCTTCCCCAATTTCCACAATAAAGCGTGCATGGCAAAACTTGTTTTAGCTATTTTCACACACACATGTCCCTCTCACCCTCCACTGGGTTACTTTAAAACAAATACCAGGAATTTTAAAAATCCATCTATAAATTTAACATTTTTCTTAAATTCCTGAACAACAGAGGACACAGTCCAGCAAGATACAGGAATTTTTTCCCCTGAATTCCTTTCAGCTTTTCTCCCTTAATGAACTAGGCTGGATAAGACTCAGATAAGACTAATTATATTCTGAAATCCATTCTCCTTTCCCTTAAATATTAGCCCAAGATTTTTCTCAGGTCATCCTGGTCCCTTAGTCCTTTAGAAATAAAAATATTTTTCAATCATAAAGCACAGCCAGCCCCAGTTCTTAGCACCTCAACAAGATGAGAGACAAAAAGAGAGAGAGAATGTGACCCAATGGTGTCTTACATCAAAAATCACCAGGATATGCCTCTTTCATGCAGTTTAGCTTTATAATTTCTGTATTTCCCCAACCAATGCTTCACCAGCCTAACCCAATCCTATGAAACGAGAACTGTGAGAGGAGAATGGGATGACTTCCCCTCTGTGAGTGGTTACTGACTTCAGGGAAGACGATTGTTTTACATCTCAATCTTTTCATTTCTCTGGGACCATTTTTACTTTGTTTTCATTATAGTTCCTTGAACTATAACTGCAGAAATTTTGATTGGCAATAGGAGAATTGGAATGTGGGGCAGAAAAGAGAAGCCAACACCAGCTTACCAACGAATAATCAGACATGTGCACAGTTGAATTTTTAACCACCACTGAAAATGTAAGCAGGAAAGCTCACATTGTAACATACAGAATGATGCAGTCAGCAGAATCTTATTTCTATTAAAAAGAAGTATTTAAACCGAAAACAGACTTACTGAAATAATACCATCTGTTGTTGGATTTCCTAGAGGTACAGGCACATCTATGTAAAACCAATCATCCTCTTTTCAATCTTGTGCTCTCCAAGGAGCTATAAAACATGTCTACTTAAATGGGACATGACCCTCTCTAGGTAGCTTATTTTAAGGTTCAGCGACCCTCTTAGCTACAACCCCTGGGCTTACCTGTTTTTCTCTTTTTTTGTTGTTGTTACATATTAACTCTTTGACAGAAGCCAAACCCATCTGGTTTTTGTTCAACCACATAAATCACTCATAAATACATTTTTTGAGTCTGTTATCTGCCATTATATAGCAGTTTATAAGCATTCATACAGAGGTCTTCTCATCTGAGAGTCTCAATTAACCCAGCAAGGAAGACAGAGGAGTTGGACTTTTCTTGTAAACAGTGTGGATATATTTATTAATAAAAAAAGGAAAGAAGTTACAAGAAACATGTTAAGATAACAGCGAGATATGCCCTCAAGAACTTGGAAACATAAGAAATACTGTTGTTGGAAAAAAATCACTACACAATAGATAAGAACAGAGAAATGAAGTCATTTAAGAGCCAGCTTCCAGGTGTGTCATGGCAGGCTGATCCCTGCCTGCAGGCTCCAACCGAATAAGAAATGTCTACTAGGAGGCAATAGTCAGCCTGAGACGGGTCGGTGAGATAAGCATTGTCCATGAGCTCCCTCCTCTGTCAAGGAGACAGCCTTCTCTCAGACAAGCTGGTCCACCTGGAGCAGAAGTGGCTTCCCAACCCGAGACGCACAGAAGTTATATGACTTTCCTTAGACAGACTGCTATCCATCACCAGAGCACAAGAAGCCAGGTCTGTATCCTCTCTTCTCAGTGTCCCTTTATCTAAGTATTGTTTCTCAACTTACCCCCAGATGTGCAGCCTCAGCATCACCTGGAATGAGTTAGAAATGCAGATTCTTGGCCCCTGTTCCAGATGTATTGAATCAGAAAGTCAGAGTGGGGTCCAGCCATGCGTGGACATTAGCAAGTCCTCTAGGTGGTTGTGATGCACATCAAAATTTGAGAACCACTGTTCTAGGGCCACAGGACAATGTCTTACAAACAACATATTTCATAATCAAGGTATGATTATTAAATAATTTTCCAGATTCTGCTGCGCTTTTTCTCATGGTCTCTAGGATGTTGAGATAGGGATAAAAACTGCAGTATGGGGCTTCCCTGGTGGCGCAATGGTTGAGAGTCTGCCTGCCGATGCAGGGGACGCGGGTTCGTGACCCGGTCCGGGAAGATCCCACATGCCGCGGAGCGGCTGGGCCCGTGAGCCATGGCCGCTGAGCCTGCGCGTCCGGAGCCTGTGCTCCGCAACGGGAGAGGCCGCGACAGCGAGAGGCCCGCGTACCGCAAAACAACAACAACAAAAAAAAAAACTGCAGTATGTCTTAAATATCCTTTTCTGGGTTGGTGAGGTATAGCAAGAAAGACTTAAACAGTTTCACCTTGCAAATTCCTCCTCCAGCATCACACATTGTATTTTAATTAAAAATCCCAGTTGATCAGTAACCAAATCCTAGCACAATGCTTCTGTAGAGGGTATGAAGTTTCACTGTTGATAAATTGCTGTGTAGATAACCCACTGCCGAGAATTAACTATAGTTAAGAAAACGGTGATAAGAATTGTTAATGCTCAGATATTAAGCCATTTCATTGGATTTAAATGTTACTTTAAAAAACTTTTTCTCTTCTCCGATTAATTGATTTATGCTTAAATAATTCTTGATGCCACTCTTTTCAAAACACAATTATGCAATAATGTTACGTCTGTATAGAATTTTATCATTTCCCATGAATTTCCTCCTACAAACCTCAAAACAACCTCAGTTAGTAGCTCAGGGAGCTGAAAGCATTTTCCTAAAGTCACAAAGCTGGAAGGTGGAAGAGTTTGTGCAATACCAACATAGAAGTAAATATTTTAGTTTTCCTCCCAAGTTCAATATCATACAGATGTTTCAACTGCTTTTTTTTAAAAAAAGAGCCCAACACTTCTTGAGGTATAACTATTGTCCAGGGATCTGACTTTCCAGAACTCATTGCTATGATTGTATATGGTGGTGTCTCTGTGCTAAAACAATTCACAAAGCTCACTGTTCTGCAAGAAATTCAGGATTCATTTTCAAATTTCGCAAATGCGCTCCTGTTCACACTTTTGTTTATGGGATTCCAGAGTCAGAACTGCTAGTTTTTTATTTATAGTTACTTGAACTAACATGAATTCCAGACACTAAACATAGACTTAGTGAGAATATGCAGACACAATTATCAACTTTTCCATAATAACCTTAGTTAAGATTGGCCAGTGTCATCTACAAACAATAAATGCTGGAGAGGGTGTGGAGAAAAGGGAACGCTCTTGCACTGTTGGTGGGAATGTAAATTGATACAGCCACCATGGATAACAGTATGGAGGTTCCTTAAAAAACTAAAAATAGAACTACCATACAACCCAGCAATCCCACTACTGGGCATATACCCTGAGAAAACCATAATTCAAAAAGAGTCATGTACCACAATGTTCATTGCAGCACTGTTTACAATAGCCAGGACATGGAAGCAACCTAAGTGTCCATCGACAGATGAATGGATAAAGAAGATGTGGCATGTATATACAATGGAAGATTACTCAGCCATAAAAAGAAACAAAATTGAGTTATTTGTAGTGAGGTGGATGGACCTAGAGTCTGTCATACAGAGTGAAGTCAGAAAGAGAAAAATAAATATCATATGCTAACACATATATATGGAATCTAAAAAAAAAAAAATGGTCATGAAGAACCTAGGGGCAGGACAGGAATAAAGACGCAGACATAGAGAATGGACTTGAGGACACGGGGAGGGGGAAGGGTAAGCTGGGACGAAGTGAGAGAGTGGCAGGGACATATGTACACTACCAAATGTAAAATAGATAGCTAGTGGGAAGCAGTCGCATAGCACAGGGAGATCAGCTTGGTGCTTTGTGACCACCTAGAGGGGTGGAATAGGGAGGGTGAGAGGGAGACGCAAGAGGGAGGGGATATGGGGATATATGTATATGTATAGCTGATTCACTTTGTTATACAGCAGAAACGAACACACCATTGTAAAGCAATTATACTCCAATAAAGATGTTTAAAAAAAAAAAAAGATTGGCCAGTGTCAAGTAACCTCAATGCAATTTCTATTCCACGTTGCAGACTCAAAAACTGTCTTCCCACCAAATGTTAATATTTTGCTTTCACTGCTATGTTCTCCTATCATCTCCAATTTCAACAATATGAGTGTTTTGAAAAATCATTGCTGTGTTAGTTCTTAAGTGTTTTAAATTTTCTTAGATCATATTTCAGAAAACCAATATCATGATATCCAGTTATGAGTTTGCAATTGAATGTTCCAGACCACAGCTTTAGAAGCCCGTAACCACCGCACAATCATAAAATAACTCACAGTCATGCATGAGGTCATGAGGTTTTTTTCTTATTTCTTGTTGTATTTTAGTTTCAACAATACCCCTCATTTTAATGAGACTTGCAGCCTGATGGAAGCCATCAGAAAAAAATGTATATATATATTCTTTTTTTCAATGACATTTGGATTTTTTAAAATAAATATCTAGAATAGCTCCAGAGTTTCCAAAAATACTACTTGGGACTTGAATACAAATAAAGTCATACTTTTATTTTACATATTGCATACATTTATTTGACATGACCAGTAGATAAGCAAAAGATCACTATGCCTTGATTTTGATAAGCATGACATAAATTTCTTTTTTAATGACAGACTTCTCAGATTAATATTAGAATAGTTGGCATTCCCTGTCACACACATCAACTGACTGTGCAGAAAATATGTCAAGGAGCATTCAGAACACCTGGAAGAAAGCAAACTTAGATTCTAAAAATAGTTACAGGTAACCCACCAAGCGTCATGAAAATACAATACAGAGTAGGAAGAGGCTGAAGAGATTATGAAAACTGCTGTTCCAATTTTTTTTTTTTTTTTTTTTTTTTTTTTTATGGTACGCGGGCCTCTCACTGTTGTGGCCTCTCCCGTTGCGGGGCACAGGCTCCGGACGCGCAGGCTTAGCGGCCATGGTTCACGGGCCCAGCCGCTCTGCGGCATGTGGGATCCTCCCGGACCGGGACACGAACCCGTGTCCCCCGCATCAGCAGGTGGACTCTCAACCACTGCGCCACCAGGGAAGCCCATGCTGTTTCAATTTATAGATGGCTGAACTGAGGCCTGTTAAACTAGATAACTTGCCCAAGGTCACAGAGGACTCTTGAAAATTTCTTGGGTCATATTTCAGAAAACTGATGATGCTGTGACCTTGGACAAGTTATCTAGTTTAATGTCATAAAATAGTATCAGAGGAAAGACTCATATCTAGCAGTCTTGACGCTTAGGAAAAAACAGGCCTCAAAATTTATTCATATGATGTGAATTATGTTCTACCATTATCTTATTTATGTTCTCAGTTTTGTCTTCTCAATTCATTTTTTTATTAATAAAAAATAAGAGCAATAGGAATGGCCTCGTATTGAGCACTACTATGCACCAGGCATTCAATGTACATGATTTCAACTTTTACTAATATGCTACAAGGTAGACATGAAATATAGCCAAACATGAGATATATCAGATTAAGGTCAGAAAAGGAAGTGCCATAGTATGAAAAGATTTTCAGTATAATTAAATCTATAAAAGTATAGAAGTAATGCCAGTCACTGGGTGAAATACAGTTACAGGACAGAATGTAAATGCTATAAATCTTGAGAAAGGTTTATATAAAGTATAAGAAAGATGAGAAAAAATGGACATGGAAGTGAGTTTATTGCTTCACTTTTCATATTTAAGAGAAAATAGAGTTGGATACTTCATATTTCATATTTGAGAGGCAATAGATCACAATTAATATTGATAAATTAAGAAACAGAAATGTATGTGCATTATTTAAACTCATCTATATTATTCAAAGCCATGAATGCTATTCAAAGCAGGGAAGAACAGCAGGTGATAGATATGGTGGATTGGCTTGCTCAACAACTGTATATTTTTAAATGCCTCTCTATGTTGCAGAGAAAAGACAGCTAAAATCTACATTCCCCAGACTTCAATGCACCAGACTTCCTGATGGGTTTTAAGATCTACCAGACACATGCATTCACTGCAGTTTGAACGTGGATGTGAAACAGAGGCAGGTGGAGTACAAAGCATTCATTTCCTGGTAGAGATCACAGTGGAAGCATAATGGCCCAGGAAAAAGCACCAGCCACATCGGGAATGGCAGTTTTCCTGATGTGACAAACTGAGGGCCATGGTCACATTTGTCCGTTTCAATAGCTTCCTGTAGTCGTGACCTCAAGCTTCTCAACCACAGTCATGGCTGAGCAGTGCAAGCCCAGCAGAAAATAACTCTGCCCAGACCCTGCTCTTCCAGCCTTTCTGACGATTTCACAAACCACTGAAGTACATGGCTGGTGGTAAATCCTCTTCTGCTTCAACTATCTGCAGTGGTTTTGGCTGTCTGCAGTTGGATTCTCTTCTCTCTCTCTCTTTTTCATTTCTCTCCCGAACCCTCTTCATTTCTCTCTCTCTCATACAAAGACACATACACATACATGCATCCCATAGAGCGAAAGATAGGTACAAAGAAAAATATTAAATGAAATTATGGTATTAAGATTAAGAACAGTAATTATAACAATATAGGCCAATGGGATAAATTCCCCTTGTATCATATTAAATGTTAAAAAATATATTGAAAGAGATGCAAAAAAAACAAGGTGGCTCTAAAAGGATAAAGACATAACTTGAGAGACACAAACAAAGAGATATCAGGAATTGATAATATAGGTATCAGACACGTTTAATTGCAAAATATAAATAAATTAGACAAATAGTGGCACTTCAAAATGATAAAAATCAAATGTCACACTGAATCTTTAAGCATCAGGAAACATAGAATCAAAAATACCAGTACTAAAAATTGCTGTAAGTACATGAAGAAATTCAGGAACCAAATAATAACAAGAAATTGAATTTTGCCTCCTTCTAGACCAAGGGTTGGCTAACGTTTTCTGGGGAGGGTCAAATAGTAAATATTTTAGTCTTTGAGGGCCACAGTTTCATCACAAATATATGACTCTGCCAGAGACATCATATAAATAAATAGGCGTGGCCGTGTTTCAATAATACTTTCTTTACAAAAACAGGCTGCAGGAGGGTTTGCCCATTGTCTGTAATTTGCCATCTCCTGCTCTAGACCACAAATGATCAACTAAGCAAACAGATAGAAGATCTGAAAATTATAAGGTTAATCTAATTGGTATAGATTAATCACAATTCCATATAAACAGAGAATATGTTTTCTTTCAAATTCTGTGGAATATTTATAAAAATTTACAACGCAGAAGCAGTTGCTACCATTTATCAAGTGCTTTTTATGTGTTTGGCACCAAGAAACTCACATGCATCAGCTCATATAACTTCATGAAGTAGGTACAATTATTTTTATGCCCATTTTACAGATAAGAAAGCCTGGGCTTCCCTGGTGGTGCAGTGGTTAAGAGCCCGCCTGCAAATGCAGGGGACACAGGTTCGTGCCCCGGTCCGGGAAGATCCCACATGCCATGGAGCAGCTAGGCCCATGAGCCATGGAGCGGCTAGGCCCGTGAGCCATGGCCACTGAGCCTGTGCGTCCAGAGCCTGTGCTCCACAACGGGAGAGGCCACAACAGTGAGAGGCCCACTTACCGCAAAAAAAAAAAAAACAAAAAAAAAAAAAAAAAAAAAAAAAAAAAAGAAAGCCTAAGGTAGGTTTAAAAAATAATGTTTCTACATTATCTCCCACTACCTCTTTGCTTTTTATATGCCACCCAAACAAGTTTTCAATACATAGAGGGTTTCTGTCCCCGTAACTGTACCCTTGCTGTTCATTCTGCCTACAGTGCCTTTTCCTTGTACTTTCACCATCAAATTTCATCCCTTATTCAAGATCCAGCTCAGTGATACCTCTTCTATGAAACTTTCCCTCTTCCTTTTCAAACAAAAACAACCTCTGTCCTCCTCCTACACATTCAGAGGGCTTCATTCTTCTCTGGATGTAGTTATGTTATCCTCTACATTGTTAGTTATGCACATGTGTCCTTTCTCCTCACTTTTGGGGCAACCGTTAGATATGTGAACTTATTCTAATTTTTAAATCATTCATGTTATAACAGAAATACCACGTACAATGTAAACATTGATATATAAATTAAATTTACCAGGTTGCTTTTCCCCTTTCATAATGAGTTAAGTGGAGTTTACCAACCTTTATTTTATCAGATCATTACCTTAGGGACATTTTCACTCAAAGTGGGCAAGATCGATTTATTTATCAATCAACTGATATATGCACATGCATATGAATATAATGGTGTCGGCTGAAAAAAATGCACAATGTGAGAGTTGTGACTTAAGTTTTATTGGGGGAAACATGAGGACTATAGTCTGGGAGACAGCATTTCAGAAAGCTCTGAGAAACTGCTCCGAAGAGGTGGGGGGAAGGTCAGTGTTATACATGACTTTAGTGAAGGGGGGACGTGCAGTCAAGCACACACGTTGGCAGAGGCTTGCTGCCAGCCACGAGGAGCAGATGTCGCTGTTAGTGATCTTAGTGCTTTTCTAGAGGTGAGGAGATGCAAGGATTAGGCTCATAAAATTTCTCCTGAAAATATCTAACTATCTGAAGGCCTGTTCTGCTAGTTTTTCCCACAGCACAGAGCGCCTCATTCCTGATCTCCACCCTGAACTCCTTTCAGGGGGTGTGGAAGGTCAACAGCTGCAGCAGCTCGTGATTTAATCCATGTAGATGGCAGATGGCAAATGCCAATTTGGAGTTGTCAATGACAATATTAGTACATATATAATATAATTATTAACGTGGCTAAGGATAATATTAAGAATAAGGATAATTATAGCTAAGGATGGTTTCTCCTCCAAGAGTATTTGAATGTTCTATTTCAAGTATCACAATGCCTTCTGAAAGCCCAGTGATTGTTTATGTAATTTTTCACGTTGGGAAGAGGAACTATGGTAGAAGACAGACCCGGGAGCTATAAGTGACTCAGCTAAGTAGTACAGGATAAGACACATGGTTGGGTTGGATTCTCTCTTAGGCCAGAACCTCCTCTGGCAAGTTCTCCCATCAGAGAATCGAGTGGATAACCCCAGAGCAGTGACAATCAGAGTAACGAGTTAGTACTGCTCTAACGTTTACAAATCATAATAAAATCATAATTCTCCACGTAGGTTCTCTGTGATGCAGCCATTCCAACAGATGTGTGAAGCTCTCTGTAAACAATTTTAGCAGTCATGTGTAATCGCAAGACATTATGTAACAGATGTGCCCACGAAATTCAATTCGAGGAAAGAGTGAGGATTTATTGAAGTCAGTAGAATAGCCTATGACGGACTGAATGAGAGATTCCTACAAAGCTACCCAAAGCCTCTTCAAGAGGAGTTTCCCTCACTATATTTTTTTCTAGACTTACGGTTAAATATGGTTCTGTTTTTAAAATTTTTGATTGAATTTTTATTTTATTCTATTTTTTATTGAAGTTTAGTTAATTTACAACGTTGTGTTAGTTTCAGGTGTACAGCAAAGTGATTCAATTATACATACATATATATCTATTATTTTTCAGATTTTTTTTCCCTTACAGGTTCTTCTTTGATGAAAAAAATAATTAAAATGTTTGCATTTTGTTTTCTTGCTGGTAGTGGCAGCTAGGGATTCCTGGCTTGCAGGCTGGCCACACTACAGCTTTCAGAATATTCATTTTCTGTTACCACCCCCCCCATTTGTACTAACCAGTAAGAAATCTTGTAAGGAACACACATTTCAAACTAAAAATAAGAACGCGAGAGAAAACTCACTACTCCCTATTCTCAAATATGAAAATAAAACCGCTGGTAAATGCAAGTTGTTCATACAGGCTTTCAAGAACCTCAGTGCTGAAAATGAGCTTTAGTGAGCAGGTCAGAAAAGGTTTACTTTAAATGAAGGGGTTTTGGCGAGTTGTCCTTTTTATCTCCTTTTTCTCCTCAAGGCAGAGGCTACCACTTCATAAACATTAGCTCATGACACAGGTTTGATGAAAGAAACCAATATCTTCCCTGACGTTACAGAGAAAGATGGAGCCCAAGCATTTCTTTTTCAGAAGGAAAACTATCTTGACCACACTATGGCCCTAGAGGGAACTGCTGTGCTTCTGGATCTATGAAAATAAGACCAGAAAACTTTATGTTTTCTTCTAGAGAGTAACATCTCTGAGGTGGAGACACATGTGGCCTTTACCCTCAGTCCGACAGCGCACTGGCAAGAAAATGCTATATAGGCAGTTTTAGAGAGAGGATTGGGCTAAAACATATTTTCGGAGAATCCAATGAGAAGTTGTTAGTAGAAGCCTGTGGATCCAGTGGAGACAAGGACATGATCCTTCTCTGTGTTCTTCATTTGTAAAACAGAGAATAATGAAACAGGAAAGGATTAGGCGTCATACTTGCATGCTGACTCTTGAGTGATGGAAACTTGCTGCTCTGATAGAGTGTGACAAGGGCTCTGGGGCCACAGCCAGCCTCAACAGGAACAGCAAAGCTGCCACTGGAAAAGGAAAGTGAACAGACGGAACAGGACATTCAACTGCAGGAGTATGGATGAGAGGGAAGGTTGGATGAAGGTTTTGAAGTAAAAGATAGATTTTATCTCAGAACCAAGATATGTAGAAGGAAGCAGAAACTCATTTCAGGCAGAGAGAATAGCATGTGGGCATGAAAAAGCTGGGTTTTCTGGAAACAGCAAAAAGGGCAACATGGCGAGACACTGGTTGATAGGGGGAGTGGTCTTTCCTTTCCACGAGGCAGGAAAGGTAGGTTGAAGCCAAATCATGATTCATAGTAATATCTAAGATTTTCCAAATACTTAATGATATTTACATCAAAGGACATGGATCAACTCACTTAACTTTCTCAATTTCCATATGAGTTTAGCATTATTGCTATCCCCTTTTTACAGATGAGAAACTGAAGCACAGAGAGTTAACTACCTTGCCCAGGGTCACTCTTTTAGGAAGCGGCGGGGCCTGGATTCAAACTAGGGTCAGCTGGCTCCAGAGCCCTGTTTGTCAGCTTCCATGCCATGCTGAATCCCCATCTGATTTCTGCCATCATTCAGCTTCAGAGGAAGTCCAGTGTGGAGGAAAGACCGTGAACAAGAAGCTAGAATCCTAGCTCATGGCATCAGCTTTTCCATAACGCAGAGGAACATTTATGGTCCTCAGTTCCACTGTCTATAAAGTAGAAAGATGCTAAGGCTCTTTCCATTCCAGGTAATACGATCCCGATATCAAAAGTCTCATTTGTTTTGCCTTTTCTTCCATACATATATTATTATGGCATGAGCTCTAAATGGCAAATAAGGGGAATTTGCCCTCCCTGCAAATTGTCCTCCCACACCCTGCCCCCTGGCTCTCTGGGTTTCTTGCTCTGTGGTGATGCCTCAGTCTTTAGGGCCCTCAGGTGATCACAGCTCCACTGACCCCAGTGCTGTTCTGTCCTCTGCTGGAGATAGCTCCAAAGCCCTACCCTCACCTAATGCTCCCCCTGTTCCCTGGAGCAGAGCAACAATCAGTCTATGGTTTTTAGGACACCTTACTGATGGTTTAGCGATATGGAGGGTATAACATGGAGAGCAGGCTTCGTGGATGACAGAGCTCCCACCCAGTCCCTCAGCAGACTCTGCACCTTCACTCCAGGTCAGAAACTTGTAACCTGCTCCACAGAGGTAACAGTTTCCTCTTACCCTGGTTCCTGGGAATATCTTTTCTTTGGAGCTCCAATATGTAATTTTTTATTATTTTATTCAACATAATGTTTTTGGAGGGAAGCTTCAGCTCAGCCTGCTGTGTTTTGACAATCCCTAAATATGGTTTTAAGTTCAACCCCACACTCTAAACACTGTTTATTGTCATTCAGGGGTGAGTAGCTTTATCTTTAACTTCATTTCCAATTCTTTGCCTTAAATGCCAATTCCTTCCACATGGATAAAGTTACTCAAAATCTATTGAAATGCTTTAAAATTATATTCAGCAATATTTTTCTTCCCCCCTTCCCCTTAGTTTTGAAAACATTCCTGGTTTAAGATAATCAGAAAAAACATAACAAGAGAAATGTAAGTGGTCTCTCCAAGCCAACCAGTCATGGTGACTCCAAGTCTTTTCTCACGCCCAGCCCTCTGCAAAGCATTGTGTGTCAGTGACATCTGGACGTTTCTGCGCAATGCTCAGGGGGCTGGGTTGGAACACTGTCTTACTGGACCCTAAGTGAATCCATCTGGTCAACACAAATGGGTCAGCCAATGACCGTGAGCTTGGAATATGACTTTTGTGTTACTGGACCCTAAGTGAATCCATCTGGTCAACACAAATGGGTCAGCCAATGACCGTGAGCTTGGAATATGACTTTTGTGTTGCTGCTTTGAGCTTGGTTTGAAATAAATGATTCATGAGTTGAAAAAATTAATATGTGAGTCAAACAGGGGTATTCTTTGACCTTGGGCTGAGAGCAGTAGTTTTGAACATTTTAGCAGCTTCAGCAGAGGAAGAGAGAAAGGAAATAACTCTGGTGCCAGCTTGGTGAACCTTTCTCTGATTCAAACAAGGGAAACCATCTATTGTGTTGTGCTCTTAGCCCATTGTCAGTGTTCAGAAGACTCAAGCATCTGAGCTCTGTGCAATGCTAAGGGCAAGCAAACCCTCAGAGCTAATATGTATTAAATAATTGTATTCAATGAATTCTCACTGAATGCCTTTTATGTTCTAGACTCTGCATGTTATCATTCTTGCTGAGGAAACTATGGTAAGAAAAAGAACCGTCATTCCTGCCCTCATGTAGTTGGAGTCCAGCGTGAGAAACGGACATATACAAAATAACCATATAGATGTATAACTTCACTAGGAGTTGATTCGTACAATTTGGTGCCTATCAGAGAAAGCTATAATCCTACATTCAGATCCAAAGAAGACTCTACAATTCTCAAGAGAGAATTCAAATTTATTTTTTAAATCTTAAATTCTGAGTGTACAAATACAAATGAAGAAAAAGAGAAAGGCAGAGTGGCACAGAGATCATTCTATTAGATTGGTTTTTAAAGCACACGTACAAAAGATAAAAAGAGAAGTCTGCACCTAAGAACAAGTACGTGGGAGTATTAGGATACTCTGAGCTCTGAGGAATGTTAAAACCCAGAATGAATTAAGACTTGAAAAGAATGGCAGAGAACTAAAAAGGCTTTATTTTCACTATATTTTAGGCAAGAGGAATAAAAAAGGTATAGCTGCAATGTTTGGAACAGACGGCCTAATGATATCAGATGCGAAAGAGAAGACAAAACAATTCTACTTTTCTCTGCCTAAGAGAAAAATCTTCAGACTGGAAATGATAAACCAAATAAAACAGAGTGGAGAACAGTTAATTGGCAAGACTATCTAGGTATTTTATATGAATTTATACCAATAGGCCACTTATATTTCAAACTTTACTGACAATATTAAAGTAACTGTGTCAAGTATAAACATATGAGCAAGTGCTATCCCCATCTGAAAAAGATAAAAGAAAATTTCAGGAAAAATACCTCATTTTAACAATAGGCAAAAGTCTGGAATAGGTTTTCAGTGATCAACCAGACAGACAGTGGGTACTAAAAAAAAGAGTATATTGGTAATTAAGGGTATTAATACTGGTTTAGAAGGAACAGGTCACGTCAAAACAACCACATTGTTTTTCTTTCTCCACATAGTTATGACACTGGTAAATCAGAGAAAGAGATTAGCAATCTGGTGGGCAGGGCTATGTCCCAGCCTGGCTGTGGCCCCTGGGTCCAGGGACAGATGCCGGGCCTGCTGGTGGCTGGCTTTGGGGCCCGGGAGGTCCGGGCTGGTGCAGACCCAGTGGTGAGTGAGGTTGTGTCCCTACATGGCTACCTGCTTGGTCTGAGGAGGTCCCTGGACTGGTGCCAACCAGCGGGTGGGCAGGGAAGCCCCCCAGCCCTAATAGGCTAGAAGAAGGGCTCCCAAAATGTCATTTGCCAGCACTAGCGCCCTCATGGTTAAACAAGCTCTCCAAAGTGGCTGCCAGCAGCATTGATGTTCCCATGGTGAGTCCCGGTTGCCTCCTTCCTTTCCAGGAGGGTCTCCAAGATCAGCAAATGGGTCTGACCCAGGCTCCTTTCAAATCACTGCCTCTGTGCTGTGTCTCAGAGCCTTGGAGATTTTGTGTGTACCCTTTAAGAGTGGAATCTCTATTCCCTACAGCCCTCAGTTGTCGCGTATGCAAGCCCTGCTGGCCTTCAAAGCCAGATGTTCTGGGCTTTCCTTCCTGGTGCAGAATCTGGATTAGGGAGCTCAATGTGGAGCTTGGACCCCTTGTTTTGGGGGGAGAACCTCTGCAATTGTGATTATCCTTCCATCTGTGGGTCACTTACTGAGGGTGTGGGTCTTAGCGATACTGCATCCCCGCCCCTCCTACCCATCTTGTTGTGGTTTCTTCTTTACACCTTTAGTTGTTGATAAGCTTTTCTGTTAGCCTTCAGGCTGTTCTCATAGCTGGTTGCTCTGTAAATAGTTGTAGCTTTTGTATACCCATGGGAGGAGGTGAGCGCTGGGTCTCCCTGCTCCATCACTGGCCACTGGATTTGGTTGACTCTTGTTCAAGTTTACAGAGCTGGTCAGGAGAAGCAGGGGTCAGAACCAGGACTTCTGTCTGGAATAAATGCATGAATGGTAGAAAATTTCCCTCTCTCTCAATATCACCTTGGAGAGAGACTGAATAATAAAATGTGATTACTATAGCAGTGTACCTTTCTTTTTCTTACAAACAATTTTGGCTAGAACAAGCCATATGATAATGAAATACATCCAGAGTCTGGATTTTGTCTGAGACAAACAGACACCTTCAATAGTTAAGCTCAGTATTTTATAACAATATTTTATTTCCAATGTCTAAGTGTTTTCAATAAATCTTTTAAGGCATTCAATCTTTTTCACAGAATGCTGCCCTCAAATATTTAGTTCTTATTCGTTTCTTTCTTTTCTCTCTGAGGGTTTTCTAGGCTTTTGTCAATTCTGAAATTCAGGTTTAACTTTGCTGATGCTGGCCTGGTGTTATTTTTCTTTCCAATTTGCAGGTGGCAGCTGTGTAATGGTGAGTGTGCCTGCTGACATGCTCCGTTCCTACTTTACAGCTCTTGTTAGCACGCCAAAAACTATCCATCATTCATACAGAATGATCCCATTTCTACACTCTACCCCCTCTACACACACTTAAAATTAATTGTGTGAGTTATTTTAAGATAACCGCAATCATGGACTTGGTATTTATCAAAGTCTTAAGATAAATCTTTTAAGATCTAAATGGCATAATCCTTATTACTGTTAAGACTTATCGAGGATCCAGTAAAAATAGATTACAACACTCTGTATTCACTGTTTAGATCATTAGAACAGGTTTCCAATTATTCTTTTTAATATATTTTTTATTTGATGATTGAAAAAAGATTTTACATTTAGTATTTAACCATCACCTAATGACACTTCCCACTGTAGTAGAGAGGCTAAGACTATAGCCTTTTGTACTCAGGAGATCAGATCTTTGCCCTGTTCAATTACAAACTGTAGGTCAAGATTTCTCTTTTATCCAGGTCTCTATTCTCACCTAACATAGGAGCATTTGGAGAGTTTACATGAGATAATAAAGCCAAAGGACCTAGTGCCTGCAGTGCCCCAGGTCTATTTTTTCAACTCATTTTTCCATGTCTATATATCTCTCCCACACCCATGGCATTAGTATCATTTGAGTTCTGTTGATCCTAGAATTTATCCCTCTTGCCTGAGTTCACGATTCACCTATCAACCCCCTACTTGAGATCTCTATTCTGGTTTTGAAGGGACATCTCAAATTAATATTAAAACTGAACTTAGGGCTTCCCTGGTGGTGCAGTGGTTGAGAGTCCGCCTGCCGATGCAGGGGACACGGGTCCGTGCCCCGGTCCGGGAGGATCCCACATGCCGCGAAGCAGCTGGGCCCGTGAGCCATGGCCGCTGAGCCTGCGCGTCCGGAGCCTGTGCTCCACAACAGTGAGAGGCCCCCGTACCGCAAAAAAAAAAAAAAAAAATTGAACTTATTTCAAACCTCCACTTACCGCTGTGAATCCCCTTCCCCCCAATCCGCTCTCTAACTTACATCTTCATCTCTGCAAATAACATCATTCACCATTGCTTAGGGTCCACCCCTACAAATTATCCATTATTCCTCTTTTCCCTTCTGCCCCTCATTTAATTCCCTAGTATAGCCTACGGGCACTACCTCTAATATATCCCTCATTCTGACCAGTTCCTATTTTTCTGTTGTCTTCCCCAGCTGCAACATCCACATAATCATTCTCCCCATGCACGCACAGGAGAAAACAGAAGAAACCCACAACGTCATTAAGCCGAAGCACAGAGAACAGTCAGCTCATTGTTGTGGCTTAGGCCAGTGAGTCTCAACGTGAGAAATGCTATATTTAAAGGTCTGGACCTAGGTATCGCCATCTCCTGGTCACTGATAAGAAATGCAAGTTCCAACCCCAGAACTACTCAGAGATTCTGAGGATGGGAACCAGCAGTCTGAGTTCTAATAAACCTTGCAGGTCATTCAGATGCATGGTCCAGTTTGAGAACAGCCAGCTTAAGCTTAGCTTAGCACAGTAGACGGGTCCCACTACCATCGCAGAACAATGCCACAGACGACATGACCATCCCAGAGCCAGTGCAGTCTCAGTGCAATAGAAGGTGCAATACCGGGAAGGCCCTGCCACAGAGCACCTGCCCAGCTCTCTGTCCTATGTGGTACAGCCTCAGAGCTTGAACCCAGGCCACAGGGACAGAGACCACAGAAAGGGGCAGCACCCTGCCTGGGGACACGGTGAGCATCAGCTTCTCACTCTCTGTGTCATTAACAATTCCAAGGGGAAAGGAAACTGGCAGGTTGGGAGACAGTCATGTGTAGAAACAGTAATGACATGCAATTCTCAGTTCATGGCACTGAAGAAAATAATTGGCAGGGTTGACAGCTGCCTCAGGAACAATTCTTGAACCCCACAGGAACCCCACTGGAGACGAAATTGTGTTGGGGAAGTCAAGAGTTTCACCAATTACTCTAGTTGAGTTTGAAAGAGCAAAAAGTTATTTACCTAAGGAAATAGCTTTCAGTGTTTCCCAAGTGCCCTGTATATTCTAGGTCAAGCATCCGCAACCCTCTTCCCATTCCTCCTTTACTGTTTCCCTTTCCTCTCCATTCTCCCCTTTGTTTCATTGCTCTATGTCCTCTCTGCCATCCTTCTCTCTGGATGTTATGAAGTCGAATACCATGCAAAGAAAATAAACATTTGGTATTAAAGGATTCTGTTTCGTGTTGCTAGGAGATGGTCCCCAAAGCTCCTTTCCTTGAAGGGTCTCAGGTGGTCTTACAACAGCATGACAAGCAGATACCAATGCTGTTTATAAACCTGATCTGTCATCAAGGTGAGATTTTTTTGTCTAGGCCAACAAAACAATTTATTGAAGGTTCTACCACATCCTCAGCTGTTTTCTTGGATAGAGAGGGAACACCAAGAGTTGAAAGGGAAAGTTATTCTTGATATTAAAGAGATGCGGGTGACCTTGTGATATCCCTGAAATTGCAAGGTTCATTTCCTATACATTTAATGGGAGAATGTTTAATCTTTTCCTCCTTCCTTACTTTCCTTTTCTTTTTTTTCTTTTCTTTCCTTGTCTTCCTTCCTTCCTTCCTTCCTTCTTTCTTTCTTTCTCTTTCTTTCTTTCTTCCCTTCTCTTCCTCTGGTAAGGACATTTCCAGTTGATTTTTTCAATGTGCCTTCTATCCTCAGACTTATTACACAGTCTATTGCAATTGTCCAGAAGCAGCCTGAAGGTGCCTCCATTTGACCTCACACATAACGTGGTTATCACCTGATTCTATCACTCCCCCACTAGACTCTTCCAGGAAAAGGACCAAGGCTTGTTTGTCTTTGAATCTGTAGCCCAGTTCCTGGAAAAGAGTAAATGGTCAATCAAATTTTGAACTTAACTAAACTTACAGGCAGTTGTTGATAAATTCCAAAAGTATCTGATTGCTCAGAGGCAGGCTATTTGACTTCGTCCCCATTTTGTACCTCCTTCTCTAGACTGGCTGACATCCACCCTACTCAACAAATATGATGTTCATTCTCACTTCCTGACTTTCCCATATTTTTACGCCTATGGAAGAGACTGTGCAAAGCATTTTATAATTAATTTGATAGTCAAAATTACGCAAAGAAGAAAAAATTTACATATGTACTTAAATTTAAGGTAATCTATACAATTTTTTTACCATTTGAATTTCTTACAACAAAATCAGTGAGATCATGGTAAAGAGATAAATTTTCACATTGATTATATTTTATTAAAATTAAACCCCTATTGCAAAAATAATATGGTGTATTATTTATCTGTTTTTTGCATGGTGAATTACTCAAACCTTTGCAGATTAAAACAATAAGCATTTGTTATTTCACACGTTATTTCTGAGAGTAAGGGAGGGGCTTAGATGAGTGTTTCTGGCTCAGGGTCTCACATGAAGTTTCAGTCAAGATGGTGGCCAAGACTGCAGTCACCTGAAGGTTTGACTGATGCTGAAGGATTTACTTCCCCAGAGTTCTCCCTTACTGTGGCTGGAGGCCTCACTCTTTGCTGGCTTTTGGCAGGAGGCCTAAGTTTCCAATCAGGTATATCTCTCCACAGGACTGCTTGAGTGTCCTCATGACATGGCAACTGACTTTCCCCAGAGTAAGTGAACCGAGAGAGACAGACAAAAAGCACAAAGGAAAAGCCACAATGCCTTTCATGATCTGGTCTTGAAAACCACACTGTCACTTTTGCCACATTTTATTCAATAGATGTGAGTCACCAAGTACAGCCCACTCAAGGGAGGATAATTAGGTTCCACCTATTGAAAGGAGGAGTATCTAAGAATTCACATATTTTAAATTGGTTTACAACTTTAACTGAACAAACAGCTCTTTTAAAAGAAACATTCTAACAAATATAGTTTCTTATAATAATTGTTTACAGTCTCAAAGTCACAAGTCAACAGATGGCAGAAAGAGTACAACACACATTTCTGAATAATATAGAATACTCCTTGCTGTACTTGGTGATCAGTCTCAGCCAGAAACCTAACTCTATTATGACAAGATTCAAAGTAGCATTGATTTAACTTAAATGTATGGTAACTGGTATGTAAACAAGTGAAAGGGCAAGAAAAAAGTTGATGAGTATCTTACACAGTGCATTTGAGTGATAGAAACGAGTGTCTGAAGCAGTGAGCTGAGAGAGAGAGGATTGATATGCAGAAGTGAAATCAGGGAATTAGAAGTGAGTCAGATGACACAATCTTGCCAGTTAGGGAAGGACTTTAGATTTTACTTTGCATGTAGTAGAAAGCTATTGAAAAGTTTGGGGCAGAGGAACAACCGAATCTACGGTATTTTTTAAAAGATCACTCTGGATGCTATGTGGAAAGTTGACTGTAGTGGTGTAAATGCAGAAGCAGAGAGACAGGTTAGGAGACAATTGCAAAAGTCAGGCTTGGAGCAGAGTGCTAGTGTGGTAGGTGCTGGTGTAGCTAGCTTACATCTGGCAAGATTTTGAAAGTAGAGCCATCAGAATTTGTTGATGGACTGGATGTGACTTATGGGAGAAAAAGATGTTTTTGACATAGAGACTGGAAGATTGGTGATACCATTTCCTGACATGGGAAAAACTATGGGCAAATCAGGTTTGAATAGAAAAGGCAAGGGTTTGTTAAGAATATGTTAGATTTGAGGTGCATAACAGAAATATGATCAGTCAGGATAAGCTAGGTTCAGATGCAGAACAAACAATCCCCAAATATCATTGGGTTAAAAAATATAGATTTATTTCTTAATCTTGCTTCAAGTCCAGCAAGGGTCAACAGCAGTGCTGCCTACTTCAGTCACTCAGAGAGCCAATCTAATGGAAGATTTTCTAGACACATACTTCCCCTGATAGAGAGCATGACAGCAAAGGGAATATGGCTACTGTTCTCTGGCTCTTTAAGGCTTCTCTTGTAAATGACATAAAACACTGCCTGCTCACTTTCCCTGGGGAAAAAATGCAGATGGCTAGCTACAGGAGGAGGAAGTTTCAGAGAAATGCAGTTCTACCATGTAGCAAGAGTGATTATTTATGAATAACCCTAGCAACCGCCACAATATCTAAGTGGAAATGCTGAGTAAGCTAATGGATACTTGAGCTGGGAATCAAGGAGAGAGGTCAGGCTGGTAATACACATATTTCTGATTGGTCAACATGTGCATGGTATTTAAACCTATGGGACTAGGTGACACCACCAAAGCAGTGAGAAACTGGGATTGAGACACCCTAATATCTAGAAGTAGGAAGAGGAAGTTGGGTGAGGAGTGAAGTGGGGAAAAAAAAAACCAAGAACGAGTGTTCAGTTATAAATGCAGAAAACTTTCTAGATTTGTTTGAAAGAGAAGACAGAAATTTTTGTCTGGTAGTGTGTATTTTCCTCGTGCAGTAAGAAACAAAGTTACCAGCTCAGAATTAGAAGGAGGGGAATGTGGTGAAGATTAAAGGGGGGAGAACAGGTATGCCCTATTGATCTAGAAGAGTGGGAGAGCGCATATCATGGGGAAATAGAGGAGAATTTTTAGGTAACGCTGGGATGTACTTGAAGTCAGTCAGAATAGTCGATTTAAAGATCTGTCAGAATAGTTGTGTGATTTTCTTCTCACCACAGTTACCTGCTCAGGTGCAGGTGCAGATTAGATGAGAGACCATATTTAACTGGGTTGTGTTTGCCAGTCCACAGGGGAGAAGGAGTTGGGATATATATGAGATGTGATTGACTGACTGTGGGACTTCAACTAGACGAGCAGGGAACTGAAAATATCAGAGGGATGAGTAGTAGTGAAAAGTCACGTGGGATCAATAGTTTGTAGAAAAGTCCTAAGGGCTTTGAGAAATCATAGGAGGTGGGGCTGTAAAGAAATAAAGCTAAAAGGATGAGAGGCACTTGTTAAAGATCGGTAAGCTTTAGGCTGATCATGGGAGCAGATGTCTCAGAATGGAGGACAAGATTTTGGAGGAAAAAGTCAAGGAACTGGAAGCCCGTGTATTGGAGGAATCATTAGTTTGGATGTCAAAATCCCAAAATTAAATTTTGACAGTGAGGATGTCAGTGTTGGGAGACAGGGGAATATTGACAAAAGCACTAACAGTTCAGTGGGTCTCCTCCTGAGTCACACGGAGAGTGGCGTCTAGACCAGTGGAGAGTTGTTCTCTTTTAAAGGAGAATGGTAACATAGAGTGAAAGCAAGGACAGAGTATTCATCGTAACACTCGCGCTGACGAGGCACCTGTGAGACCTCCAGATGGAGATGTGTCTAGTAGGAAGTTGGATAAACAATACTGGGGTTCAGAAGAGATCATTACAATGGAGTCCATATATTTGAAGATTCACAGCATAGAGACAGTTGTTGCAGTTAGGAGAATAAACAAGGTCAACATGGAAAAATATACAGACCTGGAGAGAAAAGAACCAAGGGAAGAATGCTGAAAGACAAGAACATTTAAATGATAGTCAAAGGAAGAGAAAAAACTAGGAAAAATGAAGTAGAAGTATCAGAAGAGTTTGATTTCAAAATCTGGCTCTTTACTCAATGATACAAAACTAAAAGGCTAAGGTGAGTTTGAGAGGAAGTCTTAAAAATGTAAGTGAAAAGAAACTTGTTTTAAGTACTTAGGAGTGGGCTTCCCTGGTGGTGCAGTGGTTAAGAATCCGCCTGCCAGTGCAGGGGACACGGGTTCAAGCCCTGGTCTGGGAAGATCCCACATGCCATGGAGCGACTAAGCCCGTGCATCACAACTACTGAGCCTGTGCTCTAGAGCCCGTGAGCCGCAACTACTGAGTCCATGAGCCACAACTACTGAAGCCCGCGTGTCTAGAGCCTGTGCTCCGCAACAAGAGAAGCCACCGCAGTGAGAAGCCCACGCACCGCAACAAAGGGTAGCCCCTGCTCGCCGCAACTAGAGAAAGCTTGCGCACAGCAACAAAGACCCAACACAGCCAAAAAATAAATAAAATAAATACATTTTTTTAAAAAGCTTTTTAAGTACTTAGGAGTAACTAATATATATATGGATAATTAGAAGGAGTCACCATCTCCATCTTTTCCTAAGCTTTCCTTAGCAAAAGTTAAATTATCATCCTATGTTAGATGTGAGATGAGGCTGGACTTGCTGCATTGCTTTAGCTGTGGCTTGTTCCACTAAGGGACCAGGTGGATTTCTGGATTATCTAGAAATGCTGAGCTGAACTTTGTCAGACCATATCACTTTAGCAAACAGTGACGCCATGATCTGTATCAGAGGATATCTCTTCAGTGTGTTACCTTAAGAATCTTGTGAAAGGATTCTGAAATGTCAGCATTATCGTTTACATATGATAGAGTGCCACAGGAATTCATTCTTTGCTGTATGTCTTAGTTCACAAAGAAAAGTAATGTAACGTGCCATAACGTATTTTGAGCTATGGATTAAAACCTGATAAGATTCAGCTTCAGGTTGCACATACTGATCTTTGGATATGGAATATTCTGGGGAAGCTCTGAAGATAATGTTGAAGGTTAATAGGCAAAGCCAGCCTGTTTGGGGCCTGTAAGCACCATCTCTCTCAGTTTAATAGTTTCTATTAAATTCTCACATATTTCATGTTTACGAAAACTGTTCTCTTGGAGCTCCTATTGAAAGGTACGATTAGGATATATAAACAAATATGGTTTTAATTTGCCGTCAACCCTAAAGTATCTGGAAAAATCCTGTGAATTCTCCAGCAAGTCCCTAGACAACCAAATTAGCTCAAGTTAGGACAATAAACATACTAAATTTACCCTTAAACCTAAAGTAAATTTAAACAAAACATAGCCTGCAAATTCGTTACGTCATTACCATTGATAAAAAGTGTACCATAGGATAACATTCTTAATGCAAGATTAATAGCAAACATTAAAGTGTTAATATCAGTCAACAGATACACACGTAACAACAATTTAAGAAGTTAGTGGCATTTATAATCAATACATATGATATGTTTTAAAGTAGTACAGCCCATGGAAAATATTTCTATTTTCAACTCATGGAAAACAGTATTTTGAAGTTTCAGAAAAAAACTGTTTGACTCACTGTCTTCGACATATAGAAACTGAACAACGTTTTTTAAATCACTGTTTTATTTACTCAAGAGGATTAGTTGACCCTGAATTTTGCTCCATTTCTGAGTAGCTTCTCAACATCTAAGCATTTTCCTGACAATTGCACTGATTTTTCCAGACGAAATTTCTTGGAGTCTGCAGAGTTTCATCTGCAGAACGAACAATCCCCAAGTCATAAGCACACAGTTCAGATTCCCTCTTTACTGAATTTTGATGAAAAACAAAACATTTTTCTGTGGAGACTTGAACGAAGCTGTCTCTACGATACAGTTTTACTAAAAACAGTCTGTATTCTAGAGAACAATTTTATGCTTGATTAACATATACAGCTGTCTGATTCCGCTGGTTTCTGAAAGTCAGGCTCATGGATGGTAAGATATAGCAAGTGAGACATTTTCAGAGGGTACTGCACACTTAAAGGGGGTAGAAGGAGGGTAGACAAGAAGCAGGAAACCCTAAATGTTGGATCAATATCATGACATGAAAATGATTTTACACACATATTTTCTTCAGCAGCTCCAGGAATGCCCTGTTATTTATAGGATGGAGTTCTAATTACTGCCCATTAACTTGAAGATCCTTATCCTGACCTACCACTGGTTTCGTGGTGCTTGTTTGGTCACATCCTCTATTCCATCGTAATTAACCCTCCTTGTCCTTCAAGTAGCTAACAGAGCCTGAGAGTTGCATTTCTCACTTTGCAATGTATATATCTGCTTTTATGTCTCTATCACCCTGATGAGACCAAGATCCCCTGTAGAAGAAAGTCTTCCTCATTTTGTATCCCCGGTGCCTGAGGGTTTACATTGAGAAAACCTCCATGAAGGCCTGTATAACAAGAGAATGTACTGATACAAACACAGTTGTGTCTGTGTGTCTGAGTGTGTGAGAGAGAGAGGGGGTATATACACATATACACATGCATACACTTACACATATGCACCCATTACATAACAATGGGTACAAATATATTTATAACAGGATATTAAAGTACAGAACTTCCTGACTCAGTTTTAGCTGAAACCTAAAGACAATAGCTTGGCAACAACCTCCTAAACCACCTTAATAGGACATTCATAAACAGTAATCAAAAGTTCTAATTTTCTGATCATGGTCCCTTATAGTCACATTAAGGCTATTTAAGAACGAAAGCAGGGCTTCCCTGGTGGCGCAGTGGTTGAGAGTCCGCCTGCCGATGCAGGGGACACGGGTTTGTGCCCCAGTCCGGGAAGATCTCACATGCTGTGGAGCGGCTAGGCCCGTGAGCCATGGCCGCTGAGCCTGTGCGTCTGGAGCCTGTGCTCCACAACGGGAGAGGCCACAACAGTGAGAGGCCCGCGTACCGGAAAAAAAAAAAACAAAGAACGAAAGCAGAAGAGTAGAGAAAGATGGAAAGGAAGGAGAGTTTTACTTTGGAGAAACTTGTAAGGATTTTGCATCACAGGCCATGGGGAGGGGAAGGAGAACATTTTTCTCAAGGAAACCACTTGGAGAAGGGGATATGTGGTCCCTGGATTTTGTGGACACAGCGGAGGGATGTCTGACTCATGGGCAAAATGTTGGCTGAAGACATATGTGGCGCCAAAGCAGAGGACTCCGTTGGGGAATAACTGCGTCTCCACAATGGCAGGTCCAAGGTGTGTGTTGACCAGATGTGCAACCTGCAGGAGGAATGTCAGCTCAGGATTGTTTTAAATAACAGTCTCCAGGAGGGATTCCTGTACAGGGCAAGGAGACCTCATAAAAAAAGACATAATCTTCAGAGTGGTGGGTCTCCTAATGCCAGCCAAAGGCATGCCGTCCCTCATATCAAGAGTCCAGAAGGGAACTCTGAAGGACCTCGGCAACAAGGACAAGGTTCAATTCAAATATCAGCCGCGGCCAGAGGCATCCTGGGTTTCAGTCAAGTTAAATCTGTCCTTGGCAGGCTTCAACCAAGAAAGGGCCAGAGGTAGCCAAAGGCTGGACAAGCAGAGTGGGAAGCAGTAGGCAGGAAGGCAAGGTCTTAGAGACGAGCTTAGCAGGCTCTCTTTCTCACCTGCAGGAGTTCAACCGGAAGCAAGCCCTACGCAGGGCAGGGAGAAACTTGAACTTGCAATAAAGCTCAGAGGTTCAGTTACCACTCTGGAGAGTATACTTTAATTACTAAATTGAGACTATCTTTTTTTTGGCAACTGCTATGACCAAAGGGCTCTGATTTTCCAGGAGGCCCAAGTCATGGAACCGTTCCCAAATTTTATATAAGAAGTGGAAAAGACGGTCCCTAAGGGTGGGTTTTAACAGTCAATAGAGGAAAAATAAATTTATATTCTGATTGTATCCTGAGTCCTAATTGTTCAGTGTAAACTTTACACATGTGATTCCCTCTCAATTTAGCGGGGGAAATGCATTCCGGTGTAGTGCTAGAACTTTGGGAATTTGCTTAAATTATTTCTCCTCCAAGAAGCTATTGGTAAGTAAGTTTAATCTATCCACTGTCTCTCTGTGGAAAAACTAGTCTTGTGTTTGTATATGCATGTTTATAAGCTTCTAGAGCACTATTATGTATCCATAGAGTCTACATGCATGTTTACTTTATTCATAAATCAAATGATATAATTTATTTTAAGATAAAAATTTAACTAAATGTTAAGTTCATTAGAGGATCAGGACATTCTCTAACCAAAACTTTGGCCCTCTTCATCTTCAATAAGTTATGGCTTTAGATGATTGGAAATCTTTGGTAGGAAAAACATTCAGGCTGAAGTGTTTGCTACATAACTGTTTTCCTAGATTCTGAGCTCAAATTTCCTATCACTACTTATTATCCTGTGCTTTTTTTTCTCACTCACACATTATCATTTAGTGAAACAAACATATAACCCCCAACATTAGAAATAAACAAAGCTGGTAATTCCAAAACTTAAAAAAAGAGAAACCACTCCTTGAATTTTAGGATTTTAGGATATAAACTGTGATTTTGGGATATCAGTTTTGATTCCTTTAAAATGTCACACACACACATTTTGCCAGAGAATGTAACTATAAATATTTTGTTTTAAAATATTTAAAACACACTTTAAAATGTTACACACACACACACACTTTGCCAGAGAATGTAACTATAAATATTTTGTTTTAAAATATTTAAAACACACTTTAAAATGTTACACACACACACACACTTTGCCAGAGAATGTAACTATAAATATTTTGTTTTAAAATATTTCTCAAAGGATTTGTTTCATAAAGAAAACATCTACTTTGCATATAGCCTTAGCACTGAGGGCTACATATCATCCCTGGGGAAATAATTCTAAATACACAATTCGCTTTCAGACATGTTTTGTGTGGCCTATCTTTTAATTTAATCTTTCCATTGTCTGCTGTCTTGTAACAATGTAAATCAAGCTCCCCCCTGGATTTTATATCACTTGAATAACCTTACAAATTACCTTATAAAATTTGTCATCTCTACAAACTTTCTCCAGCCCATCTCTTTTTTTTTTTATTTTAAACATCTTTATTGGGGTATAATTGCTTTACAATGGTGTGTTAGTTTCTGCTTTATAACAAAGTGAATCAGTTATACATATACATATGTTCCCATATGTCTTCCTTCTTGCGTCTCCCTCCCTCCCACTCTCCCTATCCCACCCCTCCAGTCCAGCCCATCTCTTGATCAAGGCCACTTACCTCCCATTTCCAACTAAAGTGCAAAACTAAAAATAAATAAAACCTTATCTGCAAGCAGATAGAATTATAGCTTAACTATAGAAGAAATCCCCAACCTAAACAAATAGGTTAAATATTCTTGAAGAAGAGCTTATTAATGATGCTAAAAACTCACTCTAATTTCTTAGGGGTTCAGGCTCCATGCAATGCTGGACTATACTAATACATCTGCAGATTGACACCTCTCAAATATTTCTTTGTCAAATATCCCTACGTTATATTGAATCTCTGAGTTCAAAAAGTCGTTATTGCTCAATCTTGCCAGCTATATGTAACTATATTATTACTCTCAGTTATTAAAAATGATATGTATTCATGAGGGAAATATTAAATGCACCCTTGCTTTATGTTATATATTCAGAGCATAGCAAAATGCTTGGTGTAGAGTGGTGCATTTTTTTGAATAAACTTTTGAAAATTAAAGGAAAACAAAACAGTGTAATAGAAAAGTGTAAGCTCTCAAATCCCAACACACAAAATAATCATTGTTATATTAGGGAGCACTACCCTCTAGGCATCTTTTTATGTACTATGTGACATGGGTATTTTATATCACAGGTAAGAATGAAATTTTATGAACTATTTCCACAGTTCCATTTAAATGGGATCACATTACACAGGCAAGCCATTCTTCGCTCAGCAGTGGATAAGTCCAGGTCATTTATGTTTATAACACAGGGTTGGGCCTAGGCAAAACTGTAAAGTAGATAAAGTTCTATTTAGATTTTTCAGCTTCTCCTTTTTTCTTTCTCAACTGCCCGTCTAAACCCACTATCAGAAAAGGATCCAATGTAGACCCTGCTCCCATTCTTGCTATCATCTAGAAAAAAGAAGTGGTGTCAATACTCCTTACATGATAGACAATAAAATTCCTCCTTGATGTTTTCATTTCTTGGGCCTTCCACATTTTTCATAGCCCATCATTTTTTGTCTTCAAAGATACATGCAATTAATGTTCCTTCCTGGTAGGTCCTTAGACAGGAGAATATCAATTTGTTTAAGCAAATGAAGTTTCTAAGCAGAATGTCATTTTAAAGAATGAGGTGTCCGCAGGCCTCACGGTCATTAAGCAGATAGAATGTATATAGGTCATCTAGCTCTTAGTTTGAGTCAACTTGTTGTATCTATGTGACCTCGGACCTTCACATCTTCAGCCGTATTTAACGATAATGTTAAAGTCTCCAATCACCTCCTCGCATCCCAGTAAAGGAAGATCAGGAAAGAGCAGCCTCTTCTCTATTCTTAGGATACCTGGTACCTGCACTGCTATCATACTGCATGGTGCCCCCATTCAGGTACCTTTCTCTCTTTGCCACAGCTCTTGATGGCAGAACGAGTGCCTTAGTCATCTTTGCTTCTCAGCACCCAACACAAGGCCAGGTTCAAAATATATACCAAATACGTTTTTGTTAAATGGATGAAATCTCCCATAGGTGTATACACTTCACATATAAGGCTGATTATTTTCAATGAAATGCTTATGTTCTCTCATTATCTTAAATCTGAATTTTTGTGCAAAACCTGCTACTGTGTAGCAGCTTCCATCCAGAATATAGATACATTCCTTTTGACAAACAGATAAAATAACAAGCTAGGCAGAATTTCTGCAATACTTTGAGAGATGATGAATATTCACAGAAAAAGGGAAAAAGTAATCCAAGAACAGGCAAATATGCCATGATTAAAGTGAAAAGCAAAGGTGTTTTAAGGTGACCTCGAGGGAAATATGAGCCCTCAGAAAGGTCAAATTGATCATTTCTGCACTGAAGCTGAAAAATCAAAGGGAACTACAGAAAGTCTGATGATTCAGAACTATGGTAATCCTGAAATAATCATCAAGATAGAAATTCAGCTACAGAAATAAAAAAGGTACAGCATCGATTCTTCTGAACTTTAGTGTCAGTGAGACTGATTCAAGAAAGATACCTGTAACATTTCTGTAACAGAAATGTATTATTACTAAGACATTTTCACAAAAACGAAACGTTGGGGATCAGTCATAAGACACGCAAAACAAAAACTTGACCATTTGCACAAATTTGGTTGACTGAAGAATTGCCTTTACCCACAAGGAAGGCACAGCTGCTCCCACTGGAACATTGTCACACCTGAGACCTTCACTTGGCTATTCTACATCTGACTTAAAGTAGCTGAAGGCTCCAGATATCAATCATTTATCATCAATGAAAGGAACTGATAGTACAGTTGAGAGTTTGCCCTTAACACACTATCATCTCTAAATTAGTTCCTTATGTGTCAGCGGCCATGGCTCACGGGTCCAGCCGCTCTGCGGCACGTGGGATCCTCCCGGACCGGGGCACGAACCCGTGTCCCCTGCATTGGCAGGCAGACTCTCAACCACTGTGCCGCCAGGGAAGCCCTTTTTTTTTTGAGTTCCTTATCTTTTGAGAGTCTCTTGGAAAAGATGTGTTTTTTGTTTTTTGTTTTTTTACTTTAGACTTACTATTAGCTATGCAAATCCACCTAGGTCAACAGGCCCCAAACCTGACAGAAATGAGAGGAACCCTAAGGAAATCAAACTGTAGGAAAATCACTTTGTTTTAAATGACACTTAGGGCACTAGGAATGTACTTTTTCAAAATTCTCTGCTCTCTGCCAAGAAATGCAACACGATGTGAATAATGAAAATACATAATGCAAAGTGAAATGCAGTCCATAATTTGCACATCAGTAAGAGTTTTCCTCTTCAGACTGATCGACTTCAGAAATTAAAAACAAGGCTATTTAAAAACCAGACCAACAGCATCATTAAATCGGAATACAGGCCAACCGGATACGGAACCATGATAATGGCGCTGTGTTTAGTCATCTGAAGAGAAGTAATGATGGAGATTCATAATGAATGGTGGCAACATACATGGCAAGCGATTGCTTTGGAGGGCACCATGATGGACAGCAGGATTTCTTGGTTCACCCCAGGACACATTTTGGAGGTGCCCTGAGCCTAACATATTGAGTTAGCATTTTCAAAGAGTTTGGAACTAAAAAGTTGAAGAGAGTTTTTGATTATAAGCAAGACTTTTCCTGTGATCCCCTTCATTATAATTTGATCAACAACTTCAGCAAGGTCATGTTCCTCATGTTCTTTCTGTGCTCAGGTGAGAAAAGGGCTTTGATGGCAGAACTTATTTTAACCTTAGTGAGAGAGTCCAGAAATACTCACAAGAGCACTGCAAGAAGAGAATGGAAATTAAGACCTTTTCTGAAAGCAAAGAAAAACCCCAAATCTATTTTCACAATTATTTCATCATCCTATGGACTTACAAAATGATAGCTATCCTCAACTGCTCTTCCCCATATGTCCTTTCAAACATACACCATATTCCATAAAGAACACTGCACATCTGCTCCTAAAACGAATGGCTTTAACTGCTGAGCTGCTAATGGGGCTTGTTCTCCCATAGAATTTCCACCCATCTGCACACTCTAGTTATCACATCCTCTTCAGATCTTGTCTACCTCAACCCTTTTCCCTAAATGATCATCATTAATCCTATCCATGGTATCTCTAAATGTAGGAAATGAGTCTGGAGTAATAATGATGCCAGACCATGTTGCCATCTTCCCTTGAAAAAGAAAAAAAATTGAAGTTTCAAACTTCTCCCCCGAACAAACAAATAGCAACAACAAACAACAACAACAATAGTCAGACACAGGCTCCTGATGGGAAAAAAAGTCTACCATCAGGCTGAAATTGTAACAAGAAGTTTATACTTGATAGAGAATTCTAGACTCATGAGAGGATGTTTCTCTGCAACTAGGAAATTCTCTGCAACTCGTGGCAGAGAATTACATAAATATCGTACTCAAGGGAATCCTCTCTCTTCTTTTGGAACAGAAAGTACACAGGTTAAGGTAAAATAAACACTATTCTAAATTCATTATATCCTCACTTGCCCTAGTCGTTAAACATGTGGGTACATTTTGAATCAACTGGAATTTGTAAAAGTCACGAACCAAAGAGGCGAAAGAAAAAGGAAATAGAGAAAGAAAGAAAAAGACTTTTATCGGCTTCTCTTTGACTGTATAGCTTTGTTTTTATGGCAGTTGTTAAAATGAGAGTATTTCAGGAAAAAAATTCATTCTGCTCATATGCAATTATCACCTAAAATAACACAATTTCCTCTGTTGGTTGTGAAAATAAGACATTTACATGGCAAAAATTTCAGACCAGACTTATATCAGGATTGGGGAGAGAAAACAGAAGCTGCTCTAATAATTCCAATGAGAAAGTGTGTTGATGCAAAAATTTGAAGCTTACACACTGTTGGAAGAGCTGAGGGGGCAAAAGTCAGCGAAGCTACTGCCACCAATGCCAGCTGCCAGAAGCACAAACATGGATGAACCTCACCAACATACCTGGAACAGTCTGAGAACTTCTACTGTACACTCCCCAGGCTCTTGGCAACTGTTCCTGGAGAATAATACCTTCTTCTCTACCACCTTCCAAATCTCACGAGAGTCTGTCTCATCGGCAAACTCTCAACCAAAAATCTGGGAAAAGATTCTGGTAAATGGAGGTACAGGTTCTTTCCCTGCAATACAGAAAAGAAGAAAGATCTGGCAATCAATATTTGTTGTGTGAATGTGTTAGTGGGGAAGAAAATGAATAAAAGAATTCTTGTCTTAGCAGTGTAAAGCCTTTCCAAGCTATACAGAAAATTAAAGTATAAACAGAATGAGAGGACAAGAGTGAGTTGTGTTATTTGAATGTTTAACAGCTGTGAGCTAATGTAGCCTGAATGATTGACTTCATAAAAGGGCTCTAGGGCTTCCCTGGTGGCGCAGTGGTTGAGAGTCCGCCTGCCGATGCTGGGGATGCGGGTTCGTGCCCCGGTCCGGGAAAATCCCACATGCCGCGGAGCGGCTGGGCCTGTGAGCCATGACCACTGAGCCTGCGGGTCCGGAGCCTGTGCTCTGCAATGGGAGAGGCCACAACAGTGACAGGCCCATGTACCGAAAAAAAAAAAAAAAAGCGTTCCACTACTATGAGCTGGAACTGGTTTGTGTTTTTAGCCTTTTTATTTTATTTAGTTTAGCTTAATTATTTTTTTATATTGGCCAGTCCACCCCTTTTCTGATCAGACAGTCTTTCTCAGAATTATGTAGTCATATTGACTAGTTTTCTCCTTAACAAACTGAAGTCGCAATCCAGTTTTGCTTCCCTGAGATCACTCCCCCTTATCATCGTGATTGAAACTTTGAGTTCCCAATCTTCTCAGTCATATATTTACGCAGAGCCTTTGGTCAATTCTAGAGATGGCAAGTGATGTTCCTGAGAATAGATTTTAGCAATGTAATTCAAAGAGCAGCCTGATTCTCCTTATTTCTTAAATTATTGCTTCATGCACATCAATATCTGTTGACTGGTTCTGCAACATTCCTAATGTTTCCATATTTTCATTGGTTTTATTAAATCGGCAATGATGCTCTTAAGACATAAGCAACTGAAATAGTCGGTAGACTGAAAAAAAGCTATATGTTAAATAAAAGGTAAGAAAATTTCTGGAATGATGATTAAAATATCCTGCCACCAACAGTGACAGTTCTAAAATATTACTGGAGTCAGTTTTTTTTTAGAGTAAGAAAATATCATTGTTTTTAATACTATAATAATATTTCCATGGCAACTCCACTGTATATTTTATTACTGTATAAATCTCAGCTAATATGGTGCTTAGAATGCAATATGAATGCACCATAATCATTAATTTCAAGTAGCTCTAATAGATACTGGAAGTTTCTTTTAAAAAGTGTAACCACTAATTAGATATTCAAACGACAATACTGTTGGCAAGAAAGCAAGTCATGATAAGCATGTCCGGGCACAGCCTGGTATTACTTGGTTTAGCTCTCACAGAGGTCATGATGGCACACCACGTCACTGGTTCTTCCTTGCCTGGCTAAAAACCATGCCAAAACTCATGATGATATGGCACTTCAATAGGAACCATGCTGAGTCCCGATGTGCTCTGCACAGCAGCCTGGAAGTTCACAAGGTACAATGTCATGCGGAATCACTCCTCGTCCAGCACATCATTCCTGTAACTAACTCCCTCACTCCTCTTTTCATTCAGCACACGGCAGGTACTGAGATCTGAGAGGGTTTGTGAAATACAGAATGAGACATGAACTCTATAACCACTAATGAAACAGGCTGTGTTTATTATTTTTTTAAAGTTTATGTGTATTTTTATGAATATTCTTTAAACAGGAATAACAATTTTTGTAAGGATGAGAAGAAAGGGCATCCAGGAGGTACTCATTTGGAAAATGTAGCCACTTATGTGCATTTATGAGATACATACATTTCTGCCGACATTTACACTTCTCACCATGTGCTCGCTTCTTTTATTGAAAGCACCCTCTGTAGGCTTCTATTAAAGAGGTTCTCACAGACCGCTAGAAATTGGGATCCCTGAGGGAATAGGATTTAGCATAGGTGACTTTTAAAAGGTCAGTGAGTGTCTCAGACATTGGCCTGTGCTGGAGGATGCAAAGCTTGGGTGGATTCCAAGAGTGAAGGCAGCCTGAGAGCTAGGGTCGCCAGATGAGCTGATCTGAGGTAAGGATGGAGGAAAACAGGGGCTTAAGAAAAGAGTTGAATTTACATTTCTACCTAGGGACAACCCGGACAAAGAAAATATTGAAAACTAAGGTTGAGCAAATAATGGAAAGGAAAAGTTGAATGTGACAAAGGAAAGGCTACAAGAACAAGGCTATGCATGAAAAGAACTGTGTCCCATTTTCTAGAGCCTATAATTTATCCATATCACGTTTGCAGATATCAACGTGTGATTCAACGCTTGTGCCTGTAGCAAGATTTCACAGTATACTGCTTGATAAAGTCTTATTACCCGTCTGGTACTGTTATCTAAAAATAGTTTTAATAAAATAAATGACATTATTTATATCTTATTTATATATATTTTGATGAATTTTTTAGCTACAGAAAATATTTGATTATGAGCATAGAGCTATGCCAAATTGATAGATATGGATGATAGATAGATAGGTAGATAGATGATAAATAGATAGATACTTAAATGCATATGTATTCTTATCCAGAGTAAGATATATATATTAAATGAGTTTCGTCTTTGATTAACTAGTTAAAATGCACTTAAGATTCTATGCTTGCTAATTAATTTTACTGATCAATATCTCATAACAGTCCAAACACAGCAAACAGGCACTCTTTTAGGGAGTGGAGAGGGGGAAGGGCACAGAACAGGCATTAAACTGGTAAACATCAAAACCTTGCCCTAATCAGGCAGCTATCATGACTTTAGAGGAAAGGGCTTTTGTGACAGGAAGAGTCAGATCCTCTAAGGGTCTAGTTATTGTCCTAGCTTCCTGACCAGAGGTACCTACTACACTGTGGTTACCTCTGGGTATTATTTTAAATTAGCTGGTAAAACCTCAAGGTTCTTGGGGATTAGGATATATAAATATAAACAAATAAGCAAATAAATAAATAAATATTACATATGTGTTCCTTTAACTAAATTCTTCTAATATATGTCTTTATGAAATCTAAGGTGAAAAGAACTCCTTATAGATTCAGTTAAAGAGTCACATTAACTGGGTGAGCCTGACCCAGCGACATCAAGCAATTATTTGGTGACCTAACTAGGTAAGTAAAGTTTTTAAAATAGCACCTAAACTAGGATGGTTCCCATCTTAAGCGACACAATACTGTTTGATGTATGTTAAAAGACAACAACAAGAAAAACTAATGGGACCAGTAACTGCCAAAATTTACAACTATATTTTAAACAAATGAGTCATAGTTACTGTTGAAAATGATCCATTGACCCTCCAAAAAAGGTCTAGTCTCCAGACCAATAATCTGACCCACACCTGTCTGAGATCATCTGGTTAGCATCTCATAAACTCCTCCTGACTTTCCACGGATTCTCCCCCTTTGCCTGAGACCCTCACACTGCCCCTGCCCCTGCCCCTCCCCAGGGTCTGAACCTGGCCCTGTTCCACCTCACTGGTCCTCTCATAATCTCTGGCAGATAATCATGGTCCATTTGCAAGGTTTGGTCAGGTCATTTCCAGTTCAGTGCCAGGAATGCCCTCATCCTAATTCACATGAATACTAGAAAATAAGCCCAGGTTTGACAATCAGCTTCCAAGGACAGCATTGTTTTAATGCCTCATCACATTGGCATTACTCTTTAAAATATTTAACTTCATTGTACTGCTGACTTTTCCATGACTTGGCAAATGCACAGAAATACGTATATAACTATCAAGGCTCACCTGTTCTTAATTTACCTTTATTTACAAGCCTGAGTGATAGATTTATTTTGCTTTTGGCACTAATAAATCCCACCTGGCAATAGCAAAGTCTATATTAATTAGACAAAGCATAACATTGATTTAGATATTCTGCTCCTAACAACACTTATTTTCCCTGCTGCTTTGTCAGCATCTCAATTGTTTTGCTAGTCTAACTTCCAACGCAACAGATTGCTTTGTAGTTAGGGAAAAAAGACTCTACAATGCATTTATTGCCATTTAAATAACCCCTCAGTGCTTTTTAAAAATTGGATTCAAACAGCAAGAAGATAATGATGGCTCTCTTCTAATTGGGTTCAGGTGCAGCATTTATTTTAAACTTGAACTTCCTTGTATTGATCACAATCATCCAGTTATTAAAAACTGTGGAATTATTATCCTGGTGGCTTCTTTTAGTTTTACACCCTTTTGAAAAATGCTTCATCTTGAACAATGCAGATACACCCAGCTGAAGTAGTCTGAAGCCAAACTCCTGTATCTCAAGGAAATCATAGACTAAACCTTTAATCATAGGACTGGATCCTCAGGTCATTGCCAGAATTCATCTTTTATCCCTTCCCAAGCAGAAATGTTCAATTAAAGGACTTCTCTATAATTACGAGCCAATTTAATTAGCTGATATTCAAATGCTTGGAGAATGGCTGACCCAGCCTAAGTGTCTAACCCTGTGCAGAAGGAGCCCAGGGTGTTCAATCATTTTTTTCTCCAGTGTTCTTCCTTCCATCGGGACTGGAGATCACCCATCCTCACTCTTTCCGGCTTAGACATGTGTCCCAGGCACAGATGGGACAGTGATTTTCACCTTCTTATAATAGCTCTCCTGGGGCTTCCCTGGTGGCGCAGTGGTTGGGAGTCCGCCTGCTGATGCAGGGGACACGGGTTCGAGCCCCGGTCCGGGAGGATCCCACGTGCCGCGGAGCGGCTGGGCCCGTGGCCACAGCTACTGAGCCTGCGCGTCTGGAGCCTATGCTCCGCAACGAGAGAGGCCGCGACGGTGAGAGGCCCGCGCACCGCGATGAAGAGTGGCCCCCGCTTGCCGCAGCTGGAGAAAGCCCTCTCACAGAAGCGAAGACCCAACACAGCAAAAATAATAAAATTAATTAATTAAAAAAAAAAACTTTGTTAAAAAAAAAATAAGCTCTCCTTAACTCCTTACTTTCCAAACACAAAGAAAGTATCAGTCCTCTTATTCCTCTTCTAGATAATGTGACTAGAAGACAAGTGACATTCTATTTTACATGACAATTCAGAAATACCCTCTCCATATGCAAGGGGTATTACAAAAAATAATACTTGAACTTTCTGTAAATGCTTCAGTGAAAAAGATTACATTTATGAAAATATAAAAGGCAAGTTATCATAGCAACATTAGGGTGAATACACTCTATCATATTAGAGGCTCTTTTTAGTACACTAATTAGTGTCGAAAACCTTATACGTGTGCAACGTGGGCGAGTTCACATGGCTAAGGGAACTTGAACAATCGTATTTTCTGGACTTGCTTGGTTTGACATTAAGCAAAATTCATATAGCATCATATGAATTCACTTGGATGTATTAATTTAAATTGTTTACTTAACCAGTTGATCCCATTAGCTCTCCTAAGCTTCAGGAAGATTCTCAAGGAAGAGCTTTGCTGTCTCTTCGGATTGCAACATATGATCTAGAGCAGTGGTCCCCAATCTTTTTGGCACCAGGGACCAGTTTCGTGAAAGACAATTTTTCCATGGATGGGGGTGGGGGGCGATGGGAGATGGTTCAGGCGGTAATGTGAGCGAAATGGTTCAGGTGGTAATGCAAGTGATGGGGAGCGGCTGTAAATACAGATGAAGCTTCACTAGCATGGCTGCCATTCACCTCCCGGTTCCTAACAGGCCACCGACCGCTACCGGTCCGTGGCCCGAGGGTTGGGGACCCCTGATCTAGAGTTCCATTGTACAACATGCATGACCTAGGTCTGCATTGAAAGTGATGTAGAGCTTCTAATAATGAATGAAACACAGTCCCTGTCCTTAAGGACTTCACATTCAGAAAAGAAAATAAGGCATATGCCTCCATGATTTCAACATACGACAGTACATCCCCTTTGAAAATGTAAAATCTCACAGAAGCATTATACAAGATAAAAATCTAAATTCCTTACCAAGGAATACAAGACCCTTTATGATATTTTTTAGTTCTACCTTTCTAGCCTTATCTTCGTCCACTTTCTGCTTTATCCTACATTAAGCCCCTAAGGATAACAATTCTGAGAGCTCCCTTAGCAATTTGTGTTTATCTCTAATATAATATGTGTGACATAATTTAATAAATGTTATTTGAAAAAATAAGTAAATGACTGATATTTAGGAAAGTGATCCCTTCCACACAGTGTAAGCAGAGAAGGGTAAATGGAGGGTTTGGCATTTGGACAATAAAAGAAGGGTAGGATTTTGATAGAGACAAAGCTGTGGGGTATTTGAGATATGGCCACAATGTCTGGAAATTTCAGTTGCAAATAAGTAGACTGGGCTTGGTTTCTGCAGCAGAATAAAGGCCAAACTGAAGACAGATTGGAACCAGAAAGAGATCATCTATTTTGAAATGTTGGAAAGCATCATTATTGGTAGAGCTGCAATATGAGATCTATTTAAGTGCCAAAATCGTAAATTTAGCTAGAGATTTTTAAAGATTAGATGTTCTTGTATCCTAAAAGAAATGAATTCGTAAAAAGTGCTCTTCAGTATAAGGAAATGGGTTTTTTAATTGGACAAGTTGGTCAGGACGTTGCAGCAGCCAGGCTATATATTATTTGTCTCTGAATTTTCCCCTGGAAAAATTCATGCACACATCCTGCTTTCTCTCAACATAGTTTGTAACTGTTTCAAGGGCAGAGCCTTTAAATTTCCCATGATACACAACCCAGTAAAATAAGTGCTTGCTTATAAAATAACTATATATATATAATATTATGTATAATAAGTCATAAAATAAGTTCTTGCTTAGTACAGCAAAACATCAACTTTTAAAGAGAGCATAAATTCTATGACCACTAATATCAGAGAGAAAGGATGAATGTAAAGTAGAATAAAGATACATCAACTTCTCGTTTAAAATTTTTTTTCTTCATGGCTCCTTCTCAAAAGAGGGTGTAGAACTGAGTATGGCAAGATTGTGTGGACTAAAGAAATCTTACTAGACTGAGGGACTAAGTTGATTTGGAGAAAGTTGAGGTTTTCGTCTTTCCAAATTTTTCTGATATCCTCAGGAAGAATATCATCTATTCAGAAATTGACTTTCACAAATTCTAGGGAAAAAGCAGCCAAGTGTGCAAACCTATCTTGGTTGTCCTATCACAAACCTTTTGAATTTTTTAAAATTTCTTCTTCCTATTGACCTATATGTGCTCATGTTCCTTCTTGTTATGGAACATTCTCCTAATCAACCCATTCCTACCTTTTTTTATTCAAAATTATCAGTAGGTGTTCCTTACTACAATTTTTTTAAAGTTCTATTCTGATTAAAGAGATGGATAATATTAAGTGATAATCATACTTTTCAGAAGACTTTGTACTACAAAAGATCATCCTTTTGCATTTGTATGGTGGACATAGAATAGTCAGCACAGATTTTTCAATACCAGCTCTGCTGCTTACTAGATGTGTATGTTGTTCGATTGTTGTTTTGTTCTGTTTTGTTTGAGCCTCAGCAGGATTTTGTGAGGATTAGACATTATATACGTATATATAAAATTTGTCATGTATATATATATGTATTTATACATATAGTAGGTGCTCAATAAATGGTAACTATCTTTATCTTTATCCTGAGTTTCAGTTATACTTACCTACTATAAAAGCTGTGTAGTGTGGTGATTAAGAGCTGAACTTTGGAGCTAGACAAGATGGGTTCCCATCCAAGAGTTATTATTACTAGCCATATGATCTTGGACAAGCTTCTTAACTGCTCTATTTTCTAACGCATAAGGAGAAAATAATAAGATTTACCTTAAAGGGTTGTTGGAAGGATTAAATGAGTAAATGTATGTGAATAACTTAGAATAGTGCCCTGAACAATGTTAATACAAATATCAGCATTATTATCTTTCTTTTTAAGCAATCCACTCTCATCACCACTCTGTGGATAAATGGATGCTCCCAAATCTCTCCATCTTTAAAATCTTGAGCTCCAACACCCAATTTTTCTAAAGACAACCTTTTATTCTTTCAGCCCCTTACTCTCCTATTCACCTCCCACCTTCTTATAGATGCCGTTAGAGGTCCCTTGAAAGTCCTCTTTCTCTGTCTCTGGGTTCCTACCTAAGTTCACTTTCATCCTGACCTTGCGTGATGCCACATAATTCCTTTCACTCCTCCCAACTTGTACAGTAAGTCATAAAATTCAAGATCTTCTTTTGAAATCAAAATGGTTCTACATACTTTTTGCATTCTTCTTCCTTTCCCATTTTTTATTAAAACCATTTTTTAAAAGATTTCTAGTAGTTTTGGATAATCCTCATCATTTATGTGCTTTATTGATACTTTACTTCAAGGCAAAATTAAAGAGCTTACCTTGAAGTTTGCGAGAGGGTGAGTGTGATAATATGGTAGATGCTACTTGGCTAAATACAACTGGTATATACTTATCGGCAGAGACGACCCCCTTCACCTTCCTCTCCTTGCTAATACCCTGGTGGAACAGCCAGTGAGAGAATGGAGAAGACCAGCTCTGCATTGTCCCCGTTTGCAGTTGCCTTTTTGCTTTCTTGTCCATCAGCCTGGGGAAGACGGGGGAACAAGCGATCCTGGATTGAGGAGGATACACTTCAAGTTTTTCTCGTCTTGACTCTATTCCTTCCTGCTTCTCTTTATAATAACTAAGTAAGGGAGGTTGTGTGAAGGATTCTTTTTAGTGAGAGGGGTTGAATTGAAAGTCTTCTGTGTATTCTGAGGAACACATATTTTGTACATTTTTTTTTTTTTTTTTTTTGTGGTACGCGGGCTTCTCACTGTTGTGGCCTCTCCCATTGCGGAGCACAGGCTCCAGACGCTCAGGATCAGCGGCCATGGCTCACAGGCTCAGCCGCTCCGCGGCATGTGGGATCTTCCCGGACCACGGCACGAACCCGTGTCTCCTGCATCAGCAGGCGGACTCTCAACCACTGTGCCACCAGGGAAGCCCAAAATAGATCTTTTTATATTTACTCTTTTTGCATATTATCACTAACATTTCCTTTAATACTACGTGATTTTTATAGACTTTGCAGAGTTAATAGTGAGACTTTTTGATTAAAAGCTTTGCATGGTTTGTAATTCAGAAAAGTTATTTTTTTCCTAAAGTGTATTTGAACATACTTTCTGTTCCACTTTCTGTTTTTATATTGAAAATACCAGTTATACATCTAAATATCATTTCACTTTTGGCACCATCTTTCTTTTCCTTCTGTATTCTGGATGCTTTAAAATGGGTTTATTGAGGTATTGTATTGACATACAGTAAACTGCACTTATGTAAAGTGGATAATTTGATAAGCTTTGATACATGTCAAATCTTAACCATAATCAAAATAATAATATCCATTATCCTAAATTTTTCTCAGGTCGTTTTTTAATTCTTCCCTTTCCTTCCCTTCCTGTTGTCTTCTCTTCGTCATGTCCAGGCAACCACTGATCTCTTCTATAATGATAGATTAATGTGCATCTCCTATGATTGGAATCACATAATATGTACTCTTTTTGGTCTCACTACTTAAACTCATCATAATCATTTTGAGACTCGTGTACATTATTATGTATATAAGTAGTTCAATTCTTTTTATTTTTAATTAATTTTTATTGCATAAAGATACCACAATTGGTTTATTCATTTACCGGTCCTCCAGGACTCACTATTAGCTCTGTTCTCACTCACTCACAGTCCTGTGGTGTGTATACCGGTCATTCCCAAATCACATGCCATGACCCAGGCCAGTCTCCCTTGTCCCAGGCCCACAACTCCCATTGTCTATTAAGCATCTCTTCCTGAATTTTTACTGGCTGATCAAACTTAACCTGACCAGGACTAGCATCTCACCTTCCCTCCAAAATTGACTTCTCTTCCTCTGTTCCCTAACACTGGATCAGAAAACTACCCAGTTTAAAATCCTCTGAACTTTTCTCATTGTTATTGGAATAAAATCCAAATTTCTTACTTTTGGCTACAAGACTGTATAATCTGGACACTATGTGTATCCCTAGATCCATCATGTTCTATTTTCTTTTCTCCTTCTACACTTTAAACATCCTCAATTAAACCCTATTTCTGGACCAAGGCATCTGTCCTGCCTCGGGGCTTCAGTCCTTACTGTTTCCTCTGTCTCAACCCCCTTTTCCCTTTCCCCTTTTCCACTGGCCCTGCACAGAGCTGAGTCCTTCCCATCACTCAGTTTTAAGCTCAAACATTCCCTTGCCAAATAGGTCTTCTTCACCTCTGCCCTTCCAACCAAATTAATATCCCTTTACATTCTTACCAGCCTATTTGTTTAACTGCACTTGCCACTGTAACCACTGTTGAGCTATTTATTTACTTCATTTTAATGCTGCTTCCCTTCTTCAAGGTGTAAGTCCCTAAAGACAGAGACTATGCCTCAGCTGTTCAGTGCCATATCCCAGCGCTTTGTACAGTGTCTGTCATGAGAGCACTTGATAAATACTTGTTGCATAACTGAAGGTATGAATGGGTCAGTATCACCCCATACACTCAATAATCCTAGTCGGCTATCTTTCCCCTGCCCCCATATCTGATTTCTCACTAATAATCTGAGTCATAAATTCTAATTCCTTAACATATTCTATCTATCTTCACTTCTTTCTCTCCACTATTCCTACCTTCATTCAGACCCTCGTCTCTCCAAAGTGCCTTAATTCAGGAATCGCCGGATCGACTTTTCTGATGCCATTTCAACTCCCTGCCGTTCATCCCAAAGTGCCTTAATTCAGGAATCGCCGGATCGACTTTTCTGATGCCATTTCAACTCCCTGCCATTCATCCCAAAGTGCCTTAATTCAGGAATCGCCGGATCGACTTTTCTGATGCCATTTCAACTCCCTGCCATTCATCCCAAAGTGCCTTAATTCAGGAATCGCCGGATCGACTTTTCTGATGCCATTTCAACTCCCTGCCGTTCATCCCTACTTCTTTTTTTTTTTTTTTTT